>NC_136803.1:20975260-21025260 GCF_951216825.1 Electrona antarctica | reverse complement strand
AACGGAAATGGCAGCTTCCTCACTCTGATTTGGGAAGGTGTAGTTCCAGACTCTACAGACTAGAGCATCCGGAGATTGAGGAATAGTTTTCTGGCTAGCCGCCCTATACGCAAGACTAGGGTTTTATGGAACACCCTAATACTACCCCCCCCCATCCACACCCTAATACCACCCCCCCCCATCCACACCCTAATACCACTCCCCCCCATCCACACCCTAATACCACCCCCCCATCCACACCCTAATACTACCCCCCCATCCACACCCTAATACTACCCCCCCATCCACACCATAATACCCCCCCATCCACACCCTAATACCACCCCCCATCCACACCCTAATACCACCCCTCCCCCCATCCACACCCTAATACCACCTCCCCCCCATCCACACCCTAATACCCCCCCCCCATCCACACCCTAATAGCACCTCCCCCCCCCATCCACACCCTAATACCCCCCCCCATCCACACCCTAATACCACCCCCCCATCCACACCCTAATACCACCCCCCATCCACACCCTAATACCACCCCTCCCCCCATCCACACCCTACCACCTCCCCCCCATCCACACCCTAATACCCCCCCCCCCATCCACACCCTAATACCACCCCCCCCCATCCACACCCTAATACCACCCCCCATCCACACCCTAATACCCCCCCCCATCCACACCCTAATACCCCCCGCATCCACAACCTAATACCACCCCCCCCCATCCACACCCTAATACCACCCCCCCCCCCATCCACACCCTAATACCCCCCCCCCCATCCACACCCTAATACCCCCCCCCCCCATCCACACCCTAATAACCACCCCCCCCATCCACAACCTAATACCACCCCCCCCCCCCCCCAATCTGGGTCAACCATCATGCCTCTGTGGAGCATCGCTCACATTGGAATGTCATCCTCCTTTTAAAGAGGGAGGGTCCCAGCAACCTGGCCTTAATCCTCCTGTGTGTGTATGTGTGTGTGCGTGTGCGTGTGTGCACGTGCGTGTGTGTGTGCGTGCGTGCGTGCGCCTGCCTCAGCCCTGCCGCCTGCCAGATTGGCACAACAGACCGCTCTTCAGTGAGTGACGATGGGACAGCCGAGGTCTCAGTGACCTTGAAACCACCCCCCGCCACGACCCCCCCCCCCCCACCCACACACACACACACACCCATCCCTCTCATCCCTCTCATCCCCACCCCACCCCCGCAGCACTGACGATGCAGGCCGATGCGGTTCCCTGTGACTCAGCATGCATGTTGTACTGTATACAGTAAATGTATTGAGTTACTTTACAGCAGTGGCTCTCAAACTGTTTCATGTCAAGGACCCCCAAATTGACACTAATTAGCCCGATATGCCCCCCAGAACGGCCGGGCTACACCAGGCTTTTCGCGCACAAAACGTGCGCGTTTACCCTAAACACGTGCGTTAAATTTAGGTCCAGTCCTATTTAAAAAAAACGCACGCACGGGCCGCGCGTTTACCCTAAACGCGCGGCCCGTGCGTGCGTTTTTGGTGTAGCTTGGCCGTTATAGAAGATTTTTACGGCTCTAGCAGTGATTCTCAACCTGTTCAATTTCCAAGGACCCCCAGTTTGACATGGCTGCATATTAGTCTACGGACCCCCATTTAATGGCATTTCTATCTCTGGGAGACCCAATTTATATTGTAAAATTAAAGTTGGAACGAGATTCCAATCTCGGTACACTCTCGGAGTTACAGACCCACATGGGTCCATTTCGTTCCAAACTATCATTTAGCTGGGGACCCCCTGGAACTCCCTCAAGGACCCCTGGGGGTCCCCGGACCCCATTTTGGGAACCACTAGTTTACAGCCGTGGTAACACTGTTACCACGGCTGTAAACTCATTAACCACTGTTACCGTAATAGTGCATGGTGAATGAGCGCTAATCGACGAGGTGTTAACGAACCCCAGAAAGACGCCATAACACCATCACTATGTGTGTGTGTGTGTGTGTGTGTGTGTGTGTGTGTGTGTGTGTGTGTGTGTGTATGTGTGCACAATACAGTACAGTAGGCAGGCACAACCACACTCACACACCCACGCAAGCACATACGTACATACACATCCATCCATCCATCTTCAACCGCTGACTTCTCTCTCCAGAGCAACATTAGTAACTTCCTCCTGGGGGATCCCGAGGTGATCCTGGCACATTTTGGAGATTCCGTATTGGGCCCTATTTTCGTCAGTCCTAAACCCATTATTATTATTTTCTTTACAATTTGGATCTACATGGCCACGTTGTGAGCTTGTAGATGGGCGGAGGTCTCATCCCAGTGGGACGTGCCTCGAGGACCTCCCTATGGAGAGACGCTCGAGAGGCATCCTAACCAGATGCCCTGAACCACCTAAGATGGCTCTTTTCCAAGCGAATAATAATTGTGACCGGATTTGACTTAGAGCCTGACATTGTGCAACCTACAGCTTTTCACCAGAGGAGAAAAACTGAATTTATTTATATTTGATCCAAAATGAGTTAATAGCACATAAGGCAGACTCTTCACATACTAGAGCATGTCTGAAATAAATATTAGAGCTGAAATCGACATGAAATGAAATGAAATAAATGCTTAAACATGTAGCTAGGTGTAATGTTAGAGACCACAGAAAGTGGAAAGACCGACCCCCCCCCCCCAGAAGCGCTCTGAAAGAATATATATTCAAAGGTTTGCGCCACATTTTCACGATTTTAAAAAGAAATAGCAGACCTACAAGCTCGTAGCGCTATGAGCTTGTAGATCTGCTATTTTTCAATAGCTAAAGTATAACATAATGCTTAAAACAGCAAAAGGGGTTCCCGGCCCGGAATGTGCCAATTGTAAAACCCAACCAAAACATGTCATTTTAACCACAGAAACATCCATCTCTCTTCGTGTGAGAACCACAGAAACTGTCCTCAGAACGTCTCAAAATGTTTATTTCTGAAACTGTTCTAATCTACAGTATATACTTGTGGAGACATTTGAGCCATCATAAGCATATACAACCAGCACTCCCACGCACACGCACACGCACACACACACACACACACACACACTGGTGTTATTCTGTGCTGGTCCCCCCCCCCCCCTGCTCTGATCACAGTGGATCGTCTCGTTAGAAGCCACTGACCGGAAGACAAGGAGGCGGAGCCTGGGGGGGGGGGGGGGGGGGTTGCTTGAGGATAGCTTAAAGACTAGGACAGCCATTCAGACTGTCTTCTCCCCAGCCGTCTGCCTCGTTCCCCAAATATTGATCTTCTGTGGCATCTATATAGTGACGTCACACTGTCCCCATGGTGATGTAAGATGGCGCATGCATACGTGTGCGTCTCTGTGTGTGTGTGTGTGTGTGTGTGCTTGATGTATTTATTAACCGTTTGCAGAATTACAGTACATTTCAAGCACAACTCATTACAAAGACTGTTAACTGTGAGTGGACGACCCAATAAAGCATTACACTTGTTTACAAGAGGGTCCACCTTGTTCAATTCATCAAAACACTTAGAGACGTACAAATATACACTTCTATGTAGTGTATATTTGTGTGTGGGGGGGGGGGGGTGCATGTGTGTGCGTGCGTGCGTGCGTGCGTGCGTGCGTGCGTGCGTGCGTGCGTGCGTGCGTGCGTGCGAGACCACGTCAGCGGTCCTGAACTGGGTCACCAGCCCCCCCAGGGGACTAGGACCAGGGCCATGGTCAGGGTCATCTCTAACCATGCTGACACTGAACGCAAAACTAAGCCATTTAAATTCATCCATAAACCGTTAGGTAGACTGGCTGATTGGCATTTGGATGCAATCTCAGGCTGTTATGGTACTAAGGGACTAGTGGTCAAGAGACCACTAGTCTCAGTCACTAGTGGCGGTCCCTGGAACAACATATTTTCAGATGGGGGTCGGCGGCCAATTACATATATATTTGGGGTCCTTGACATGTTTGAGAACCACTGACATAGAAACATGGGTTTTTCAGAAAACTGTTCAGAAAACTGTTCTCACATTCGTAGAATCGTCCTCAGGTCTAAATGGGTTAAACGGCAAAGTGTCCGTGTCAGTGACGGCGTGGAGCCGTGACCGTTGAAAATGGAATGCATGTTAATCCTTCATGAGTTCATTAATGAGGCGCTTCATTACTTAAGAATCCCATACTTGGAAAAGACCTACATGTGTTCACATTGACTGGAGGGATAATGGCGACGCCGGCAAGCGGCGTGCCATCGCCCGGCACACAAAAACACTCACCGTGCGCGCATGCCCTGCACGCACGCACACACACGCACTTCGCACCACACGCTATATGGTAAACAAAGGCACCACATGAAACAGACACACATGCGCGCATGTGTGCAACACTGTATCACGCTATGTAAACACACGCACGCACGCACGCACGCACGCACGCACGCACGCACGCACGCACGCACGCACGCACGCACGCACGCACACCAGTGGGAATATAAACACATTGTAAACATGTACTAAATATAGACGAAGACAAACAGTGAACTTCATTAAAATAACATGTGTTGCAACGCTCCAACCACTACAACCACTAAACATCACAAACTCTGTCTTTAAACAAACGCCAACAACACACGACCCAAGTACGACAAACGGATCTGTATCGACAGCTGTGCTGCTCAAACACCTTAATTTTAGTCAAACGGATCCCCTTAAGGGTCCATTTGGTTCCATGTGTTACACTCTCAGAGTCACAGACCCGTAAGGGTCCATTTGGTTCCATGTGTTACACTCTCAGAGTCACAGACCCGTAAGGGTCCATTTGGTTCCATGCGTTACACTCTCAGAGTCACATAACCGTAAGGGTCTTCGTCAGGCCAGGGAACGCCAGACGTATCTTGATCTTTACCTTTAGGGCGAGGTCGCAGAGAGCTCAGACGTCTTACTGGTATTTCACTGTTTATTTTTACTACCATTACTATACTATTTACCCATGCATCTCATACGAGCAATGTCAAATATGTACATACGTACATATTATCCAACCAGTTCTTCTCGTTTCTTTCCTTCTCTATTCTTTTGAAACTGAAAAATGATAGTTTGTGTCGGACAGCAAAACCCACCCACTGTTTTACACCTGCAGACCTGATGTGACAATAAGGTTGAATCTACATTTTGTACAATGACAGGGTGTCTCTCAGAATGTAGAATACATTGTACAATGAGAGAGTGTCTCTCAGTGAAAATATTTCCAGCGTGAGTCACAGTCATACCATGGCGTACTGTACATCACTGTTGCTTTGTGTGTTGGTGGTTTCATAACTTCCATCTCGTTCTACGATAAGACGACTGGAAACGCTCCAGAGCGTAATCAGTCATCTCTCTCCTTCCAGATGTTATTTTTTTAACTTCTCCCCAAATGCGCTAAAGAATGAATGGCCTGCTATATACAGTAAATCATCTGGCACACCATCACGCATGTGCACGCATGTGCACGCACGCACGCACGCACGCACGCACGCACGCACGCACGCACGCACGCACGTGATCCTTTTTTAATTCTGGGCCAGCATGACTCATGAGAAATGTCATGCGAGGATATCTGGCCAGCCGGGGCGCCTGATGGAGGGGAAGGAACTGGTCTCTATACTGCCTCCCCCTGGCCAGCCTGATGGAGGGGAAAGGATCTGGTCTCTATACTGCCTCCCCCTGGCCAGCCGGGGCGCCTGATGGAGGGGGAAGGAACTGGTCTCTATACTGCCCACCCCTGGCCAGCCGGAGCGCCTGATGGAGGGGAATGGAACTGGTCTCTATACTGCCTCCCCCTGGCCAGCCGGGGCGCCTGATGGAGGGGAAAGGAACTGGTCTCTATACTGCCTCCCCCTGGCCAGCCTGATGGAGGGGAAAGGAACTGGTCTCTATACTGCCTCCCCCTGGCCAGCCTGATGGAGGGGAAAGGAACTGGTCTCTATACTGCCTCCCCCTGGCCAGCCGGGGCGCCTGATGGAGGGGAAAGGAACTGGTCTCTATACTGCCTCCCCCTGGCCAGCCGGGGCGCCTGCTGGAGGGGAAAGGAACTGGTCTCTATACTGCCTCCCCCTGGCCAGCCGGGGCGCCTGATGGAGGGGAAAGGAACTGGTCTCTATACTGCCTCCCCCTGGCCAGCCGGGGCGCCTGATGGAGGGGAAAGGAACTGGTCTCTATACTGCCTCCCCCTGGCCAGCCGGGGCGCCTGATGGAGGGGAAAGGAACTGGTCTCTATACTGCCTCCCCCTGGCCAGCCGGGGCGCCTGATGGAGGGGAAAGGAACTGGTCTCTATACTGCCTCCCCCTGGCCAGCCGGCACGCCCAGGATTACATTACACAATTGACACAGAGTGAAAAGAAAGGGTTACAAAAATCGTGGGATAAAAAAAGGAAACATTTGATCAATTGATCACACCTAGATCTCCCCTAGACCTCCATATATGGAGCTGGCCTGTTCTGACATCACAATGATGTGCTGACGTCTGCATAGACTCCAAATGTGGGCACGCCTGACAAATAACTCCATATATGGTGACGTAAAAGTGACACAGACATAATAACTGGGCCCTGGGGCATTAATTTCCAACTTGCATCGTGCCCAACGAGGCACCGATCCAGTCGTCTAATCATCTGAATACACAGTAATGGATTTATTAAACCAACCTGATGATGAGATGAGTGGTCTTTACACTGCTGGAGAGAGAGAGACCTTCAGATCACACCTGGAGAGAGAGAGAGAGAGAGAGGGGGGGGTGGGGGGGGGGTAAATATTAGGATACAAGGCATCGTACAAATGTCATGCACAACACACGCGCACACACACGCGACACGCACACGCGCGCACACACACCATGTGGCCACTGAGCAAACTCAAGCGCCTCTTCATCTGCTGCTGCAGCAGAGAGAGAGAGAGAGAGAGAGAGAGAGAGAGAGAGAGAGGGGAGAACGTTCCTCGTTCACCAGTTTTGCGTGAGTGTGTGAGAGAGAGAGAGAGCGAGAGCGAGAGCGAGAGAGAGAGAGAGAGAGAGAGAGAGAGAGAGAGAGAATGAATGAATGAAAAACGAACAGAAGCTGAGATGAAGGCGCGTTGTTTTGCTCCGTTGTTTCCATGGCGACACAGACAAGCTGCAAAACGTTAATTGCTTAACGACGACTAATGGTTTAGAGAGAGAGAGAGAGAGAGAGAGAGCGTTGCACTGTTGCCTGCTAATTACAATGTGGAGCGTGCATGCATGAGAGAGAGAGAAGAACCAGACAGACAGAGAGATGCCATTAGGGAGGGAATATACCCACTGTGTGCGTCGTCTGTGTGTGTCTGTGTGCGTGCCGTGTGCGTGTGCGTGCGTGCGTGGAAGGTACAACCACCCCAGCTACATTATCAGTGAAGCCGTGTCAGTCCGTCCGCCGCATTGCTTTTCATGGGGAACCACACCTAGCCCTAAATGAGTGTGACAGAGCATGGCTGCTGTCCTCCCTCCATGCTTCTGCTGCCCACTGCTAGCCTGGCACGGTGAGTGACTGCACCCCGGCCACAGATGACCACTCCACTCCACTCAGCTCCTCCAGTCCTCCCAGGGAGTGTCTGTGTTGGGTGGGTGTGTCACTTGGGTGGGTGTGTTTTGTGGGCAGTTCTGTTGCCGTACATATGAGCTTTGAGCATGGCCGGCTGTGACACATCATGCATTCCCTACTTTCTAGACCTAGAGCCCCTGTGTGCTACTGTAGCTGTCTGTACTGCATGTTAAACCTGTCTGTACTGCATGTTAAACCTGTCTGTACTGCATGTTAAACCTGTGTGCTACTGTAGCTGTCTGTACTGCATCTGCTGTTCCTTAAAAAAAAACATCTATATAGATTTCAGTCTCAATAACCATTCCAAATAAATGTGTTTTTGACAACTTCCCTACTATAGATTCGGCACAGACACAGGACTAAATTAATTTCGCTCTTATGCCACCAAAATGTGGAACGCCCTACCAACATTCATTAAGACATGCAGAATCCCTTGACTCCTTCAGAACCGCTCTCAAAGCCTGGGCCGTGGCTCAGCGGCCCAGGCACCTTGGCTGGTAATCCAGTCTGGCAGTGTGCCGCGGGTTCGACTCCCGATCCCGACGGCCTTTACTGCATGTCACCCCCCCATCTCTCTCCCCATTTCCTGTCAGCCTACTGTCTATCCCATAGATATAAAAAAAAAGATGCCTCATTGGCCACTGCAGTTCGTGGAGCGATGTGTGTCGACTGGAGGGCGGGAGAATTTACACTGGGAGAGGAAGTACGCCGGAAGGCACGCTACGTCACGCTGCCACACACAGACCCGAACATGCGCTCTAGGGACGCACGCTCAGGCTTCCGCGAGGAATCTCGGAAATGTTTTGCCCTCCCTTGAGCACATACGCTGCAGAGCCGAAAGGGGCGTCTACCATACATGTCTATGGTCTATCCCTCAATAAAGAATATAAAATAAAGGCGAAAGCCACAATTTGTTTTTTTAAAGAACCGCTCTCAAAGGGCACCTACGGACGGCTGCAATTTGAAACTGACCCCCGTAAAATCTGATTCCCCCCCCTACCCCTTTTACCCCTCGCTGTTCATGTTTTTTCCCCACTTTACCTTCTTTGAAATGATGATTTTCCTGTTTTGATTATATAAAAGTGTACATTTGTACGTCTATAAATGTTCTGATGAATTGAAAAGGGTGGACCCTATTGTAAACATGCTTTATATGTTAGCTAATGCTATCCACACGTGATGTTGCATGCCGCGGTTAAGCCATTTTGGGCGGGAACCCCATTTGGTGTTTTAAGCATTATGTTATACTTTAGCTATTGGAAAATAGCAGATCTACAAGCTCATAGCGCGGCACTCTGTGCCGCGCTACGAGCTTGTAGGTCTGCTATTTTTTTTAAATGTGGCGCAAGTTTCGAATATATATTCTTTCAGAACTAACGTTTTTAACTCAAATCTTTGCTTCTGGCGGTCCCTGCATGGAACAACATATTTTCAAATGGGGGCCGGTGGCCAAATACATATCATTTTTGGGAGTCATTGACATCAAATAGTGTGAGAACCACTGACACAGAAACAGGGTTTTTTCTGAAAACTGTCATTTGTAGAATCTGTCCTCAGATCTAAATGGGTTAAGCCATTTAGGACTGAGGAACGATTCTACACTCTTTTCTACATTCTAAATTCTACACGACACTGGGTGAAAAAATGGGTTGCAAAAATTGTGGGATAAAAAAGAAAAAAACAAAGAAAAATACAATTGATCACCTCTATTGATCAGTCCTATATAGAAGCCATGGAGCCTTTGGTAGAAACATCTCAGCGTTCACTGCATGTTGCTTGGCATGGCTGCCAGTTCCCACCTGGTGTTGTGTGGGAGTTCAGACCGCTCCAGACCGTACCGAATAACCGCTAGCTTACATAAGGTATTCAGGCTAGGACTGAAGTCTAAGACATACAGGTTATTCAGTAGAACGAGTTGGGCTCTGCCTCTACGTCTGTGTCCTCCTAAGATAACCATACGATCTCCCACCATGCAGCAGCACATGTTAGACATCCCTGAACCTGGGCCTTTCCCGCCGGGCTCAACCTTCTTCCAGGAGGAGGTCTCTGAGCTGAATTTCCACAAATCATTGAAACGCTGGTAACTTTTGTGGCCACCAAATATGTACAGCTCTCCATTGTAGGCAAAGGCTGAATGACCACTGCGTCCTTCTGGTAGAAGCTGTGCAGAAGGTGTGTCCAGCCAGTGGTCGGTCTCTGTGTCAAACACTCTGATGGTGTGGTGGAACTCACCCCCGTGGCCCCCAAATAACAACATCTTTGTCCCGATGATGGTGGCAGAGTGACCTGATGAAGCAGGTGGTGCAAAGCCTCTGGTGTTAATTAAAGACCAGACCATTGTGCTGGTGTCCATCTTGTAGATGTCAGCAATGAATCCAGTCCGGTTTTCTCCTCCATGAATAAACATGACCTTCCCCAAGACACAGGCTGAGTGGTTCATCCTCCCCTCTGGAACAGTACCAGAAACCTGTGGTTTGAACCACGCGTGGGCGTCGACATCAAAGGAATAAAGGTTGACATCAAAGGAAAAAATGGACCCACCCCAGAGGTAGACGATATCTCCCATCAGCACAGCTGTGTGGCCGTTACGCATGGAGGGAGCCACCACTGGGGTCAACCTCACCAAGCGCAGAGACACTGTGTTGAAGACGTCCACATCAATCTGACCCTCGTTGCTCCAGTATCTAGAACATGTAAATGAATAAAGCCGTTGTCCGACTGCTACAGCTGGACCAACTCTGTCCACTCCGTTCATTCTGGTCACTGTCCAACGAAGCATCCCGCTGTCCCTCTAGTGGTCTACGTTATGAAGTGTCTTTCTAACTTGCTGGTTACGCAGGTTAGAACCCGCCGTAGTGGTGTTCAACTAGAACTTAAACCAGGATGCTTCGACTTCCTTCTGGATGCAGACTGCCTTCTGCCTTGAGCATTACCTCCCTTATATATTATCCGATTATGCTTTGTCAGGATGACTGAGCCAATAAGATCCATAGATGGGTTCTACCATCTCGATCTGATATCAGCATTAGGTCAACCCGGACCAATACTGTATAGGGATTGTCATACTAGACATATCATATGTCATATAGCCCGACGTCCTAGTCGAATATCCCCATATATGGAGACTAAATGTCCAATGACCAACTCTCCCTCCTCTTGATATGAATAGAAGTGAGAGTCTTCGTTACAGTCGCCCCAGATTTCCTGTTGAAATCTATACCGTATCAAGAAGACACAAACAATTTTCCTTTTGGCGATAAATGCTCCCTCAATATTATAGACTTGGTTTGGCTGTGCGGCAGGAGATACCTCGGAAGATACGGCCGCCCCCTGCAAAACTTGAACATCTCTCGTGATTCTGATACGCAACTCTTTTCAGGTTGACCCTGCAACCCGACCTGCTTGGCAGCTGCGTGTAACAAAATGGTTCGCCCCGAACCATCATCCAGAACCGCATATGCTTCCAAATCTGTACAAATCTCTTCTACATAGACTTCTATTGAGAATGGGGACAACCAACTGGGACCGGAAATAGGCAGAAATGCATTGGACCCAGGCAACAGCCCAGCTTTAATGATCTTAAATCCCTTTATTTGAGATTGTTTTGTAGTAATAGTACAACATAAACATTAAAGAAAATGTAGTTGTCGCTGTACAATACTTTAGAACAGTTGGCATGTTGCACACATGCTTAAAATAGCTCTTATTTGCGCCGCCCTCATTGAAAACAATGTAATTCCAACTCCAGCTTGTCTCAGTTCAGGCTGCATGAACATCGCTCGAGCGCTCGGTTTCTGCCGCCTCAATGTCGTAACTCTTCTATTAGATGGCTCTGGCTAGCCCCTCCTATGTCCAGCTTTTGGTGTGTGTGTAAACACAAACTTTGTCCTAACACAAACATTAAATGCCATTGACAATGAATGGACAGGATGTCCAGCTTTCGAGTGTTTGTGTAAACACAAACATTGCGTAACACAATCATTGAAGACAAGGCGCAAATTCTGATCGGCCAGAATGAGATGATGTATGATGTACGATGATAAGAGCGCCCCTCACTTCACACGGGTGTGATTTTAGTTCAATTCAAAGGGCTTTATTGGCATGAGAAAACATAGGTTTACATTGCCAAAGCAAAAAGTGGAACAATACAATCAAAACAAAATGTATGTACATTTGAAACTCAGAATCTTCAATGAATCAATTTCTATGTACAGATGTCTTGGTACAGTGGACAGACAGTATGTGTATCTGATGTCTTGGTACAGTGGACAGTATGTGTCTCTGATGTCTTGGTACAGTGGACAGTATGTGTCTCTGATGTCTTGGTACAGTGGACAGTATGTGTCTCTGATGTCTTGGTACAGTGGACAGACAGTATGTGTCTCTGATGTCTTGGTACAGTGGACAGACAGTATGTGTCTCTGATGTCTTGGTACAGTGGACAGACAGTATGTGTCTCTGATGTCTTGGTACAGTGGACAGACAGTATGTGTCTCTGATGTCTTGGTACAGTGGACAGACAGTATGTGTCTCTGATGTCTTGGTAAAGTGGACAGTATGTGTCTCTGATGTCTTGGTACAGTGGACAGTATGTGTCTCTGATGTCTTGGTACAGTGGACAGGATGTGTATCTGATGTCTTGGTACAGAGGGCAGACAGTATGTGTCTCTGATGTCTTGGTACAGCGGACAGTATGTGTCTCTGATGTATTGGTACAGTGGACAGTATGTGTCTCTGATGTCTTGGTACAATGGACAGACAGTATGTGTATCTGATGTCTAGGTACAATGGACAGATAGTATGTGTCTCTGATGTCTAGGTACAATGGACAGATAGTATGTGTCTCTGATGTCTAGGTACAATGGACAGATAGTATGTGTCTCTGATGTCTTGGTACAGTGGACAGACAGTATGTGTCTCTGATGTCTTGGTACAATGGACAGACAGTATGTGTCTCTGATGTCTTGGTACATGGACAGATAGTATGTGTCTCTGATGTCTTGGTACAGTGGACAGTATGTGCATGCGAGAGAGAGAGAGAGAGAGAGAGAGAGAGAGTACCACTCTTACTTGTGAGAGAGAGAGTGCTGTCTGCTATTTCCCCCACACGCTAACTCTGTCATTTCTCAACCTAAAGTGTTCACATAATCGTAGTGGAGTAAAAGTACAATATTTGGATCCGAGATGTAGCGCAGTAGAAGTAAAAGTACTGGAAATACTGAAGTAAAGTACAAATACCTCAAAAGTGACATAAGTAGCCGCCCTACAGTACCTAAGTACTGTACATGTACTTAGTTACTTTCCACCACTGCTGAAAACGAGGACAGGGAGCAGGGTGTGTGTGTGTGTGTGTGTGTGTGTGTGTGTGTGTGTGTGTGTGTGTGTGTGTGTGTGTGTGTGTGTGTGTGTGTGTGTGTGTGTCTCGTCCCCTCTACACCCTCTCGTGTCAATGAAAGTGGGCTCCCTGGAAACGACAGTTAAGCCTGAGTGCTGCCCAGCAACCAGAGAGAGAGAGAGAGAGAGAGAGAGAGAGAGAGAGAGAGAGAGAGAGAGAGAGAGAGAGAGAGAGAGAGAGAGAGAGAGAGAGAGAGAGAGAGAGAGAGAGAGAGAGAGGCCTTGTCACTGGTGATGTGTGTACTCCGCTGTGCTTTCGAGTGCCTCGCTAGAAACACACAGACGTGTTGCTGTGAGGCAGTCAAAGTCAGGAGAGGAGAGGAGAGGAGAGGAGAGGAGAGGTTACATCACCACCTGCTCAAAATCAACTACGACCTCTCTCTCTCTCTCTCTCTAGTCAGTGATGATGATGCTGACAGAGAGACTAATATGTCCTGTGGTCTGTCTCTGTCACAGTAACACCACAGACAGACAGACAGACAGACAGACAGACAGACAGACAGACAGACAGACAGACAGACAGACAGACAGACAGACAGACAGACAGACAGACAGACAGACAGACAGACAGACACTTCCTAACAATTTACCCACTGTACCAAGACATCAGAGACACATACTGTCTGTCTACTGTACCAAGACAGAGACACATACTGTCTGTCCACTGTACCAAGACATCAGAGACACATACTGTCCACTGTACTAAGACATCAGAGACGCATACTGTCCACTGTACCAAGACATCAGAGACACATACTGTCCACTGTACCAAGACATCAGAGACACATACTGTCTGTCCACTGTACCAAGACATCAGAGACACATACTGTCTGTCCACTGTACCAAGACATCAGAGACACATACTGTCCACTGTACCAAGACATCAGAGACACATACTGTCAACTGTACCAAGACATCAGAGACACATACTGTCAACTGTACCAAGACATCAGAGACACATACTGTCAACTGTACCAAGACATCAGAGACACATACCGTCCACTGTACCAAAAGATTTGGTGTGTTTTGACACAGATACAAACCACTGGCTGGACACACCTTCTGCACAACTTCTACCAGAAGGATGCAGTGGTCATTCAGCCTTTGCCTACAATGGAGAGCTGTACATATTTGGTGGCCACAAAAGTTACCAGAATTTCAATGATTTGTGGAAATTCAGCTCAGAGACCTCCTCCTGGAAGAAGGTTGAGCCCGGCGAAAAAGCCCAGGTTCAGGGTCTAACATGTGCTGCTGCATGGTGGGAGATCGTATTCTTATCTTAGGAGGATACAGACATAGGTACAGAGTTAGACGCGCACCCCAACTCGTTGTACAGAATGACTTGTATGTCTTAGACTTCAATCCTAGCCTCAAGACCTTATGTAAGCTAGCGGTTATTCAGTACGGTCTGGAGCAGTATGAACTCCCACACAACATCAGGTGGGAACTGGCAGCCATGACTGGCGACGGCAACAACCAACGACAATCAGGAAGGCGCCGTCGGAGACACCCGGAATCGGCTCGGAGATGCTGCCGTTAGAGGCCAAGTTGTTCTACCAAAGGCTCCATGGCTTCTATATAGGACTGATCAATAGAGGTGATCAATTCTATTTTTCTTTGTTTTTTTTGTTTTTTATCCCACGATTTTTGCAACCCATTTTTTCAACCAGTGTCAATTATCTAATGTAATCCTGGGCGCTACACTTCTTCTGCCAACCTGAGGAGGGCAAGCGGACTGACCATGTTTTTTGTGAGGGTACCTACCCTAGGGATACTGAAATTTACCCTGAGGGACATAGGGAGAACATGTGAGGGTACCTACCCTAGGGGACATAGGGAGAACATGTGAGGGTACCTACCCTAGGGGACATAGGGAGAACATGTGAGGGTACCTACCCTAGGGGACACGGGGAGAACATGTGAGGGTACCTACCCTAGGGGACACGGGGAGAACATGTGAGGGTACCTACCCTAGGGGACACGGGAAGAACATGTGAGGGTACTTACCCTAGGGGACACAGGGAGAACATGTGAGGGTACCTACCCTAGGGGACACGGGGAGAACATGTGAGGGTACCTACCCTAGGGGACACGGGGAGAACATGTGAGGGTACCTACCCTAGGGGACACGGGGAGAACATGTGAGGGTACCTACCCTAGGGGACACGGGGAGAACATGTGAGGGTACCTACCCTAGGGGACACGGGGAGAACATGTGAGGGTACCTACCCTAGGGGACACGGGGAGAACATGTGAGGGTACCTACCCTAGGGGACATGGGGAGAACATGTGAGGGTACCTACCCTAGGGGACACGGGGAGAATATGTGAGGGTACCTACCCTAGGGGACACGGGGAGAATATGTGAGGGTACCTACCCTAGGGGACACGGGGAGAACATGTGAGGGTACCTACCCTAGGGCACACGGGGAGAACATGTGAGGGTACCTACCCTATAGGGGACATAGGGAGAACATGTGAGGGTACCTACCCTAGGGGACACGGTGAGAACATGTGAGGGTACCTACCCTAGGGGACACGGGGAGAACATGTGAGGGTACCTACCCTATAGGGGACATAGGGAGAACATGTGAGGGTACCTACCCTAGGGGACACGGGGAGAACATGTGATGCTACCTACCCTAGGGGACATGTGAGGGTACCTACCCTAGGGGACATAGGGAGAACATGTGATGGTACCTACCCTAGGGGACAAGGGGAGAACATGTGAGGGTATCTACCCTAGGGGACATAGGGAGAACATGTGACGGTACCTACCCTAGGGGACATAGGGAGAACATGTGATGGTACCTACCCTAGGGGACAAGGGGTGCACATGTGAGGGTATACCTACCCTAAGGGACACGGAGAGAACATGTGATGGTACCTACCCTAGGGGACACGGGGAGAACATGCAAGGGTATCTACCCTAGGGGACATAGGGAGAACATGTGAGGGTACCTACCCTAGGGGACATAGGGAGAACATGTGAGGGTACCTACCCTAGGGGACAAGGGGTGAACATGTGAGGGTATACCTACCCTAAGGGACACGGGGAGAACATGTGAAGGTACCTACCCTAGGGGACAAGGGGAGAACATGTGAGGGTAACTACCCTAGGGGACACGGGGAGAACATGTGAGGGTACCTACCCTAGGGGACACGGGGAGAACATGTGAGGGTACCTACCCTTATATAGGGGACACGGGGAGAACATGTGAGGGTACCACCCTAGGGACACAGGGAGAACATGTGAGGGTACCTACCCTAGGGGACACGGGGAGAACATGTGAGGGTACCTACCCTAGACACGGGGAGAACATGTGAGGGTACCTACCCTAGCTTGTAGATCTGCTATTTTCAGCAAGTGTAAAATCAGCCACTACGACAGCATCAAGGCCCACCAAAATACGTTTTAGTCGACTAAATCAACTGTAGATTTAGTCGACTAATATCTTGTGATATTTAGACGACTAAAACTAGACTCAACACTGGTTTAGGATGACATGGAGAATATCCTTACCTGCTGAGGGGGTGAGAGAGCACCACTTTCTGTCTGCAGGGACGCTATATGGGGTGAGCGAGGTACAGTGGCTTCTGCAGAGAGAGAGAGAGAGAGAGAGAGACATTGAGATGCAATACAAAATAGAGAGGGAACGAGATACAGGTGGAGGAGAGTCGTGGGTTGCACCAAACTCAGCAGATCTAAAAGCTCACAAGGCATGGCAGCACGAGGCCTTGTGAGCTTGGAGATCTGCTGTTTTTTGGTGAAAGATGGCGGCACGCAAAACAACCTATAGGTCGTGTATACTTTTAACTGGCGAGAGGAAGCGCACGCACGCGCACACACGGGCACACATGCGTGCACACGGGCACGCACACACCCACTTTATAGCACATTGCCTCTGACATTAGTCTTCTACTGCTCACACACACACACACACACACACACACACACACACACACACACACACACACACACACACACACACACAAAGAAAGCCACACTATATGAATCCCTCCGGCACTGAACTGTGGGGGTGTGTGTGTGTGCGCGCGTGCACGTGCGGGGGGTAAGAGGGGTGCATGGCCATGCTGAATAATTGCTCTGTCCAGGCTCTCATTTGCAAGCAGAGCCGACTGCAGCACAGGATATGAAACAAAGAGAGAGAGAGAGAGAGAGAGAGAGAGAGAGAGAGAGAGAGAGAGAGACACAGAGAGAGAGAGAGAGAGAGAGAGAGAGAGAGAGATACAGAGAGAGACAGAGACAGAGACAGAGACAGAGAGAGAGACACAGAGAGAGACAGAGAGAGAGAGAGAGAGACAGAGAGAGACAGAGAGAGAGACACACAGAGAGACAGAGAGAGAGACAGAGGTGTTGAATGAGAGGTCCAGAAACCAAGCAGCACCACAACATCTCTCACAGAGCGGCGCTGTAGCCTCGCCTCGCTAAGTGCCATGTCATCGCTGTCACAGTGATGACATCGCAGTGTTACATATATCATCGCTGTCCAGGAAGGCTACCGTTAATACAGTCAGTCCGTCCGTCCGTCCGTCCGTCCGTCCCCCCCCCCCCGAGGTGGGGGAAGGAGGGAGGGGTGATACGGTACAGTGGGGACGGGGGGGAGGGGCCGGGGAGTGGTGGGAGATGAAAGCAAACAGCGAAACAGGGAAAAGATTGGGTGGAGGAGAGAAGGAGGAGGTAGTGATGGGTTGGGTTGGGGTTGGTGGGGGTGGGGTTGGGGTTGGGGTTGGGGTGGTGGGGGAAGGGTTGGGGTGATGGGGGAGGGTCTGGGAGGGTCTTATCGGCGCGGGCCATGAGGTTTAGGGCCTGACTAGAGGCTGGGGGACTAGAGTCTCGCGTGGCCTCTGTTGCCTCTCGCAATGTTCTGGGAGGTGTAGGCCTCCTCTGTAAATGACTGTGCATGAAATTCTGTCTTAATCTAGACTATAACCTTGTTCATGTACTATACTGCAAAAAGAATACAGAAAGATCGCAGTGGAATTACTGAGTGAATTAGTGAGTGAATGAAAGAATGAATTAAAACCATGTGATATCCTATTGGAATTTAACAGAACCCCATGCTGCTTAATCCCTATGAATTATTTTAATCCCAAATTAAAAAGGTTAGGCAGGTCAATCTCATTGGCGGATTCGTGCGGGTATTATGGGGGGAGGGGGAAGGGGGGGGAGGCTATTATAGGATACACTGTGATCCGTAAAGACGTTTTAGGACGGTTCAAGCCGTCGATGAGATACAGGCGATACCGTCAACACGGATCAAAGCCTTAAGGGAACGCAGATTATCACAGCCTCACTTTATCTGGACTGGAGCTGCAGTTCTTCTGGAGATCAGATTATGTTCTTGGCTGGCAAGGCAGCAGGATAAACAAGGCTGTCTGATATGCTTATCAAACACACACAGAGATGAAACTGTGACAAAACAACATATGTTTGTTTTTTTGAGGGGCAATATAGGCCCTCCCAGAGCCATCTAATAGAAGAGTTACGATATTGAGGGGGCAGAAACAGAGCGCTCGAGCGCTGTTCATGCAGCCTGGATGGAGAGGGACAAGCTGGAGTTTGAAATACATTGTTTTCAACGAGGGCGGTGGCGCAAATAAGAGACATTTTAGGCATGTGTGCAACATGCCAACTGTTTTAATGTATTGTACCGTGACAACTAAAGTCTCTTTAATGTTTTATGTTGTACTATTACTACAAAACAATCTAAAATAAAGGGATTTAAGATCATTAAAGCTGGGCTGTTGCCTGAGTCCAATGCATTTCTGCCAACTTCCGGTCCAGGACATGTCCCAGTTGGTTGTCCCCAATAGAAGTCTTTGGAGACGTCATTGGACTGGCCCCATGAAGTGAACGCAGTTTGCGTAACTCTGTCTATATCTAAGGCTCTGGGCCCTCCTATATCCAGCTTATAGTGTATGTTCACAAACATAAAATTCCCATTTGACAATGAATGGGGAATTTTACGTTCGTAGTTTCTGAGCAAATCGGCATAGATGTCTATTTTACGTCATGATGACGTACGATGATAAGAGCGCCCCTCACTTCACACGGGGGTGATTTTCTTTTCTTCTTTATACTTTAGCCATCGACTGGCGGTCACTTCTCTAAGCACTAAACACAGCACAAGGTATATAGCGTGAAGCCTTGACATGCTAGCCGAGTCAGGCTGGAAGCCGTGCAGGCAGGCTATTGATATGCACCACGCTGGCTCTCGAAGCACCTCAATGGAAAATGTCTTTGATAGCAAATTAAAGACATGGGACAAGCGTTTGTTGAGCTCCCAGCTGCCTGCCGTACTGTCGGGAAACAAAGGACTTCTTGGGCTCAAACCCATAAAAGCTCTCCTTTCCCATGGCTGGAAAACAAGCAACAGTCACCTCTCATGCTAACCCGCCCGGAGGGTCAGCTCACAGTTTACTTGGACAGAATAAGAGTGCAATGGAGTCCACTATGAGATTAAAAGGACAACTACTATCCACCCGATCCGTTATGGGTTATACTTCTAATATGAGAAAGTATAAAATAAAGCTTAAATCATGGTTAATGCATGTTCTGTCTCACTGTCGTCTGCATCCCTGCCAGAACATGGCAGCTAGGGTAGGTGATCCTCTTCAAGGAGTTTAGCTCGATAGGTGGTCATGCTGTATAATGCTGGAGAGCGTGGTGAAGCAAATTATACTAAATCCAGAGTAATCTAGTAAGAGAGTGGCGACACTAGCGTTGACTCCCATTGCAACAATGGAATGAGGAAGTGCTCATTCTATCTCAATGGGATAGTTCCAATGTTTGGAACTATAGCCCATATAGGCACGCCGCTTTGCGGCGAGATCAAAGTGTGTCGCCACTCTCTTACTATTCCACTCGGACTAAATCCTCCTACATGCTGCCTCGTCAGAGGAATAACAACCAATGACCACTGCTAGTGCTGTCTCGTCAGAGGAATAACAACCAATGACCACTGCTAGTGCTGCCTCGTCAGAGGAATAACAACCAATGACCACTGCTAGTGCTGCCTCGTCAGAGGAATAACAACCAATGACCACTGCTAGTGCTGCCTCGTCAGAGGAATAACAACCAATGACCACTGCTAGTGCTGCCTCGTCAGAGGAATAACAACCAATGACCACTGCTAGTGCTGCCTCGTCAGAGGAATAACAACCAATGACCACTGCTAGTGCTGCCTCGTCGGAGGAATAACAACCAATGATCACTGCTAGTGCTGCCTCGTCAGAGGAATAACAACCAATGACCACTGCTAGTGCTGCATCGTCAGAGGAATAACAACCAATGACCACTGCTAGTGCTGCCTCGTCAGAGGAATAACAACCAATGACCACTGCTAGTGCTGCCTCGTCAGAGGAATAACAACCAATGATCACTGCTAGTGCTGCCCTGTCAGAGGAATAACAACCAATGACCACTGCTAGTGCTGCCTCGTCAGAGGAATAACAACCAATGACCACTGCTAGTGCTGCCTCGTCAGAGGAATAACAACCAATGACCACTGCTAGTGCTGCCTCGTCAGAGGAATAACAACCAATGACCACTGATAGTGCTGCCTCGTCAGAGGAATAACAACCAATGATCACTACTAGTGCTGCCTCGTCAGAGGAATAACAACCAATGACCACTGCTAGTGCTGCCTCGTCAGAGGAATAACAACCAATGACCACTGATAGTGCTGCCTCGTCAGAGGAAAAACAACCAATGATCACTGATAGTGCTGCCTCGTCAGAGGAAAAACAACCAATGATCACTGATAGTGCTGCCTCGTCAGAGGAAAAACTAGAAATGCACTCTGTCGAGCTGCCAACTTGCACCTTGCTCACAAGTAGGCCATACATGGCCTACTTGTGTGCAAGCAGAGCACACAAGTACTGCTACTAACTAATGTCTATTACAACTGCTGTTCTAAATCCTTCAGACCCGTAATAGGCCTATCTCACAGCCCCCTTTCCACACCCCCTTCCGGTAGATAGTGGTGTCATTTAACATTAGCATTTACTTAGATTCTCTGGAGAATCTAAGTACATTTCCTAATGTAAAAATGTGACAGACCAATATTATTATGAAGCAAACAAGATGGTAAATCAACTCGAACAGATAGAACAAACCTTACCTTGAGAAAACAAAAGTTGTAGACTTCTTAAATTACCTGTTAACATGTAGTGTCTATGGAGTGACGTCACGCTATCACCACTAACGCGGAAAGGGGGTGTATTAAGGGGCGGGGAAATTCTGTGAGATAGGCCTATTGACCGTATACCAACCTTGAAACGTACCTTAGTTACGTCACCATCAACAGCCAATTAGGGACCACCGAGGACAGGTCTACATACCATACATACGCAGCCGACCACAGTACTTGCGCGCTCTGCTTGCGCAAAGTAACAACCAATGATCATCAGAGGGAGTAACGACCAATGATCAGTGAGTGATCTGTTCCGTTGTGTTCCACATATAGGAAGATCATCAATGCTTCTATTCATAGATTATTATTTATTTTCAAAACAGCATCATTTCATCTGATACAGACATGATTATAACTGAGCTTGACACTGTTCTCTCTAATCCAATACGTTCCACATTCCTCTAATATTTATTTATTTATTTATTGAGTGAGTAATGCACTGTATTTTTGTTCTATAGAAACAGAATTGAATTTGTATGTTCTCCCCGTGTCCCCTAGGGTAAAAAAAAATGCAGTAATCCTGGTCTCTAAACTGCCTCCCCCTGGCGCCTGATGAAGGGGAAAGGAACTGGTCGGAATAACATGTTCCTTCCACGCGCTACGTCTGGCAGGGAAAACTCCCCCGTCAGGTGAAAAGACGCAGTTTGGACTCCTCATGCATAGAAGGAAGCATGCGGTCAGTCCGCTGCCCCCCCCCCCCCCCCGCCCAGGATTACATTAGATAATTGACACTAGGTGAAAAAATGGGTTACAAAAGTGGGATAAAAAATTTAAAAATAAATAAAAATAAAAATAATTTAATCTGTAAGGGTCCTTTTGATTGGGTGCCTTGACTAACTTCAACTACCTGCATTCGCTGAGCCACAGGTCTAAATTAGCATGTTCTATATACATGCTGCCGTTTGATTGGATTGGGGTTTACACGTGTTCTCTATATGCTGCCGTTTGATTGGACGGGGTTTCAGGGCTGCAGCGTCAGAGGTTCAAAGGTCAGAGAGGCTAATAGGCCAGACAGACACAACAGCTATATATAGACACTGTAGTCTACTGTATGTGTGTGTGTACTAATCACCAGTGGTGAAAAAAGTACTCAATTGTTTTACTTTTGTTTAAGTAAAAATACCAATACTGCAATTTAGAACTACTTCATTACATACTAAATGTAAAAGTACTCATTGTGCAGAATGTGCCATTTCACAAGTTCAAAATGTGTACAAAATCTATTGAAAATAGCAGATCTACAAGCTCACAATGCGTCGCGTTGTTGTGTCTGGGGGTCCATGTCAAGGACCCCCAGAGTTATCTGTATTTGGCCGCGGACCCCCCATCTGAAAATATGTAGTTCCAGGGAGGGACCCCCGCCAGAAGCAAAGATACAAGTTAAAAACGTTCGCTCCGACAGATTATATATATTCAAAGATTTGCGACCAATTTCACGATTTTTCAAAAAAAGCAGATCTACAAGCTTGTAGATCTGCTATTTTTGAATAAGTATAACATAATGCTTAAAACACCAACGGACCACCAGTTTATTAAAAAAAAAAAATCCTTCTTGTTAGGCTATCTCTGACATTCTCTATTTTCATTACAGTAGAACATTGCACACTTATATGTATGATCCTTGAAGAATATTTTTATGCATTTGATGTATTTCCATGTGTTGTTCTTGCTTACTGTAAATCGCTCTGGATCGTCTGATAAATGCCTAAATTGTGATGTGTGCACGCACGCACGCACGCACGCACGCACGCACGCACGCACGCACGCACGCACGCACGCACGCACAGGAAGACAGGAAATGCCTTCAAGAAGAGGCCCATTTTACAGCAGAGATGGGGCGATCGGAGGACGGAAAGAGAATGAGAGACAAAGGAAGAGAGAGAGAGAGAGAGAGACAGAGAGAGAGTGAGAGACAAAGGAAAACAGGAGAAAGAGAGGGAGAGAGAGAGAGAGGGTGGGGAGGGCAGAGGAAGTAGAGAGGCATTATGTACATAAGGGCCTATAACAGAGGGAGACACTAAAAAGATGAGAGAAAAGCTGTGTGTGTGTGTGTGTGTGTGTGGGGCACTGTGTGTGTCCGTGCGTGCGCGGCACTGTGTGTCCGTGCACGTGTATGTGTGTGTGTGTGTGTGTGTGTGTGTGGGGCACTGTGTGTGTCCGTGCGTGCGCGGCACTGTGTGTCCGTGCGTGCGTGCGTGCGTGCGTGCGTGCGTGCGTGCGTGCGTGCGTGCGTGCGTGCGTGCGTGCGTGCGTGTCTGTGCAGATGTCTGTGTGAGGATGGGGGTGATGGTAAGACTGAAGTGGGATTCAGGACAGCAAAACAATACAATGACAAGTGATTATTGCCGTTTTCAGACTTCATTCAAGATATCCTAGTCAGATAACTGTACTCCATTGGCAGATCATTTAGGTTTTTATTTGCATTTATTTTTTTCACTAGTTTCCTGATCATATGATTTGTTTCAGGGAAATAATGAAATAAGAAAAGCAGTCTTAAGGTAACTTTATTTTAAAGATAAGTGTCCTTAAAGTGATAATTCCTAAAAGCAGCAGAATGCTCTGCCAGTGCAGAAATACATTTAGAATAGACGCCTTGAAAGAAGTAAAGTCTAAAAGTGTGAATACATGTTGTTATAATGTTATAATGACTCGTAATTTTGTTGTAGTGTGCACTTTTATGGACTTACATAAATCTGGGTTTGTCTGTCTGAGGGTGTGTGTGTGTGTGTGTGTGTGTGTGTGTGTGTGTGTGTGTGTGTGTGTGTGTGTGTGTGTGTGTGTGGGTGTGTGTGGGTGTGGGTGTGGGTGTGTGTCTGTCTGTGGGTGTGTGCCTGCCTGGGACTGTGTGTGCACGTATTGTAACTGTCTAGCAGGACTCGCTAACGTGCGTGCGTGCGTGCGTGAGTACTTGCGTGCGTGCGTGCTTGCGTGCGTGCGTGCACAACGTGTTTGTGTGTAGGCTCCAGCTCGCGTGTGCCTGGTCTTAGTGTGATCACAGGGTCCAGCCTTAGGCCTTTGAAGTTGTCGCCACACACTGGGCTGAACTCAAACCGCACCGCGCTCCATCCCACATCACTCACTCACCGCCAGAGCCATACAGAGTTACGACAACTCCGTTCACTTCATGGGGCTTCAGTCCAATGGAGGCTCTCCTACATATATCGAAGAGTGACAATGTCCTGGACTCCATAGTTGACAGAAATGCACCGGACTCGGGCAACATCCCAGCTTTAATGATCTTAAATCCCCTTTGTTTAAGATAGTTTTTTAGTAATAGTACAACATAAACAGTGTGCAACTGTGCAATACTTTATTAAACAGTTATGTTGCTGATATGTGCGCCGCCCTCGTTGAAAACAACAGCATTTCAAACTCCAGCTTGTCCCTCCAGGCTGCATGAACAGCACTCAAGCGCTCAGTTTTCTGCCCCCTCAATGTCACAACTGTCTCAGCTATATATGGCTCTTCTCACCGTCACGTAAAAATGACAGCATGCTTTCCTCGCCGCCAGGAAACACTGGCTCCACTATTTTCTACTCTACTCTATCTGGATCTATTCTCTACTCCAGTGCGGTCCGGGGACCCCCAGGGATCCTTGAGGGAGTTCCAGGGAGTCCCCAGCTAAATGATAGTTTGGAACCAAATTGACCCTTATGGGTCTGTAACTCTGGGAGTGTACAAATGGAACCCTAACGGGTCCATTTGGTTCCATTTGTACACTCTCAGAGTTAAATTAACATTGATTTTACAATATAATTGGGGTCTCAGAGATGGAAATGTCATTAAAGATGAAAACATGATCATCAGGTAAAACATGATCATCAGGTATCATTATAATATAAGGAGGAAGAAGTTTTTTCCAAAAAGTGTACAGTATTTGTGTACAGTATGAACTGGTGGACACGCCCACCAGTTCATTAAGTATGCCTGGTTTGCCTGGTGAGTGGTGATGGGTGGTGATCCACCTGAACTGAAGCCACACCCACAGCTGTAGTTGTATGATAATAAAGGGGGAGGGGTTAGGGGAGCTGATAGTGTGATGTCACTATATTACTGTTTATTTCATTGCCGCGTTTGACTGTCAAGGGTTCAGCCTCCAGGAAGAAACCCTAAATACAAAGTTAATACACCATTGCACATGCATGAAAACGACTCCAGGGTGTCTAATGAAGGACTGTCACCTCATAGACACATGAAAAACTGGAAAAACTCCATCTTTAAATGGGGGCCCGTAGCCTAATGCATAATTATCAAACTGGGGGTCCTTGAATTGAGAATCACTGCTATAGCCGTAAAAATCTTCTCTTATATGGGGGTCCTTGGCATATATTTTCTAATGGGGGTCTGCAGCCTAATGGATCTATTCTCTCTACTATACTCTACTGCCTCCACTATTTATTTTGTTTTTCACTTCTGTTATTATGAGTGTTCTCCAGTACTGTAGTACCACCTAGTATGGATGTTTGTCTGCAGCCCTAAAGTCACAAATGCTGCAACAACTGAACATTTGTTCAAAGATTGTTGGACAACAACTTCAGAAACTTTATACATCCACGTATGATAACAGCATCCTAAGGTTAGCAAGGAATATCACCTCTAATACTAAGCATGTGTTAATATAGGTTGCTACCTTCAGGAAGGAGATATGGTGTACCAGCATACAATAAGGTCAGACTAAAGAGGTCCTTTGTCCACCAGTCGACCTTGAAGCTTAAATCAGGAGTCGTAGTAGCCACAGGATAATCTAAGCGGTGGATATTGCTCTTGTCTTCATGTCTTTATGTATGTAAATTGTCTTGTTCTTTGTGTTATGTCAAATGTGTGTATATGTGTTCTGCACACTTGGCTGCTTTGTCGCAAGACACATTTCAGTGTGAACTGACAATAAAGTACTATATCATATCATATCATATCATTTTCGGCGTAACAAAAGAGGGTTACAGCAGGGTGTTAAAATGTTCTGCCATTCACTCGTTTTTATTTTATTTTATTTCACACGCCTGTGTATTTCTTCAAGCAGCGTGTAGTTTGTCCTGTGGGATCACCACAAGGCCGTGTTGACAGCCCGACGCAGGCGCGTAAACGGCGGTAATTTAATTTGTAGCAGGGATGCCCTCCTCGCTCGCTAAGCCTTCCGTGTCCGAGGAGCTCCTCCAGGCCGCCACGGTTCCCACGGGCCATCTGTTCCCAATAATCCCCCGCACGGGGGAGCCGCGTCCTGGGTATACCTGCGGTCAGAATTATCCCCCGCACGGGGGAGCCACGTGTTGGGTATGCGACCAGACTGCGAACAGACACCACCAGGGCCTATAAACTCTCTCTCTCTCAAGACCTCCAGGAGAGTTGAGCACAGCTTCTAACCCGTTTAGACCTGAGAACTGATTCTATACAAACAGTTTTCTGTCAGTCAGTGGTGCTCAACCTTTTTCATGTCAAGGACCCTCAGAATTATCTGTATTTGGCCACAGGACCCCCATCTGAAGAAATGTTGTTCCAGGGACCCCCCAGAAGCAACGAGTTGAGTTAAAAAACTTTCACTATATATACTCAAAGATTTGTGCCACATTTTCACGATTTTTCAAAAATAGCAGACCTACAAGCTTGTAGATCTGCTATTTGTCAATAGCTAAATAATAACAATCTTTAAACACCAAAAGGGGTTCCCGTCCAGAATGGGATAAATACCGCAATCTGCTCGATGAGAGCCGACATGCCTGACTGTGTCCATCCAGGGAAGCTGAATGGAACGCTCCACACGTCCCAAACTCTTCTCCCTTACTTCTGGCTCCAAAAACTATGGAATGAATTAACTCCCCATTGCAATCAGAACTGCATGCAGACTCACTCCCAATCTTCCACCGTAGTCTGAAAACCCACCTCTTCAGACTCCATCTTAGCCCGTACACTGCCCCTAGCCTCGACGACCTTACAGGGACAGGCGTATGCGAAGGCTCAACTTATGTAGCATTTTATGTAGACATAGCACTAGTATATAGTGTATACGCATAGTTTCATTATATAGATATTCCACTGTTAGACGGATGATAGGTTCTTAACTTCTTATAGCTTACATATGATTCTTGATTTTCTATTTTGTATGTATTTGATGTATTACCATGTGTTGATCTGCTTACTGTAAGTCGCTCTGGATAAAAAGTGTCTGATAAATGCCTAAATCTATTGGATTGAAGAAGTAGGTAGGGGGGAGTGGCTTGGCTTATTGTCGGTATCAGCCGAGAACGCGGGAGTCTATCCATGTTACAATGAGAGGAGAAAGAGGAGAGGAGAGGAGAGGAGAGGAGAGGAGAGGAGAGGAGAGGAGAGGAGAGGAGAGGAGAGGAGAGGAGAGGAGGAGAGGACGTGTCGCTGTGACTGACTGATTGCAGAGGAGCGGAAGTTTCTGGAAGTCATCAGAAGGGGGGAGGGGGGAGGGTGGGAGTACGGGCCAGCTGTGAAAAGCTTCTACGCTGTAAAAAAAAAAAGAAAAACAAAACAGACGCACTGTTCATTTTACTCAGAGTCTATAAGGAATTGACCCGTAAGGCACACTCCGTATTTGTACTGGTCTCTCACACTGAGGGCACCAGTACAAATACAACTCACAGAGACATGCGGGCACGCATGTGTGTCAGTCACACACACACACGCACGCACACACGCACACGCACATGCACAAAGTGAATTATCCGGTATATGCACACAAACAAATGCTATCCTTAACAAGTCCGACATACAAGCAGGCGAATTAGGTTGTTATTTCTCCAAAAATAAAGGAAAGCAGGTCTGCAACGAAACCATCACACATCACAGACCTGCAGTACGTCTGTGTCTCTGTATGTGAACATTAAGAGACATACAAATATACACTATAAAAAAACAGGAAATCATGTAAGGAGGTAAAAAGGGAAAGGAAACATATACGGTGAGGGGGAAAGGGGGTTGGGGGGGGGGGGGGGGTTCAGATTTACGGGGGCCAGTTTCGAATTGCAGGTGTCCGTATAGGTGGACTTTGAGAGCGGTTTTGAAGGAGTCAAGGGATTCGCATGTCTTAATGACTGTTGGTAGGGCGTTCCACATTTTTGGTGGCATAGGAGCGAAATTAATTTAGTCCCTTGTTTGTGCCTCTGTGTGAACCCCAGGCATGCAGCGACATCACGTCATCCAGAGTAAAACACCTCCAAACGTCCAAAGTCTTACTCCATGAGCTGCATGGAGTCCACAGCTGTGAGGTCGCGCGGGACAGCGCTGACATGGGGAAACGACCACCAACGGGACAGCGCCTTAAGAGTATATATCTTAATAGAGAGCACCGGATTTTCTCCTCCCATCCACTTGCATTAAGTTGCTCAAAAGCGAATGAGGCGATTTCACTAGGTAGGAACAGAGTGCATTCTGGGATGGATTATTAACATGAACGCGCTGGCCGTTGACAATCATTGCGCCGTTTGCGCGCGTTCACGACACGTATTCGTTCACGTATCATGGGCAGAATAACATGAACGTGCGCAATGATAGTCAACGGACCAGCACTGGCTCGAGCTGCAATGACAAATTCGGCCACTATGTCCATTTCGCCTCAGGGTTTCCTCCGGGTGCCGTCTCTATTAATATATACTCTTAAGGACAGCGCTGACATGGGGAACCGACCGCCAACGGACAGAACTAACCAAACCTCCAGAAAACATGCAGTCCAGACCAGGACAGAACTTTTGTTTTGTTACTGTCCCAGGAATGAGTCACGGTCCCAGCAGGGCTTGGGAACAGAACGGGAATGATGTTGATCTTTGGCTGAGCTACAGAGGGGGAAGTCTGCAAGCAGTTCTCTCACGACACACACACACACACACACACACACACACACACACACACACACACACACACACACACACACACACACACACACACACACACACACACACACACACACACACACACACACACACACACACACACACACACACACACACACACACACACAGTTAGGCAGTAAAAGTCTGATGATGTCATCAGTCGACACGCACAACAACATAGCAAGCCAAAAACAGCACAACACGTCACACTGCCAGCTGTGTGTGTGTGTAAATGGTAAATGGTGCATTTATATAGCGCCTTTATCCAAGGCACTTAACATAGATGTGCATTACATTCACCCATTCACACACACATTCATACACCGATTGCGGCGGAAGCCATGCAAGGTACCAACCAGCACATCGGGAGCAATTTGGGGTTCAGTGTCTTGCCCAAGGACACTTCGACATGTAGACAGGAGGAGCCGGGATTCGAACCGCCGACCCATGGATCATTGGACGACCTGCTCTACCTCCTGAGCCACAGTGTGTGTGTGTGTGTGTGTGTGTGTGTGTGTGTGTGTGTGTGTGTGTGTGTGTGTGTGTGTGTGTGTGTGTGTGTGTGTGTGTGTGTGTGTGTGTGTGTGTGTGTGTGTGTGTGTGTGTGTGTGTGTGTGTGTGTGTGCGCGTGTGTGTGTGTGTGTGTGTGTGTGTGTGAGACACCGCCACACCGTGTGATGGACAGTGAATCTCGATTGTTTTTTCCCCATAAAAATATGTATTGTCTTTTAGTCTGAACATTACTAGGTTCAAAATGTGCCACCTGGAGCCATAACTACTGTGGCTTTAAACAGACAACATCAAAGTGCTTAAAGACTTAAACCTCTCTTAAAGTCTCTCTCTCTCTTGTAGCAAAAACTAAAAGGGTAACTAAAAATGCAGCCAACTAGTGCTGCACCATTCTTGCTTAAATGTGGAAATGAGTTTGGCCTGCGCCGTGGCTCAGCGGTCCAGGCACCTTGGCCGGTAGTCCAAGTCTGGCAGTGTGCCGCGGGTTCGACTCCCGATCCCGACGGACTTTACTGCATGTCACTCCCCCATCTCTCTCCCCATTTCCTGTCAGCCTACTGTCTGTCCCTCTATAAAAAATATAAAATAAAGGCGAAAGCCACAAAAAAACATAAGTGTAGAAATGAGATCTCGATCTTTTTTCTCGATTAATTGTGCAGCACTATAGCCTCGCACCACGCAGCCACAAAACGACAAACAGCCCTTTCTAAAACAACTCAGCAACAGGGTAGGCCAAACAACACTCACACATTATTGCATTACTGCGTTTCAAATTGCAAACAAAGAGTCAGTAATTGTTCCATTTGCGCCCCGTTGAACAAACACAGACCAGCTCTTTAATAGCAAAGCTTTCACCTTGAGGTCCGTTAACCTGCTTCTAGAAGTGAAAGTGATACAGCAATGTTGTGGTTATAGCAGTGGTCAGGGACGTGCAGAGAGTGTTAAGAGTCTAAACATCTGAAATCTGAAGTAGCCTAGTAGCCAAAAAGTGAACCCGGACATGTTGAGTACACCAACGTTTTATGTTAGAAATGTTGAGTATGGGTCCCCAGCATGTAGAAACTGACGGATGCTAACTTGCATATGTTGAGCAATTTTCATAATTGGCATAATATGTGACCATACCATTAACAACCTATAGAAGGCAACATTTCATCATGCTTTATCTAGCATGTGATGTGTCAAACTAGGGGTTTTTCATGATGCTGAATCCATTCCAAGCATTAGTTTTGCAAAAAAAACACTAACTGTGATGACGGCATTGGCCGTTTTTAGCCCAATGAGTGTTTTTTTGCAAAACTAATGCTTGGAATGGATTCAGCATCATGAAAACCCCCTAGTTTGACACGTCACATGCTACATAAAGCATGATGAAATTTTGAATAGAGGGCACTTTTGGACAAAAATAGCGAAAACAGCAGATCTGCTTGTAGATCAGCTATTTTTGGGGCGCAACCCAGCACTCTTTAGCTATAGTGGAGATGTGGTGTATACCAGGGGTTCTCAATGTTTTTGGCCGGGGACCCCTGGAAATGCTTTGGCAATGTCTCGGGACCCCCGCCCCGCCCCCTCCCGACCCCCAATATAAATTGACTGCTACAATAACCTTAAACCATTTGTGTTTTAAGCATTGTTATAATTTAGCTATTGAAAAATAGCAGATCTACAAGCTCATAGCGCGCCACCGAGTGGCGCGCTACGAGCTTGTAGGTCTGCTATTTTTGAAAAATCGTGAAAAAAATAAATAAAAAAAAAATCTATTTTTTTTTCTTTTTTTTTAATAATTTGGGGACCCCCTAAACTAATTTGGCGACCCCCCGGGGGGCGCGACCCACGGGTTGAGAACCCCTGGTGTATACGACATGGATTTCTAAATACATTTGTTCAACGCAAAATACTGTGTTCAAGTTCAGGAGACCTCGGGGGGTCTCCTGAACAATTCTCCTGAATGCTGCCTTCCGGCATGGCATGGAAGGGAAAGGAGAGGCATTTTGCATTTCTTCCACCACAGTAAATTCTGCATTCGTGGTCTGGAGAGGGCAGTGGTTTTTCAGACGGGTAAAAAAGGGGGCAGGGGCTGCAGCCCCCTTTGATGCCATCCCTGGCAGTGGTGGTAAAAGTATACTCTAATGTTTTACTTAAGTAAAAGTATCAATACAGCATTGTAAAAAAGACTGCGTTACAAGTAAAAGTCCAGAATTAAAAATGTACTTGAGTAAAAGTACACAAATATTGGTTACTTAAATTATAGAAGGAGAGTCCATGCAGACTGGACTGGAGGCGATTATACTTGCGAGGGGATGCCCCCACTTGCCGATCTCCATTACCTCCATGACAGAGCATCTTATCCACTTAAATCCCACATACCTCTACCTAGCTGACTGGAGTCCCACAGGGCCTCGATACAGGCCCTGCTCACATTACCCTGCACTCCACTACACCTATTCCTCTTACGCCCCGTCAGCTGATTGATTGAATACTTTATTGACAGTCTGCAGAAAGTACAGACAGTTAATGTATACAATCATGTTAAAAGGATAACACAACAGGCCCCGAGGGCTTTCGTTTCCATCGTGGTCCTGTCTATGGCCGATCTGCATCCCTACAATAAATCATTAAAAAAAAACACAACTTCATTTAAAAATCATCATACATCAGCCAATCAAATCATCACATTCCGAGCTACAAACACAAACACGTGCTCAAACACACCTACACACAAAGGTGTGCATATGAGGGGCCGGCACTGCTCAAAAAATAGCCGATCTAACAGGTTGTGAGCTTAAGTGAGGTTAAGATGTGCAGCTGGTAGGGTGAAAGGTAGATGCATGTCCTACTGTATAGGGAATGTATTAGTTAATTTGCTATAAAATAATAACGACTTCCTGGATTTGAATCAGAGTAGAGCAGACAGTCGTAGGAGCAACGCAGACAGTACAGTCGTAGGAGCAACAGGCAGACAGCAACGCAGACAGTACAGTCGTAGGAGCAACAGGCAGACAGCAACGCAGACAGTACAGTCGTAGGAGCAACAGGCAGACAGCAACGCAGACAGTACAGTCGTAGGAGCAACAGGCAGACAGCAACGCAGACAGTACAGTCGTAGGAGCAACGCAGACAGAGTACAGCAGTCGTAGGAGCAACGCAGACAGTACAGTCGTAGGAGCAACAGGCAGACAGCAACGCAGACAGTACAGTCGTAGGAGCAACGCAGACAGCAACGCAGACAGTACAGTCGTAGGAGCAACAGGCAGACAGCAACGCAGACAGTACAGTCGTAGGAGCAACGCAGACAGCAACGCAGACAGTACAGTCGTAGGAGCAACAGGCAGACAGCAACGCAGACAGTACAGTCGTAGGAGCAACAGCAGACAGCAACACAGACAGAGTACATCAGCATCCACGATGCTGCTACCAGACAGCCTGCTGCCTTGCAGAGCAGATGTCCTTCAGGCAAAACTCACCATCTGTGCATGTGTGTGTGACTGTGTGTGACTGTGTGTGTGTGTGTGTGTGTGTGTGTGTGTCTTTGTATTTCAAGCACACACAAGCAAGCACCTGTGAGTATACAAAAGAACGATACACACAAAATGTGTGTGTGTGTTTGTACTGCGTACGCATGCGCACGCACACACGCACGCACGCAGCCACACACGCACACACACAGAGGGAGTGATGCAGTGCAGACTGTTGGTGCTTTCATTAGCCAGATAGATATGGAGATAGATAAAAGAGTTCTGCCTGGCCTGAACACTGTCTTCACATCACGCTCCAGACCCAGACTTCACACACACACACACACACACACACGCACACGCACACGCACGCACGCACGCACGCACGCACGCACGCACGCACGCACGCACGCACGCACACTTCACACACACACACACACACACACACACAGGCACACACACACACACACACGCAGCAGACCCAGACTTCACACGGATGTCTGCTGATGGTCGATGTCGCACCGCACAGGAAACCACACACACACACGCACACGCACAGGAAATAGCCGGGATTGTGAGAACGTACGCTCTAAGAAGAACGTATTCCATGTCCAGAGATAAACCATATCTAGAATATAGGACAGTAAAGATAGGATAGAAATTAGAAACCATATCTACAGTAACAGTACTATGGTTTGGTGTTACTCTAAAGTCTAAACCATGTGGTCGTCAAATAGTTTTCGATCCCCGTTTGTAAAAATAATTTGTGAGGGAAAAAAGTAAAATGTCTTCATGTGACCACCGCGCTCTGACTAAAGGTGCGTTGCCCGTTCAAATCATATCATATCAATAACGGTAATGGGTCGCACACACCAAAACTGCATTACAGTCATTTATGCCAGGGGTTCTCAACCCGTGGGTCGCGACCCCTCGGGGGGGTCGCCAAATTATTTTAGGGGGTCCCCAAATTATTTTCCAAAAAAAAAAAAAAAAAAAAAAAAAAAGATTTATTTTTAAATTTTATTTTCACTTTTTTTCAAAAATAGCAGATCTACAAGCTCATAGCGCGCCACCGAGTGGCGCGCTATGAGCTTGTAGATCTGCTATTTTTCAATAGCTAAATTATAACAATGCTTAAAACACCAAAAGGGGTTCCCGCCCAAAATGGTTTAAGGTTATTGTAGCAGTCAATTTATATTGGGGGTCGGGAGGGGGCGGGGCGGGGGTCCCGAGACATTGCCAAAGCATTTCCGGGGGTCTCCGGCCAAAAACGTTGAGAACCCCTGATTTATTCTTGCATTTTGGACAGGAGACAAACGTTTTTGGCTATCCAGCCTTCATCAGTGTGACACTGATGAAGGTTGTCTCCTGTCCAAAATGCAAGAATAAATGACTGTAATGCAGTCGAGGATGAGGTGTGTGCGACCCGTTACCGGAACAGTAAAATGTTAAATGAGAATGATTGACAAACTGAGAACCACTGCTGTAGATCCAGACAGGGACGGTTTTCATTCTAGTTTCAGGGTTATTATAACTGGAATTAAGATAAACTTACTACCTGATCGATAACTAGCTTTAGTTTGGGTAGTTTTTGAATCACTGCTGCAAACGACATCTAGAAAAGCATGGCTCCCTGCATGCCCTTACCCATGAGAATGCTCCACTCTTGTTGTCTGCGTACCACTGCACATGGATGCATATATAAACTCTTCTGTGTGTGTGTTACTGCACATGGATGCATATTTAAACTCTTCTGTGTGTGTTACTGCACTATGATCCATAACTCTGCACTTTATATTTATACTTCTTGCACAGTGTTGTATTTGTGTTGTTCGTATTTACTTATGTGAAAAAGATGAATCTGAATCTGACATGGATGCATATTTGTCATATCCCTTTTTGAACTGAAGCTATAGGCCTCTCTCCTACAGATTGAACACATCGCCTGTCAAAGCAGAGAGCCAGTGTACGCAAATATATGTATGGAAATTAAAAACAGAACTCCCGTCGCTCGCTGTTATCCATTATCAGAGTGTTGAGGAGTCCCTGACTGAACTCGAGTGCTTTAGAATTTAGACTTGTTATTGTCTGTAATATATGAGTCTTGACAGGTCATTGTGTGTGGAGTCATTCTGAGAAAGACCTCCATTATACTATTATACTGGGGTCTGGGGAGGGGGTACCTCTTTAGAGAATCTCTGGACACCCTGCGGATGACCCCCGTGGATGACCCTCACGGATGACCCCCGTGGATGACTCTGTGAATGACCCCGGAAGTAGGCGAGCTAAGGGCGCTGAGAGGGGGTCGAGGAGGACACAGCGAGCTAAAAAGGTGGAAGCCATGGTGCCATCATAGACATAAAAAAGCTAGACGCCTCTTCCGGCTCTGGGGCACGGGTCTCTGTTGAAGGCAAAACATTTTCCCGAGATTCCTTAGCGAAGCATGAGCGGAAGCTTGTCAAGCTTCTGCGTGCGTAACAGAAGTCCCGGAAAAGACAAGCTGTGATTGGCCAGTAGTCACTTGAGTGGCGGCAGCGAGAGACATGGGAGGAGTCGCATGAGTGACGTCACTTGAGCAGCGACGCAGCGTGCCTTCAGCGAATGCCTTCAGCCCTTCCGCTTGACTTCCTGCCTTCATTGGGAGACACGCCGCTCCATCGAACTGCAGCGCCCAATGAGGAGTCTATATTTTGAGGGGCGCGAGCCCCTCCTATATACAGCTATAGTGTAGATTCTTGTCCTAACACAATGAATGGAGAATTTACGTCATACACATTTCGGGGGCCTTAGATGAATCTATCCATCCTATCTAGGCTCCTATAACATCTCTGGGCGCTACCAGGCCCTCAGTGCAGAGGTAGGGACTGGTGTCTGCGCCCATGTCTTTCATGCCCCCACGGTCACACCACTGCCAACAAGCAGGCGGGTGGAGGCATGTCACATCCAAGCCTCCCGCAGGTCCGCACAGCAGCAGATGGTGTGTGTGCGCGTGTGTGTGTGTGTGGGGGGGGGGATTAGCATGTGAATGTGGGCATGCTGAGCGACGGGGGGGTCTGTCCCCCTCTTCACTGCGGATAGGTGGGCCGAGAGAGAGAGAGACGAGGAGAAAGGGAGGCTCCGGGGAGAGAGAGAGAGAGAGAGAGAGAGAGAGAGAGAGAGAGACGAGCAGAATAATTGGTACCCTCCGCCTGACTGACAACAACAAAAGACGATGAAAACGCCGGTGATTTAAAGCAGCCGTGACTCTGCGGGAGAAACTACTCAGTCTGGTGATGAAAAACGTTCAGTTACAATGAGCAACATTTTTAACGTCCATTGTTTGGTTATGCTTCCATCTTTTATGCAAATTTATACTTGCGACAAACAAAGTATCCACTTGTCTTGTGACAGCCTTATTTCCCTGTCGTGTGAATAATTGTACCACTTTAATCCAGGCACCATAATTATTAGCCAATTTAGATGAAATGTACAATTACTGTCCACCTTGCTCTCACCACCAACAGTTTTAAAAACATTTAAACCCATATGCACAGTATGTGAAAAACAGGATATAGGTGACAATGCACAGCCCCCGTCGGAAACGAATCCGACTTACTCCCGAGCACAGCTCTCGCTTTGGGGCGTACAGAGATTGGATGGGCCTCAACAAGGTCCCCCTCACCCTCCCCATACTTCCACAGCACCTCCCACAGAACCTCCCGGGGGGACCCGGTCATATTATATGCCTTCTCCAAATCAACAAAACACATGCAGACCGGATATGCATACTCCCAGGCCTTCTCTGGATCCTTGCAAGAGTATAGATCTGGTCAGTTGTTCCACGGCCAGGACAGAATCCACATTGCTCCTCCTGAAGATTCGACTATCGGCCGGACCCTCCTTTCCAGTACGTTGGCGTAAACTTTCCTCGGGAGGCTGAGTAATGTGATATGTATATGGAAATGTGAATGTGTCTCCCAGCCAGGCAGGGGCCTGTACTTAGACCCCTCATTTCTCCCCTAGTCTCCACCAAATGTCTTCGCAAGCTCAGAGTCACAACACTCTGAAAAATATTTACCTATTTATTAGACAATAGGGGAGGATATGGTTCATGTGTTTAAAGAGGGTTCGCAGACATACTGTAGTCAGTGTAAAACAAATACCGGTAACTGCTTTATCTCAAGAATGCCATTTACAGAAGCAGTTCAGTTCAAAGCATTTTACAAAATGTCATGGTCGGAAAAAACAATTCCTCTCTGAACACAAACCTGTTGTCGTGGTATTGTATTTGACACAGAGAGAAAAACAAGTCCTCTCTTAACACAAACCTGTTGTCGTGGTATTGTATTTGACACAGAGAGAGATGACAATCAGACTCGTGTAGACGACACAGGTATAGAGATAGCATCACAGCACATAGCAGGGAGATATAGCGGAGCTGTGGACAAAGTCCCAGGTGTATTTTCTTTTAACCCATTTAGACCTAAGTTCGATTCTACAAAATGTCTTCTAAATCATGACAGTTTTCAGAAAAAAACCATGTTTCTATGTCAGTGGTTCTCAACCTTTTTCATGTCAAGGACCCCCAAAAATTATATGTAATTGGCCGCCGACCCCCATCTGAAAATATGTTTTTTCCAGGAACACCCCCAGAAGCAAAGATTTGAGTTAAAAACGTTGGCTCTGAAAGAATATATATTCAAAGACTTTTCAAAAATAGCAGATCTACAAGCTCGTAGCGCGCCACTCGGTGGCACGCTATGAGCTTGTAGATCTGCTATTTTTCAATAGCTGAAGTATAACGTAACGCTTAAACCATCAAAAAGAGGTTCCCGCCCAAAATGGTTTAATAAGGCAACGTTTCCATTAATTTAATTGATGTCCACTGGCCTATACGCACCTGTGCATACGCCTGGTTTCTATGGTGTGCGAAAGCTTTTTCCTAAAGTACCAAGTGTAAAATGACTTATACCGGATCTCTTGTCCACTATAGTAGTCCCTTTCTAACTTAGTTTTAGTCATCATAGCTTCGTCATGGCTAAACAACAACATGACCTTAGTCATCCTTAGGTGACCATGGCACACACGCGCGTGCACGCACGCACACGCGCACACACACGCACGCACGCAATGCCCATTGTGCGTGTGTGAGCGAGGCTTGAAGGCGACAGTGCAACAATATACGATCTCCCTGGAGGCCGTTCCAACGCAAGTGTTTATGAAGCTGAAATAAAGCTAATGACGGCAACGTTTTTATACCAGCATTTATGATGGCTCTGGGTTTAATGAGGCGACTGGAGTCAAGTCAGCCCCTCCCCCACCAACCAGACCCCACCCCCACCTCAACCAGACAATACAATGCCTGGAGATGCACTGTCATCCACATTTAATGTCTAACACAGTCTCTCCACCATTGCATGCACTCAGTCACTCAATGGTCTCTCTCTCTGTTTCTGTCTGTCTGACTTAGTTTTAGTCATCATAGCTTCGTCATGGCTAAACAACAACATGACCTTAGTCATCCTTAGGTGACCATGGCTTAGGTGACGACAAAAAAAATGACTTAATGGCCTAAGTCATTTTTTTTTTTAGGATTTGTTTTGTTGAGAACCTGAACACTTATTGAAGAGTTCCTCAAACAGCCAATTCTGTGTAGGGCCTATGCTATCCTATGCTATGCTATCAGACTCCTACAGGATGTTTTGACTAGGGTGCTGAGGTAAAACAGGACAATATTATCACAGTGTATACGGGTGAGTTTTCATCGGCCTCTCAGGACGACTCGGGTGATTCATTCTGCAGCTGCTGTAAAAAAAAAAGAAGAAAAAAAAGAAGAGAAGAGAAGAGTTGGCTCTCCTGGCATTCCTCTGTGAAAAGCATCAGCCTCTTTAAACACAGAGGACAGCCTCGCTGTGCCTCCGAGACCCAGAGAGACTGTTCCATGTTCTATCAAACAGCCAGAAAGACTGCTCCATGTTCTATCAAACAGAGCCAGAGAGACTGCTCCATGTTCTATCAAACAGAGCCAGAGAGACTGCTCCATGTTCTATCATCAAACAGACCCAGAGAGACTGCTCCATGTTCTATCAAACAGACCCAGAGAGACTGCTCCATGTTCTATCAAACAGACCCAGAGAGACTGCTCCATGTTCTATCAAACAGACCCAGAGAGACTGCTCCATGTTCTATCAAACAGACCCAGAGAGACTGCTCCATGTTCTATCATCAAACAGACCCAGAGAGACTGCTCCATGTTCTATCAAACAGACCCAGAGAGACTGCTCCATGTTCTATCAAACAGACCCAGAGAGACTGCTCCATGTTCTATCAAACAGACCCAGAGAGACTGCTCCATGTTCTATCAAACAGACCCAGAGAGACTGCTCCATGTTCTATCAAACAGAGCCAGAAAGACTGCTCCATGTTCTATCAAACAGACCCAGAGAGACTGCTCCATGTTCTATCAAACAGACCCAGAGAGACTGCTCCATGTTCTATCAAACAGACCCAGAGAGACTGCTCCATGTTCTATCAAACACACACACTATATCACTGGTTTTCAACCCTTTTCACATCAAGGCCCATTATTTATTTACATTGTATCTGCATTCTGCACGCGCACACGCATGCACGCGCACGCACGCACGCACGCACGCACGCACGCACGCACGCAATGCCCATTGTGCGTGTGTGAGCGAGGCTTGAAGGCGACAGTGCAACAATATACGTATACGATCTCCCTGGAGGCCGTTCCAACGCAAGTGTTTATGAAGCTGAAATAAAGCTAATGACGGCAACGTTTTCATACCAGCATTTATGATGGCTCTGGGTTTAATGAGGCGACTGGAGTCAAGTCAGCCCCTCCCCCACCAACCAGACCCCACCCCCACCTCAACCAGACAATACAATGCCTGGAGATGCACTGTCATCCACATTTAATGTCTAACACAGTCTCTCCACCATTGCATGCAGCCATGCACTCAGTCACTCAATGGTCTCTCTCTCTGTCTCTGTTTCTCTGTCTGTCTGTCTGTATTTCTGTCTCTGTCTCTCTGTCTCTCTCTCTCTGTTTCTCTCTGTCTCTCTCTCTCTATGTCTCTCTCTCCGTCTGTCTCTCTCTGTCTCTCTCTCTCTCTGTCTCTATGTCTATCTGTCTCTCTCTGTCTCTCTGTCTCTCTGTCTCTCTCTGTCTCTCTGTCTCTCTCTCTGTCTCTATGTCTATCTGTCTCTCTCTCTGTCTCTCTGTCTCTCTGCATTTATAGATCTCTCATTGATCGGTTCTATTTGCAGTGCTATGCGTTCTTTTGACTCCCATGCTCTGTGTAATAATGGTGTTGACGTTGGACACAAAATGATCGACAAATGACAGATAACATTTATTGTTGTTATCAGGGTCCTGGAAACCCCAGCTATAGTCCAGAACAGATCAGTATCATCTTTTACAATTTACAGCGTGACTTCCTAAGTGTTAAGACGTGTTTGTGTTGGAAAGCGTTCTTACAGTTATATTCCTTATCTGTTATATTACCTTTTCGAAGTTATGTATGATTCGATTTATTCATGAATTGTCATCATTATCATCATCATAATCAATGAATTTTAGAACCTCCTGTTTTGGCCCAAACTAAAGGACCAATCAATGATGTCACAGTCCTTTGTCACCATGGAAACACCAAACAGGACAGCAGTGTCTCTTGAGGGGGGGTAGTTGCTAGGTGAATGGGGGGGGGGGGGGGGGGGGGGGGGGTAGTTGCTAGGTGACAGATTCTTGTAAGGTAAAAAAAGATCTTCAAACACATTTTCACATCTTTAACCTCTAGAACCCCAGCATGCCGATCTGCAAGTTCAAAACAGGTCCACGTTTTGAGCTTGTAGATCTGCCATTTTTGGGGAAGAGATTTGGGGCCCTATTTTCGTCAGCGCTAAACCCCAACGCTAACCCCTACCCCTTCTTTTCCTTTTTTTACTATTTTCAAAAACATGTTGTGAGCTTGTAGATCAGCTATTTGAACTATTCAGAAATGTTTTTCAAAACAAAATATATTATAGGCCAGTGGTTCTCAAACTGCGGTCTACGTCCCCATGGGGACACGCAGGGGTCATTGGCAGGGTTCCACATTGACCCTTACAGGTCTGTAACTCTGAGAGTGTAACACATGGAACCAAATGGACCCTTACAGGTCTGTAACTCTGAGAGTGTAACACATGGAACCAAATGGACCCTTACAGGTCTGTAACTCTGAGAGTGTAACACATGGAACCAAATGGACCCTTACAGGTCTGTAACTCTGAGAGTGTAACTCATGAAACCAAATGGACCCTTACGGGTCTGTAACTCTGAGAGTGTAACACATGGAACAAAATGGACCCGTACGGGTCTGTAACTCTGAGAGTGTAACACATTGAACCAAATGGACCCTTACGGGTCTGTAACTCTGAGAGTGTAACACATGGAACCAAATGGACCCTTACAGGTCTGTAACTCTGAGAGTGTAACACATGGAACCAAATGGACCCTTACAAGTCTGTATAACTCTGAGAGTGTAACACATGGAACCAAATGGACCCTTACAGGTCTGTGACTCTGAGAGTGTAACACATGGAACCAAATGGACCCTTACAGGTCTGTAACTCTGAAGTGTAACACATGGAACCAAATGGACCCTTACAGGTCTGTAACTCTGAGAGTGTAACACATGGAACCAAATGGACCCTTACAGGTCTGTAACTCTGAGAGTGTAACACATGGAACCAAATGGATCCTCACAGGTCCGTAACTCTGAGAGTGTAACACATGGAACCAAATGAACCCTCACAGGTCCGTAACTCTGAGAGTGTAACACATGGAACCAAATGGACCCTTACAGGTCCGTAACTCTGAGAGTGTAACACATGGAACCAAATGAACCCTCACAGGTCCGTAACTCTGAGAGTGTAACACATGGAACCAACTGGACCCTTACAGGTCCGGAACTTAAGGGTCCATTCAGTTCAATTGTTGCACGCTCACACAGTTATGGGGGTGTCTCCGACATTAAAATGTCCCAGAACCACAAACATGGGGCTCCAGTGGGTTAATGGCCAGATGGTCAGTTGTCTGGTGACTATTTTTGGGACCTGGCCTCATCATCAATGGGACGTTTGAGTCCCACAGTAGGAAACGACTTGTGAACCGAACGCCACACTGTACTGTACACTGTACTATTCCCTCCAACCACAGCCAGGACACAGACACACAGAGGCCCTTCACATGGCCCAGGGGCTCAAAGAAAGAGCCCATTCCTTTGAGAAGCTAGTTTCCATGGCAGGGGTTTTGTTGCCGTGGTGAAGGAGGGAGGTGGGGGGGGGGTTCAGGGGTCCCCGTGAGGCCAATGGGCACTGTCAACACTAAGCATGTGGTCCCGAAGGGGCCAATGGGCACTGTCGACGGTAAACGTGCAGCTCAGCGAACAAGGCAATGGGAGGAAACAAGATGTAGTAAACAGGGCTATAAGATGTTATGGACTACACCAGGGGTTCTCAACCCGTGGGTCGCGACCCCTCGGGGGGTCGCCAAATTATTTTAGGGGGTCCCCAAATTATTTTCAAAAAAAAAAAAAGAAAAAAAAGGGGGGGTTTTAAATTTTATTTTCACGATTTTTCAAAAATAGCAGACCTACAAGTTCATAGCGCGCCACCGAGTGGCGCGCTATGAGCTTGTAGATCTGCTATTTTTCAATAGCTAAATTATAACAATGCTTAAAACACCAAAAGGGGTTCCCGCCCAAAATGGTTTAAGGTTATTGTAGCAGTCAATTTATATTGGGGGTCGGGAGGGGGCGGGGCGGGGGTCCCGAGACATTGCCAAAGCATTTCCGGGGGTCCCCGGCCAAAAACGTTGAGAACCCCTGGACTACACTACTCTGTATCTACAGCTGCAGTCTGGTTCAATGAACAACTTTATATTTTAACCAAACTGTATGGTAGAGCAGGTGTAGGCAACCTTAGGCACGGGTGCCTTTTGCTTTTTGCTTCTATGGGCCGCCGGTGTGGAACAAACTCCCACTGTACCTTCGACAGGCAGCCTCTGTAGACATTTTTAAAGCACAGCTTGCCTTGCTTTTCTTTTCTTCCTTTCTCCATTGCTCTGTAGAGCACTTTGAGCTGCATTTCATGTCATGAAAGGTGCTATACAAATAAAGTTGTATTATTATTATTATTAACATTGGCACAGGGGAGGGTTATCACTGGCACACTGGCATACGTGTGAGAGAGATGCTTTTTGGTTTAAAATACAAATATGCCTGGGCCGTGGCTCAGCGGTCCAGGCACCTTGGCTGGTAATCCAGTCTGGCAGTGTGCCGCGGGTTCGACTCCCGATCCCGACGGCCTTTACTGCATGTCTTCCCCCCATCTCTCTCCCCATTTCCTGTCAGCCTACTGTCTGTCCCTCCATAAAAATATAAAATAAAGGCGAAAGCCACAAAAAAAAAATACAAATATTAACTAAATTAAGTTTCCTCAAATCTGTCTGCAGAGATAGGTGGTTTATTGCTCTCGGGTCTAATGATCATAATACATCCTGCTGTGAAAGAAGATATTTCAGAAAACAGTCAAACACAGTCAAAATCAGTTGGAAATAGAACATTTTGATGTGGGTTACATGACAGAGAGGATGCTCTTAGCGTCTCTTCCAGTGACGTGCGTGCAGACCCCCTGTCCGTCTGCATGCAGCAGCAGCAGAAGACCACCTTGGCAGCCAGCCAGGGGGTCCACACACACACACACACACAGCTGCTGTACTGCGACAGGCTTGTTAAAGAAGTGTCTCCGATGCTCTGCAGGAAGCCATGAAGGAACGTCATGTACTTTGGATGCCTTCGCGTCTCCTCCCGACTCCCTCCCATCTGTTTCCATGGTTCACACTCTTCCAAATAACTTTAACGGCTTTCCCCCCAAAATGCAACCACCCGAAACCACCGGGCCGGGGGGATGAACTTAGAGACACGCACGACGCACGCCTACAGTACGCCACGTTCACGCATGTGCACACGCACACACACACACACACACACACACACACACACACAGAAGCGAGATAGATGCCGTGCATGCTGCCGGGTAGGAAGCTATACGGGTGGGCATGGAGTCCCTGGGGAGTCGGCCGTGGAAACACATTTCCACGACTTTCCACTCCAAACTTCCCCTGAATGGGTCAACGGAAGCACAGGCACACACACAGACACGCTCACGCGCACACACACACACAGACACAGACGCACGCACGCACGCACGCACGCACGCACGCACGCACGCACGCACACACGCACGTGTAAAAAACCTATGCATAACGGCGTGGAGAAACCTGATAGAGCAGCTGTGTGGGTTCTAACAATGTATGGCCTTCCAACAACGGGCCTCATTCATTAAATAAAGCAAGAAGCAGTGACCCGGTGTGTGTGTGTGTGGCCCCCGTGCACTAACACTGTGCACTGTTTGGCCCCATGCATCAATCGCTGAATTCAGTGCTGTGTTATGTTTTGATAATGACCGCTCCGCTCTATAACAGACCGCTGGCTAATCACAGCCTTGGCTCAGAGCACCTGATTGGCTCAAAATCAATCTGGCTAATCAAAGCCTCGGAGCACCTGATTGGCTGCGCTGCTTGGATGTTATGCTGTATCCAACATGACAGCCATGTGTTGTAAACTAACACACAATGTAACTAAACAACATGCTTTCAAGAATGTTTTTGAAAGCATTTGAAGTGAGAAATAGACGATGCTCTACCCGAAAATGTATTCCATTTGATCAACACTCACTTCCCTTGTTTCCGAGGCGACTCGTTGCACTCACTCTGCGGGGTCAACTTGGAATATACTTTGGAACAACATATTTTCATTTGGGGGTTGGCGGCCAATTACATATAATTTTTGGGGGTCCTTGACATGAAATATCGAGCACCACTGACATAGTAACATGTCGAACATGGTTTTTCAGAGGATTTAGAAGACAGGAGGGCTGTTTACCTTCCACATCTGGAAGCCATAAGGATACTAATAATAATATCGCTCCGGTTCAGTCCCCCCCCCCCATTTCCTGGCAGATTACTTTCAACCTATCAATAAAGGCAGAAAAAGCCACAAAAACAAATCTTTAAAAAGAATGCCTGTTGCCTGTGATTGGTTAGCTGATTTGCTCGTTTACATACAACGTACATTTTCCCTTCAAGGTCAATTGCGTTAATTTACGTCATATTTGGCGGAATTTTACCTAATTTCTCCTTTCATTGTCAATGGCAAAATCTTGAGACGTGTGGGTACAAAAGCTGTATATAAAAAAAACCCATGTTGGACCCAGCTGGCCTCATATATAGTAACAGGAAACGCCATTACTGTCCGGAGTATGTCAACAGCCCAGTTGTCTGCATTCTTCCACGCCAATTAGGAGGAGCGGAGCCCTTAAAGAGAGGGAGCACTGGGGGTGCATGCACACGCACATGCACACGCACGCACGCACACAAGCCCTTAAAGAGGGAGCACTGGGGTGCATGTCAAATGCTAGCTATGGATGGAGATGGACACACACACACACACACACACACACACACACACACACACACACACACACACACACACACACACACACACACACACACACACACACACACACACACACACACACACACAGACGCACATGCACGCATGCACACGCACACACACACATGCACACACGCACAAACGCTACATACGTACTGTAAATTGGCAGTGAGTATTCCACACATTCTTCTACATTCACGCAGGAATGTCATGCGTTGCGCCAACTATAAAGCCATGTTTAGCAGGAAGGGAGGCGTCATGTCTGTCTCTGTCATGCACAACATCTTAACGACGGCTCTCACACACTGAGGAACCTCAACCCAAGTGCAGCGTATTTATGTACTGCACTTTATATACTGTTTTATTGCGCTAAATGTGAGTGTGGTACTGAACATCAACCAGGACGAGCACATCACCAACAAACGTCTGTACGGGGCATTACCAAGTGTATCAGAGAAGATGAGGATGAGACTAGCTGGCCACTGTACGGGGCATTACCAAGTGTAACAGAGAAGATTGCAGTAAGGAGGATGAGACTAGCTGGCCACTGTACAGGGCATTACCAAGTGTAACAGAGAAGATTGCAGTAAGGAGGATGAGACTAGCTGGCCACTGTACAGGGCATTACCAAGTGTATCAGAGAAGATAGCAGTAAGGAGAATGAGACTAGCTGGCCACTGTACAGGGCATTACCAAGTGTATCAGAGAAGATGAGGATGAAACTAGCTGGCTACTGTACGGGGCATTACCAAGTGTATCAGAGAAGATGAGGATGAAACTATAGCTGGCCACTGTACGGGGCATTACCAAGTGTAACAGAGAAGATTGCAGTAAGGATGAGACTAGCTGGCCACTGTACAGGGCATTACCAAGTGTATCAGAGAAGATAGCAGTAAGGAGGATGAGACTAGCTGGCCACTGCCACCGACACCAAGAACTCCCGTCCAAAAAGCTTGTACTGTGGGAACCAACACACAAGCATCAATGGAGAGGACGTCCCACACCTACTGCCTACCTACGTGGGCGTACTAAAGAAAGATGCTGGTGCAGAAAGAAAGCACAAATGAGCTGGCCAGATGTATGGAGAACCGAGATGACTGGAGACGCCGATGGAGGGCTCGTCTGAGGACGTCGTAGAGAGAGATATAGAAATATGTCTCCAATCCGTGGGGATTTCCTTGAGTTAGAGTATTATGAAACCATTTGTTCTCATAGTGATTATGAGACCTGTTGTCCGTGACATCACTGGCACTTTGAAATACTAAGATATCTAAAAACACATATTACCCCGAGAAACCCCAGGAAAGTGTTTCTCGTCTCCCAGCATCATTAAAATAAGATCAGGTTGCAAAAGGGGTGAAGTAGCTCTTTAACATTATTACTTTGCAGTTCGTGTCGAGTGTATAACGCCATATTACAGCATGCCGTCGTAATCACAGATTCGTCATCATTTAGAGAGGTTCTAATTATGATCTGGGACGGTGTTTGGGAGGGTTTCTGGTAGGGCTGCACAATTATGATATTATGAGCGATATCCGATCCACGATTTATTTCAGGGTCATATCTGCCGATATACCCATTCTGACCGATTCCGATATTATACAGAGGACCACAATGGAAACAAGCCTAGGCCCTATAGGGGCTTATTGGCCCAAAGCCTGTCTCTCTCTCTCTCTCTGTGCGCTACCAGGGGTGTGCACGCTCTGTGAGGAATGGAATATGACAGCAGCTGTCAGGACGGGTTTGGGAGACAGGTTGCTTTGTTAGAGGAACCTTGGCACCGCTGCCGCCGCCATGCCATGTGTGCCCCCGAGTTCCATGCAGCCGCGCCCAGCGGAGCACATCTCCATTAGCGTCCTCCTCCCTTTGTCAAAGTGCCCTTGAGCAAGATGCCCAGTCATCACAGGCTCCCTCCGGGCAGGGTGTCACCCCCTAGCCCAGGCAGGGAGCAGGGTGTCAGCGGAAATGCCTCCACGCTAAAATGTGCCATGATGGAGAGGGGTGGCAGCCTGGCATGCACTGTGGACGAGGGGCTGGCACGTACTGTGCATGGGCGAGGGAGGGGCTGGCACACACTGTGGGCAAAGCAATCAATGACATATTGACAGGTTTTTCCTTCCACTTAGATCAAGGAGATCAGTTAATGGTGGAGGAATATACCGAAGGGATGGCACTGATTTCTCAATGTTTTTCATTTCAAGGAAACCCCACTTTGATTCGGATCCCCATTTAATGATTTATTTTGTATTATTATTTTTGATCTTTGACCTCAATCTCGATTTCCATTGTCATTTTGGTCCAGAATACACTCTACGGCTCTCTAGTCGTACTGTGTACTTGTACATGTCATGGACATTTTCAATTCAGACTAGGGACTCCCCAGGGGTCCCCCGACCGCATGTTGAGGACCACTGGCCCGCATGTCATATTAAATGGTGCATTTGTTCAACGTCTTTATCCAAAGCGCTTTACATAGAGTGAGTGTGGAGATATAGTGGCCCTCTGGAGTGAGTGTGGAGATATAGTGGCCCTCTGGAGTGAGTGTGGAACTATAGTGGCCCTCTGGAGTGAGCGTGAATCTATAGTGGCCCCCTGGAGTGAGTGTGGAACTATAGTGGCCCTCTGGAGTGAGTGTGGAACTATAGTGGCCCTCTGGAGTGAGTGTGGATATATAGTGCCCTGAGTGAGTGTGGAACTATAGTGGCCCTCTGGAGTAAGTGTGGAACTATAGTGGCCCTCTGGAGTGAGTGTGGAACTATAGTGGCCCTCTGGAGTGAGTGTGGAACTATAGTGGCCCTCTGGAGTGAGCATGAATCTATAGTGGCCCCCTGGAGTGAGTGTGGAACTATAGTGGCCCTCTGGAGTGAGTGTGAATCTATAGTGGCCCCCTGGAGTGAGTGTGGAACTATAGTGGCCCTCTGGAGTGAGTGTGAATCTATAGTGGCTATCTCCATCAAAGTTGCCCAGCCTTGAGGACCACATCACGAACGGACAACAAAGAACTTACGATGAACAAATCATGTTTCTGTTGCTCAGGCTCCCATCCTGTTGGAAGGAGGACCCCTAGCCAACATGTGGCACTCAGAAAGAAAGCCCGACTGAAAACGCGCGGCACCGTCAGAGCTTCAGAACAAGGGCTGTTTTCTTTGACTTTCCTTGTCCACGGCCATGGGTGTTAAGAGATTGTGATTGGAATGCACTAATAATACAATCAATGGAGGAATGTGTGCGTGCGTGCATGCATGTGTGCGTGCGTGTGTGCGTGCGCATTAATTCCTCCCCCCCCCCCCCCCCCCCCCACCCCCTCCCAAAAAAAAAACCTAGAATGTTTTCATATTTGGACTTGGAGAAACGACTTGTAAAATGTACTCTGTTAGTCGGAGCTTTGTATCGCTGTGAGGCTGCTGGCCTACAAAGAGTCAGCTTTCATGTCAGATCCGTCGATGCACTCAAAGCCCAGAGCTAATGGAAAGATGATGCACATTTTCACTCGCCATCTAGGATTTCTCTTTGTGTATTTATTTTAACTCTTTTCATGCCACCATTGACTCGGGCGCTGTCATGCAGTGCCAACAGAGCGCACGGGAAAAGGCAGCGAAGAATTCCCCGAAGTAACAGCGCTAATATCGCGACCGCAAGGTTTTATTGAGCTCCGACCTATAGCATCGTCCCTCACCTCAATCTGAGCGTCTGTAGAAAAACGCTGCTAAAGATCACGCGTGTGGCCCAGGCGGTGGCGTAACCGTCTGGGCACCCGACTGGTAATCCAGTCGCAGTGTGCCGCGGGTTCGACTCCCGAGCCCGACACGGCCTTTACTGCATGTCTTCCCCCATCTCTCTCCCGTTTCCTGTCAGCCTACTGTCTGTCCCTTCAAAAACCAATAAAAAAGGCGTAAGCCGCAAAAAAAATATCTTTAAAAAAAAAAAAAGATCACGCGTGTAACTTTAGTAGTGGCATATATTGTGTTCATTTGCTTCCAACAAGAACTGTCTTATCATTTGATAAGATAGGATATAAAAGAGGACATTCGGTGAGCAACAGCAGTACCACGCCCAACCAACCATGCAATACAAACCAATGCTCTTGACTTCAGATACTGTAAGAAGATGGCATTAAGAACGAATGACATAATTGTTGACAGTGCAGCCTCAGCCATGCCATGACGGGAGGTTTCAGTGTCATCAACAGCTAGGGGTCATCGCAATGTTGTCTTGTGGTGGACATTTTTGTCAACATATACATTTTTGCCACGGACATACAAAATGAGTGGGACGATAATATTACCAGGTAGACAAAACAGGAAAGGGCGCACACCAGTGTTGGGTGAGGTGCTGGCCTAAGGCAGTAAACAAGTAAAAATAAGAAAAAGGCTGCACACTCGTAGCCACGATGCTGTATATTTATTAACCCATTTTGGGCGGGAACCCCTTTTGGTATTTTAAGCTAAAT
>NC_136803.1:20907760-20970260 GCF_951216825.1 Electrona antarctica | reverse complement strand
TTTATCCATGCACACACTGCCATCTACTGGTAGACAACGGCACTTACTGTATAAGTAATGTGGTCGTGTACTGCACTGGACTTCAGTGTTGATTTTGACATCAAATTTAGTCCTACCTAACATTTGGGTCTAGTTTTTATTTGTTGACGAAATTGTCAATACATTTAGTCTTGGTTTTAGTCATCATAGCTTAGTTTTCATTTAGTTTCCACTTAGTTTTCATCAGTGAAAAAAGGTAGTCGATGAACATTTTTTGTCTTAGTTTTAGTCGAGGAAATCAACACTGCTGGATTTCAACCCATTTCATATCAAGGTCCGTTATTATTTTGTTCAGCATCAGAGAGAGATACAACATCAACATGCACGAGACATGGAGGAGTCACATGACTCAGCATTCTTTCAGCTCTTCTAAATAAGAAAGCTGCAGAGAATTGTTGCTTTGTGTTCACTCTTTAATGTTTTCTGCTCCCCTGGCTCGGTTGTATTGTTGGATTAATAACTTTGTTTGTTTGTCTTGTTTTGTATTGTAATGTAGGCTATATGTCATGAGCTATTGTATGTCATGAGTCATGACATACAATAGGATATTTGCTATGGTGATATGGCATAAGTGTGCACTTCCTGCCTTCATTGGAGACATGTCGCTCCAATGAACTGCAGCGGCCAATGAGGCATCAATTTTTTTAAATATCTATGGTCGCACCCACTGTCTCAGCGAACAGCATCACTTTGACTAGACACCAGGAAACGTAATCAGCAAATGAATATCCGCTGCAAACCATCCATTATTCTATGCATTACAATTGTTTATTGCATGTATTTATCAACAATTCAGTAAAGTAAAATCCTTCCAAATTGTACAGTCCTTGAGTAAACATAATGTAGTCACGTCACGTTTTTGGTTTACGACCAGGGGTGTAGTGGGGAGACTTCTCTCAAGTCTAAAGAAAAATAAATAAATTCAAGCATTGTAAATAGTTTCTAAACGTCTATACACGTCTGCATATTTTAATAGTGTGTCTGTGCGTGTTGCGCACGTGCACACAAATAGTGTGCATGCGTGTGCGCACGTATGGGGCGTCCCCCCACTTCTAAAAGTAGCACTACAACACTGGTCACACCAGAGCCACGTATCAAGACAAGAAACGAGTAAGAACTGTGAACGGAAGGAGAAGAAGAAAGAACAAAGGGAAATTGCAGCAGACATGGACCTGCGTGCAGAATTACTCAAGTCAATTTGGTTTGGTTTCACAGCCTTGGATCTAGAGAAGAGTGGCAAGGTATCCAAGTCTCAGCTCAAGGTGAGTGGAATAATATTGGCATTAAGTAACCTTAAACTCACTTTGCCACTGAATAAAAAAGGAAAATAAAATAAAATAAAAAAAACCTCAGCACTCCATCTGTACGTTTTTATCCAGTACAACCTCAGCACTCCATCTGTACGTTTTTATCCAGTGTGGACACGCTGCTGGTGTGTCTTCAGACTACCTTACTGAGTGAAACTCTTGTCACAATGTTGACAGTGTAAAGGTGTTTCTCCAGTGTGGACAAGATGGTGTGTCTTCAGGTGACCCGACTGACTGAAACTCTTGTCACAATGTTGACAGTGGAAAGGTTTTTCTCCAGTGTGGACACGCTGGTGTTTCTTCAGACTACCTGACCGACTCTCCCTGGCCTCTTCCCAGTCATCACTGTCTGTTGTGTGAGAGTCTGACGACAGGAGCTGCTCATCTCTGGATGGATGTGATGTTCCACATTCCTCTACATCAGCTTGTGTGCAGGTTCCGGCCACAGGCTCTGCTGCACCCTGGTCTGCAATGAAGGAATACAATAATAACGACTTTGATGTGACAGGAATAAATACTTTATTAAAACACATTGACTGCCAGGATTCAGAGAATATTCCACGTCGTTCCTAGATTGGAAAAATAATCCTGATCCCGGCCTACGCGACAATCCGTTTAAAAAGCTACAGGCTCTGGTGTAGAGCGACAATCCGTTTGAAAGCTACAGGCTCTGGTGTAGAGCGACAATCCGTTTGAAAGCTACAGGCTCTGGTGTAGAGCGAGCGCTGCACACAGTGATCGAATCGACGTGTCACGTGGCAGAGTTCGGGCGTGGCGCGACCTGACGCTGCACAAACTGGACGAACCGAGGCGAATATATATATATATATATATATATATATATATATATATATATATTAAGTCTGAACGCAGCTTTACAAATTCTTCACGGGGGCTTAAGGCCCCAAGCCCCAACATACTCGACGTCACAGGGTGTTCCGTTAACCCGAAAACAATGTCAACCATAGGTTTTCGGAGACTGCCCATAGATCTGAAGTCCCGTTAGTCCAAACATGTTGTCGAACATGCACTGCTGGTTGGCGAACATGTGCTGCGAGATAGGGTTAGTAGGATTAAAACGCTTTTTATGGAACAATGCAGAAGATACGGGTACTTCTACCCACCAGAGGAGGATTGTAACTTCCGTGGCTCTGGGGCGAGCACTTTATATTTGAAATCTGAACATGTATGTAGACGTTAACGTTGTAAATGGGAAAGTGCGTAAAACAGGTTGAAGTTCCGCCATGACAGACCAGCGCCATGTAAACCATGGCTAAATCATCTCGTATACTTAATAAGTCAATTTTCCGAGGGCGACTGAACAATTGCGTTCCAGATGTCCTTGTGATGGATTTTCCAAAGGATCGTACGCCATTATAACTATGGGGAAGACCATTGTCTTTACCCCAGGCTAAATCCGGATGTGACGTTTGTGGGCGTTCCTGTCTACCTTCGTGTCAGTGTATGGAGGGAAAGTGCAATATACAGATTGACAGGTTTACAGGTGAAGGACAGATCACAGTGCATGTGCCATTTGACCAGAGCATTCTTGTATTTAAATAAAACACTATTGCTACCCTGTACAACTTGACTACAGGTTTACACCAGCAGTAAATAAAACAGTACTTACGCTGCCGCTCAGTTTGGCAGACAGTACAGGCTGCTGTCAATTCGTTTGGCAGGCCACCTCCCTGTGGTGCTCTGTGGAATTCACCAGAAGAAAGAACTTCTGCTTATCATTCAGCAACCTTACATGGGGGGGGGGGGGGGGCACTTGAGGCAAAAGCATCAATAGGGGCTCCCAAATGTTTTAGCTCTCCCCAAATTGAATCCAATATGAATCAAGGTAATTTAATAAAATATATAAATATAAACCCAGTACAGACCTGTGGAGTCCAGCAACTGCCCCAGGAACATGTTCGGTGGGAGGGCGTCGAGCACACCTTCCACCGGCGTGCGGCACACAGGGCAGGCTGGCTGGCTGGAGCTGAGCACCATGTCCTGGAGGCACTGCCGGTGGAAGGTGTGCTGACAGGAGAGCATCTTCACATGGAATAGAAGCAACAGAAAACCTCATGACTCAACAACGAACCGCTTTTGTCCCATAATCTGATTAGTGAAACAGTGTGAAAGCAAAGCAGACCCTCCTCTACCCTAAAACCCCACCCAACAGTGATCCGTATGCAAGATGTGGATGTTTAGGTATTGGGGGTGGGGTTGACATATGCCCTTACTGGGCTGCGTTCACACATTCAAGACACCCGTCTTGTGTCTTTGTTTAATGGCAGCTCCAATGCATTTCCAATGGAAGCCCATATGGTTTGACCAAACATTTTGTTTGATGGTTGATGGGGGGAGGGGGGCAGAACACATCCATCAAAGCTGTGTTCAGACACAAGTCAGGTGTCAGACACAAGGCAAGTGTCTTGAATGCAGCCCAGTAAGGGCATATGTCGACCCCGCCCGCTCACCTCCGCCCCACCCCCTCCTGGTGCTGCGGCCATCTTGGAAACTAAACACCAACCTCGGCCCCACCCCTCTCCCACTGTTTATATTATAAACAGTTTATAATAATAAACAGTGGGAGAGGGGTGGGGCCGAGAAAGGCGTTTATTTATAGTGTCAATAAAATAAATGTTAATTTAACTCTGAGATAGGGTCCATTTGGTTCCATTTGTACGCTCTCTGAGTTACAGACACATAAGGGTCCATTTGGTTCCAAACTATCATTTAGCTGGGGACCCCCTGGAGCTCCCTCAAGGACCCCTGGGGGTCCCCGGACTCCACTTTGGGAACCACTGTCCTAGAGGCCATTCATGTTTCATGGAAGTTGCTTCTGAACATGAATCTTATTGCTAGTTTGACCACTTCAAATACTGTCATCTTAAAATAACTAATAACTGAAAAAATAGCAGATCTACAAGCCCACAACACCTCACAGCGTGCTGTGCCTGTGAGCTTGTAGATCTGCTATTTTCAGGGCCGCAACTACTTAGCCTGGCTAATAAGCCAGACTAATATCACACAACACTGTCGCGGTATATCAGTCTGGGCTGGCTCCACTTGGATTTCATTTCCCGGGGAACATTTTCTCTTTGACGCAATTGGTCAGAGCTACTGTCAGTCAAAAGTCTCAAGCATTGAACGTCACTGTACCAAAGCCCGCCTATATTGCATACCGTGTCCCGATTGGTCCGACCTGTTCTCTGCTGTAGGAAAGAGGCGTGCTACTGAGCCTCGCCAGACCGTAATCCGCTGGTAGGCAACTTTTTTTTGCCAACGGCTGATTCGGTCTGGTTTATTAACCAGGCTAGCAACTACTGGCTTCTATGGAATCCCCAAATGACTGAAATGCTATCGTGAGGACTGAGAACTTTAATCCATGCCTTGGAGATCCGGTCATTGGGCTCCAAGCAGATCGCACATTGCAGCAGAGGTTCCAGCCAAGCGGGGAGAGAAGGCCGGGCGCCCTGCAGGGCGGTGCTGTTGATGCCTGTGGAGGAGGAGGAGGAGGTGGAGGAGGAGGCGGCTGAAGACATCTTGGCGAGGGACCCAGCAGCGCTGCTCAGAGCAAGGATGTTTCTGAGGGGGCGGAGGGCCCAGAGAGGCCCCGCTCGCTTGCTCTGGCAGATGGGCTTTTTGACCGGTGGCCTGGGGGGGGGGGGGGGGGGGGCGCACTCTTGGTCCGATGGCTCTTCAGGCTCTGGGTCGTCGTCTTGAAGCACAGACGAAGCCACAGTAAGAGTACGAGTGCTTCTGTGGGAAAGGGGGGGAAAAAAAGAGCCTGTCTTTATAGGACATTCCTCAAAACTTTTTCAAATGATAAAGTCGTCATATCCTCATTCAGATCGACAGAGGAAAATAAAAAAGATCCTATAGGATGGGGGTTTGGGGGGGGGGGGGGTAAATGTTGTGTTTTGGGGGTGTTAACGGTTAACCCATTTAGACCTGATGAGGACGCATCTGTGTCACCTTATAGCTTTTTTTCTTTTTTTTTAATGTGTGCAAATCTTATGAATTTATATTCTTTCACAGTGAACGTTTTTAACTCAAATCTTTGCTTCTGGGGGGGGGTCCCCCCTTTGATCATTCATATTTTATTATGTTGGGTAGGAGTAAAAAAACGTTCAGATGCCCACAGGCAATAACACGATGCAAGTCTAATGGAAGATGGAACATGGGCAGAACAACAACAGGTTTCTGCTAGTCTTAATGAAAAATGTATTTCTTTGTGTTGGCACTTGGTGTAGATATTGGCAGATAATAGGACTCAAATGACATTTTAGACCGCCTTGTTTCCATCAAACAAAACATCAAGTCTGGCTGTGGTTCAAACTTATATGCTGGTAATGTTCTTCCCGCAGCTCACTTTGGTCCCTTCACTGTAATGAGGACTAATGGGGATCCGTAATAAACAATAAACACTAGAGGGCGCTGTGGCAATGATATCAGGCAGGTTCTCTCTTGAGTTAAACTGTAGCTGTTTGGTGTCACTCACTACAATTTGCTCTGAAACACTAATCGCCACCCAAAAATATATTATATTATATTCACATTAAGTGACACCACAATATTTCATCTATCACACAAATAGTAGTCACCCAGTGACTAGGGAGAAAATAGCCTCTAGGCTTTTTCTGGGTCTTCTTTTATACAGTATTCATAAATGTTAAAAAATGAACCAAAATTAAATTGCCATGGTCCATTACTTTCTCTGAACAATATTAGACCACAGTGTCAATGTAAAGTCAATGACTTTACATAGATATAATCCATTGTCTTGGTGGAAGACAATTTAGTGGGAAGAAGACAAATGATCTGTCCTTGGATCTGGAGAGGGAAGTCTGGAGCTCTCTGGTGGAGCTGTTGCCCCCGCAATCCGACTACGGATAAGCGGTTGAAGATGGATGGATGGTCATTATCAACACCAATAGCTTATTCTAAACTGGTATCAGCTCGTTTTGCCCGACTAGTTGATACCGGCAATAGCATGTCCAGCATTTAATAAAAATAATAAAAAAATAGAATCAACTCATGTTATTGTCCTCCCTCTACACAGGTGATCCAACAGCTTAACCATTCAAAGGTTCAAGAAGACAAACCAGGCGTATCGTCGTCTCATGATATAGCATTTACATACACACTTTGACACAAAATTATACAATAAACTTACAGATGTGGCCTTCTGTAGGCTTCTGGTCAAGAGAAAGGCAGAAAGTGAGCTCTGCTACTACTATACCAAACATTTCACACAACTGAGAAGCAGCACACTGAAACACACTAAGCTGAATCCAACTACTAATTAGGCTGCTAAGAAAATGAATGAGTTGCAAAATCAAAACACGCCAGCAGGTGGCAAACTTTTCACTTGAACACAAAGGTTATCACATAGCTTCAAAATACACTTAGTATATATAATTTAGCCATGGCACCTAGGGCCATGACTGTATCTATATACTGTACTACTGTATCTCTGCTAACTGCACATCCATGCAGGGGTCACTCAGCAGTGGAAAAAGTGTTTTGACTTTTATGGATATGATCATTGATCAAGCATTGTAAACACCTTTTCTATGTTTTAATAGTGTGTCTGTGCGCGTTGGGCACGTGCACGCAAATAGTGTGCATGTGTGTGTGCACGTGTCTTATGGGGCGTCCCCCCCACTTCTAAAAGTAGCACTACAACACTGGTCACACCAGAGCCACGTATCAAGACGAGAAACGAGAAAGAACTGTGAACGGAAGGAGGAGAAGAAGAAAGAACAGAAAGGTAAATTGCAGCAGACATGGACCTGCGTGCAGAATTACTCAAGTCAATTTGGTTTGGTTTCACAGCCTTGGATCTAGAGAAGCGTGGCATGGTATCCAAGGTATCCAGGTATCCTGTGAGAAGTGTGTTTTACCGACGGAGCGAGGAGTTTCCTTTCCCTGTGATGGACATTGTCACTTCTAAACCCCTTTTTGCTTTGCGTCCCGTGTCCCGTGTGCGTCACTCAGCAATAACGTGAAACGGAACACAAACAAAGATGAGTATAGGCTACAATTTGTTTTATAATAACCACCAGCACGCAGCCTCTCTCTCTCTCTCTCTCTCTCTCTCTCTCTCTCTCTCTCTCTCTCTCTCTCTGTGCTGGCTATTTTAACACCCAATCGGAAAAGTAATAAAGTACAAAGCGGGATGATCAGATCACATTCTCAACATTCTCTGCAGCGGAGAAAGGGACCCACTGCTCAAAGGGTGAAAGACCATAGCTAATCTATGTGAAAGACGTGAGGTTGTTTATTTTCTTCCCCGTGCTTCGACAGTCACATTAGTGCAAACTCCTTAAGTGTCACTTTTTCTGAATAGCATAGTAGGCCTATAACCGGTTCTACCGGTTCTACCGGTGGCTCCGCCACCAGGTAGAACCAACGCAACTTGTAAGGCAGCATCCCTCGACACTCCTTACTTACTAAGTACTGCTATTTTAGACATTAAAGAAGATATACAGTACTGTACATATGTATACATATTTTGGCATTATGTAAGTAGCATTTATTTTACAGTATATTCATAGTTCAGTGAGGAAATGTCTGCATTTTGGCATCTTCTCGTTTCCTCACAAGGAAATGGTGTCACAGACAGAACTGAAATCCAGTATACACAGACATCTGTGAAGGGAAAATACAAATCTTTGATCTAGGGATGTTCTAATAAGCTCTACTGTAAAAGCCTACATTCATGTTGATTTGGGAAGAGTAGGAGTGACTCAGCAGCGAGAGCAATTGCTTTTTATTTTTAAATAATGCATCCCCAGCTGAATATTCTTCACTTTTTAATCATGTATTTCCATTTTTAAATATTTTAATTGTATCAGACGATCCAGTACAGACCAATACAAATACAAGTTTGTCTACTGCAGATCTACAAGCTCGCAACGTCGTGATGGGACACATTGTAGCTCTGCTTTTAGTTTGCCGTAAATGTTGCCAATTTTCTTCAAATGTTTGCCAGTTATGATTTAAGTCAACTCCAAAGTTAGTCGTATACATCTACAGTAGTTTTTTTGAGTGGTGCAACCACTCCCTTACGGAGCTATGTGTGTGGCTGGGTGGGTGGGTCTGAGCACGAAAACAGCATGGCTGTTTTTCACCACCTGTGCGCAACCTAACACACACACAAACACACATGCACATATTAACTGTATATATATATGATGATTTCAGGTGTGCCAGTACAGTACAGTAGAGGGTACAGTAGAGGGACCCCCATACGATAACTCTGTCATTTCTCAACCGGGTCTGGAACTTCTGGGGACGCCCCAGGGAACCCCCAGAGACACCCACATGGTAACTCTCTCATTTCTCTACCGTTTCGGACGTGGGGCGGCTTGCCGGAACCGGGCCGGCACCCTGGCTGTGGTCCTGTGGGTCTGGAACTTCCGGGGACCCCCACACGGAGTTGCACCACTCACTTCACACGGGTGTGATTTGTTTTACTTTCAAGGAGCCCCATAACTCTGAGTGCGCAAAAATGGAACCAATTGGACCCTTATGGGCCCTTTTGGTGACTATAGACTATAGTCAATGTTCAATGTTCTTTTTCCATAAATTAGTCTTAAATCACAATACGGTACTTCATAACCCCTTAATAACGACAAATAATAATGGTCAAATTTGGCACCAAATATAGGCGAGGTAGAAAAGGAAGGCTGTCAATGCCTATTGGGTCAGTTTTGGCACATGCCATGGTAGGACTGGAAGCACTTTGGCACCAAGTGGTTTGGAGAATAAATTACATTAATTTGAAAAAGCAGGATGTGGAGACGACATCACATGGCTCTAGGCTGCCAGTGTGTGACGTACTGCCCAATTCTAAGATTAGCTGTGCTAAAATAAAAATACACACAAGCTAACTCGATGACTCAACTACAGATATATTGATGTAGATTACATTTGACCTCACCTATTGTCAGATATTTGGCAATGTCTGTTTGGGACAAATTTGACCCAGCAGCAATAAGGGCTAATAGATGTATGCCATCACAATAATAGAAATATGAATAACTGTAATAGTGGAATAGTGTAATTGTGTAATACGTGTAATGGTGTAATAGTGCAATAGTGTAATAAGTGCAATAGTGTAATAGTGTAATAAGTGTAATAGGCGTAATAGTGTAATACGTGTAATAAGTGTAATAGTGTAATTAGTGTAATAGTGTAATAGAGTAATAAGTGTAATAAGTGCACTAGTGTAATAGTGTAATAAGTGTAATAGGCATAATAGTGTAATAAGTGCAATAAGTGTAATAAGTGCAATACGTGTAATACGTGTAATAAGTGAAATATGTGTAATAAGTGTAATAGTGTACTTAGTGTAATAATGTAAATAGTGTAATGGTGTAATAACTCTAATAGCCTAGGCAACAAGGGCTAATAGATTCATGCCATCACAATAATAGAGATATTAATAACTAATAGTGGAATAGTGTAATATGCGTAATGGTGCAATAGTGTAATAAGTGCAATAGTGTAATAAGTGCAATAGTGTAATAAGTGCAATAGTGTAATAAGTGCAATAGTGTAATAAGTGCAATAGTGTAATAGTGTCATAAGTGTAATAGGTGTAATAAGTGTAATTGTGTAATAGTGTAATAAGTGTAATAAGTGCAATAAGTGTACTAGTGTAATAAGTGTAATAGTGTAATAACTCTAATAGCCTACTGTGACAACTTTGGCACATAGGCTACCTACATTTATATCTATTATTTGTGCTAAAATTCGAATTTAGTATATCAACGTATTATAGTATGATTGATGGCAGAAACACAAATAAACAATTGTTTTCATCATTAGAAATGAATTCCGTCCTAAAGGGGATAATCCTTATAAGTATAATTATAAACATTTATAGCTTATAATGCATTATAGATCCGACCTTAATACAGTCTCTTACCCATTATTTTTTGTTAATTAAACTTTGTATCATCAGTCCGAGCTGAAGCCTATATAATGAACCTGAAGTAGTGATTAGTATTAATCAAAAAAAAGATAGAGATCTCGATTCATTTATTTCCTTTCAGTTATGGATTTACATTCAGACACCTATGCAATCTAATTTTGTGAAAAATTGTGAAGAATCGTTCAGCACTAGTTGGCTATCCAATTTATTTTAGTTAATCTTATTGTTTTTTTTAATAAATATTTTCATGAAAGAAAATGAGAATCGTGATCTCAATTCTTGTGGAAGAAAAATCAAGATTCACGTTTGAGCAAGAACGGTGCAGCACTAGCCTGAAGGGTGACATTCTTAATTGTGGCTGTGGTTGGGGACGGCCCACGGGGCAGTGCAATACCACATGGTCAAACGGCAGGGGGTGCTCTCCTACCACTGCTCTAAGCGTGGAATGTGCTCCTCCACACCATCCCCCTCGAGCTGGCTCTGTAGGGAGGGGGAGGGGCATCAGAGCTAAGCCTAAGGAGACGCGGGACAAACATGTGATCGAGAGAGCTTCTCTGCAGACAGGCACACGCATTATAAAGCCCCGAGATTGAGAGTGGTTCCTTTAGAACAGAGGCTAATACAAATAAATGGTGTCAAGTAAACAAATAGAAATGTATTTAAGTATTTACCGTATAAAAAAACATATATAAAAAATAAAATAATAATGAGCCCATGAGCCATCACCATTGCATTGGTGGTTCAGTGGTAGAATTCTCGCCTGCCACGCGGGAGGCCCGGGTTCGATTCCCGGCCAATGCATACATTTATTTTCATCACTGATCTTTTCAATGAACCTTAGAAGCATTATGTTTGCAGAAGACAAGGGGAAACACTCACACATAGGCTATCTATCTTTATAGTGCTATCTATCTTAGTACCTTAGTACTTCTAAGGTACAGACAGTATCTGTCTTATAGTACTATCTACTGTATCTTAGTACTTAATCTAACTTAGTATCTTAGATACACATAGTTAACTATCTTTATTTATACTGCACATTTAACACATTAATTGCTGTATTACTGTCATGAATGTGGGATGGGAGACTATTCCAAGATTGGGGGCAGCTACAGAGAAAGCCCAGTCACCTAGTCAAGTTTAAGGGACTGATGACCTGAGTGACAGATACAGAGATCTCCATATTGTCATGGAAGGGACACAGACAGATATCTCCATATATGAGCATAAAAGGACATAGACAGAGCTCCATATATGGGTATCAAAGTCTTGAGCATCAGAAAGCACAAGTCCAGTCCCAAGTACCGGTAGCTACTGTTGAGACTTGCACTCCCAACAAATCACCCCTCCCCCACTCCCTACACTTAGCACAATTGCATTGGTGGTTCAGTGGTAGAATTCTCGCCTGCCACGCGGGAGGCCCGGGTTCGATTCCCGGCCAATGCATACATTTATTTTCATCACTGATATTTGCAGTGAGCCTTTGAGGACAGGTAAGGGGGAAACTCCCGCTTAGGGACAGGTCGATCTTTAAAAAGTGTACTCCTGTGATAAAAGTTCCCCAAGTGATAAAAGAAAATCTCACCCAGGTGAAGTGAGTGGTGCAACTCAATGTGGGGGTGCCTGGGGGGTCCCCGGAACATCCAGACCCACAGGAACGCGCCCATGGGGCCAGGCCGGTTCCGGCGAGCTGCCCCGTGTCCGAAACGGTTGAGAAATGACAGTTACCGTGTGGGGGTCCCCAGGGGGGTCCCGGAACATCCAGACCCACAGGATGTTCAGGGGGCCCAGGGGGCCAGACCGGGCCAGGCTGGTTCCGGCGAGCCGCCCCGCGTCCGAAACGGTCAAAGAATGAGTTACCGCTTGGGGGTCCCCGGAACATCCAGACCCACAGGAATGCGCCCAGGGGGGGCGGGCCGGTTCCGGCGAGCCCCCCTGTGTCCAAAACGGTTGAGAAATGACAGAGTTACCGTGTGTGGGTCCCCGGAACATCCAGACCCACAGGAACGCGCCCAGGGGGCCGGGCCGGTTCCGAAGAGCCGCCCCGTGTCCGAAACGGTTGAGAAATGACAGAGTTACCGTGTGGGGGTCTCCGGGGGGTCCGCGGAACATCCAGACCCACAGGATGTTCAGGGGGCCGGGCCGGTTCTGGCGAGCCGCCTCGCGTCCGAAACGGTAAAAAAATGACAGTTAGTGTGGGGGTCCCTGGGGTGCCTGGGGGTCCCCGGAACATCCAGACCCACCGGAACGCGCCCAGGGGGCCGGGCCGGTTCCGGCGAGCTTCCCCGCGTCCGAAACGGTCAATAAATGACAGAGTTACCGTGTGGGGGTCCCCGGGGGGTCCCCGGAACATCCAGACCCACAGGAACGCACCCAGGGGGCCGGGCCGGTTCCGGCGAGCTGCCCCGCGTCCGGAACGGTCAAGAAATGACAGAGTTACCGTGTGGGGGTCCCCGGGGGGGTCCCCGGAACATCCAGACCCACAGGATGTTCAGGGGGCCCAGGGGGCCAAGGGGCCGGGCCGGTTCCGGCGAGCCGCCCCGTGTCCGAAACGGTTGAGAAATGACAGAGTTACTGTGTGGGGGTCTCCGGGGGGTCCGCGGAACATCCAGACCCACAGGATGTTCAGGGGGCCGGGCCAGTTCTGGCGAGCCGCCTCGCGTCCGAAACGGTAAAAAAATGAGTTACCACTTGGGGGTCCCCGGAACATCCAGACCCACAGGATGTTCAGGGGGCCCAGGGGGCCAGGCCGGGCCGGGCTGGTTCCGGCGAGCCGCCCCGCGTCCGAAACGGTCAAAAAATGAGTTACCACTTGGGGGTCCCCGGAACATCCAGACCCACAGGAATGCGCCCAGGGGGGCGGGCCGGTTCCGGCAAGCCACCCTGTGTCCGAAACGGTCGAAAAATGACAGAGTTACTGTGTGGGGGTCTCCGGGGGGTCCGCGGAACATCCAGACCCACAGGATGTTCAGGGGGCCGGGCCAGTTCTGGCGAGCCGCCTCGCGTCCGAAACGGTAAAAAAATGAGTTACCACTTGGGGGTCCCCGGAACATCCAGACCCACAGGATGTTCAGGGGGCCCAGGGGGCCAGGCCGGGCTGGTTCCGGCGAGCCGCCCCGCGTCCGAAACGGTCAAAAAATGAGTTACCACTTGGGGGTCCCCGGAACATCCAGACCCACAGGAATGCGCCCAGGGGGGGCGGGCCGGTTCCGGCAAGCCACCCTGTGTCCGAAACGGTCGAAAAATGACAGAGTTACCGTGTGGGGGTCCCCTGGGGGTCCGCGGAACATCCAGACCCACAGGATGTTCAGGGGGCCGGGCCGGTTCCGGCGAGCCGCCTCGCGTCCGAAACGGTCAAAAAATGACAGTTAGTGTGGGGGTCCCTGGGGTGCCCGGGGGTCCCCGGAACATCCAGACCCACAGGAACGCACCCAGGGGGCCGGGCCGATTCCGGCGAGCTGCCCCGCGTCCGGAACGGTCAAGAAATGACAGAGTTACCGTGTGGGGGTCCCCGGGGGTCCCCGGAACATCCAGACCCACAGGATGTTCAGGGGGCCAAGGGGGCCGGGCCGGTTCCGGCGAGCCACCCCGTGTCCGAAATGGTCAAAAAATTTGAGTTACCGCGTGGGGGTCCCCGGAACATCCAGACCCACAGGAATGCGCCCAGGGGGCCGAGCCAGTTACGGCGAGCCGCCCCGTGTCCGAAACGGTTGAGAAATGACAGAGTTACCGTGTGGGGGTCTCCGGGGGGTCCGCGGAACATCCAGACCCACAGGATGTTCAGGGGGCCGGGCCGGTTCTGGCGAGCCGCCTCGCGTCCGAAACGGTCAAAAAATGACAGTTAGTGTGGGGGTCCCTGGGGTGCCTGGGGGCTCCCCGGAACATCCAGACCCACCGGAACGCGCCCAGGGGGCCGGGCCGGTTCCGGCGAGCTTCCCCGCGTCCTAAACGGTCAATAAATGACAGAGTTACCGTGTGGGGGTCCCCGGGGGGTCCCCGGAACATCCAGACCCACAGGAACGCACCCAGGGGGCCGGGCCGGTTCCGGCGAGCTGCCCCGCGTCCGGAACGGTCAAGAAATGACAGAGTTACCGTGTGGGGGTCCCCGGGGGGGTCCCCGGAACATCCAGACCCACAGGATGTTCAGGGGGCCCAGGGGGCCAAGGGGCCGGGCCGGTTCCGGCGAGCCGCCCCGTGTCCGAAACGGTTGAGAAATGACAGTTACCGTGTGGGGGTCCCCGGGGGTCCGCGGAACATCCAGACCAACAGGATGTTCAGGGGGCCGGGCTGGTTCCGACGAGCTGCCTCGTGTCCGAAACGGTCTATAAATTACAGTTAGCGTGGGGGTCCCCGGGGTGCTCGTGGGTCCCCGGAACATCCAGACCCACAGGAACGCGCCCAGGGGGCCGGGCCGGTTCCGGCGAGCCGCTCTGTGTCCGAAACAGTTGAGAAATGACAGAGTTACCGTGTGGGGGTCCGCGGGGGGTCCCCGGAACATCCAGACCCACAGGAACGACCAACCAACGCTATTTTCGTGCTCGAACACAGCCAGCCAGCCAGGGACCCAGTGACACAGCCAGAGACACACAAAGCTCCCTAGGAGTGGTTGCACCACTCAAAAAAGATGAACCCTCAGGGGTGTCAATCACAGTGTGTTAACAACAAGTCATTGTCTCATTGATTGTTTATTTTATAAATTAAAATGTGTATGACCCTCCATTGGACTCAATCAAAATAAAATTAGCTGACCGAATCCCTTGGACTGAGATTAGAAAGGCATAATTGTAACGAAGGCTTTCACTATCTCCAAATTTGGAGATATCCGACATATATTACTAACCAACATTACAATCTCCATATTTGGCCCGGGCTGACCTACAGCTCCATATATGGAGATGAGAGAGGCATCTAGTCTAGTGCTGACATCATGGTAATGCAGAACTATATGGATATAGACGACTGGCATCATCATCGTGACAAGCATTCAACCTGACCCTATATAAGGAGTGGTTATATTTTTAATTTACTACGCTCCTCCTGAAGCCAAAACGGCAGACAATGTCCACTCGGTTTCCCTCCATGTTTCCACGCACAACAGAGTCCCTGTGGTTCGACCCGGATGGGCCCCGTGCCGACGGAACCGAGCTCCGACGGCATGAACAGCAGCACCAAACCTGGTTGCAGAGCATTGCTGAGAAGGACAATGACCTCATGCCCATTGGGAAGCTGCCCGTCTTTGACGCGGAAGAGGACACAGAGGATGAAGACGAAGAGGACTGGGAGGATGAAGAGGACATGCAAGACATGTCTGTCGGACTGACTGACTGACTGACTGACTTCGCAGGCCGACCTCTGCACAAGTGGTTCTCAAACATTTTTGGCTCAGGTCACCCCTGTAAATAACCTTTTTCATCCACGGCACCGCTGGATTACATTGAATTACATTGCACCTTTTGATATTAATGGTAAATATGCAAATCTTTCCCCCATAGATACAGTATGTCAAGAGGAAAACTGGAGAGAATATTTGTTTCCGTTAGGACAGACTTTTATACTTGGCATTTAACCACATAAACCTCAGCCTTCAGAGCTTGTCATGTTGTGAGACGTGAGCTTGTAGATCTGCTATTTGGGGTGAAGAGACTTGGTGGCTGAAAAAGAACGCACCAAGTACAGTTCAACGCGGGTCTGTTTTACTAAGTATAGACTGTCAAAGTGGTTAAACTTCAGTGACACTGATGAATTCCAAATATTATCCAAGTATTCTGAGGCACCCCTGGACTTGCGTCAAGGCTTGCCACGGCACCCACTTTGAGAAACCCTGCACTAAACACTCTAATCAAGTTATAAGCATTGGTGGTTCAGTGGTAGAATTCTCGCGTGGCATGCGAGGTCGAGATGTAGATTCTTACCATGACGACGCGCCGGGCAGAAGGTGTGAAGATGAGGGGACAGCAGGCTGTTGTTTCTGCTGCTATGAAGATCACCGGAGGGCCAGAGAATCCTTCACCACTAACCATGCTTTTTAGCTGCCAGTCCTGGCTGCTCTCATTGCGCACATACTGTACGTACTGTACACACACACACACACCAGTGTTGATTTCGTCAACTAAAACTGTGACGAAAAATGTTTGTCGACTACCTTTTTACACTGACATAAAAACAAAATAAAAACTAAGCTATGATGATTGAAACTAAGACTAAATATACTGACAATTTCATCAACACAAACGTGTTGCGCTGCAACGTGTCGTGAGCTTGTAGATCGGCTATTTTCAGCATGCAACCAAGTGTAAAATCAGCCTTTATACAACGCCATCAAGGCGTTGTATAATGTAGACTTAGTTGACTAAAATCTTATATTTAGTGGACCAAAACTAGACTAACACTAATACATTTCAGATTACTAAAATATGACTAAAACTAAATGAAATTTTATTTGAAAGACTATGACTAAACTAAATCATAATTGGCTGTCAAAATCAACACTGCTACACGCACGCACACACACACACACACACACACACACACACACACACACACACACACACACACACACACACACACACACACACACACACACTTATAACCCAGGAATAAATATTTTCAGACATTTGTTAATACAACTCGGCACGAAGAGCAAAAGTACTAAAAAAATCACACCCGTGTGAAGTGAGTGGTGCAACTCCGTGTGGGGGTCCCCGGGGGGTCCGCGGAAGTTCCAGACCCACAGGAACGCGGCCAGTGTGCCGGCCCGGTTCCGGCGAGCCGCCCGAAACGGTCGAGAAATGACAGAGTTACCATGTGGGGGTCCCGGAACATCTAGACCACAGCCTGGGCTGTTTCCAGCAAGCCGCCCCGCGTCAGAAACCGTTGAGAAATGGTGAAAACCAACCAAGCTATTTTCGTGCTAGGACAGACAGACCCGGGGACCCAGGGACACACATAGCTGTGTAATGGATTTCTCAACCTACAAGGTCTTCATCCGGAAAATATTTGCCTGATGAAGACCTTGTAGGTCGAAACGTTGCAATTTGTTGCCTCTAAATAAAGTAAGTCTCGGAGCTCTAGAAACTAGTGTGCGGATGTTCTTTCTCTTCCTTGATGTTTGCCTTGATGCCTGACATCCAGCACATGGTCAAAATATAGGCATTGAGATGTGCACACAATCTCCTCTGTGAACTACATACAGTAACAATTATTCTGTGAATAGGATGGGGGGGAGGGAGGGGGTTTTGTGTGTGTGTGTGTGTGTGTGTGTGCGTGCGTGCGCGCGGGCGGGCGTGCGCGTGTGAGTGTGTGAGTGAGTGTTTTGAGTTCGATTTTGTATACTGTAAAATGATTATGCTGTTTTTCCTTGATAAGAAAACAAATACAAATTCAATGAGAAAAAATACATACAGTAACAGTAACCCAGTCAATAATAATAATAATAATGCATTTTATTTGTATTGCACTTTTCATTCACAAGGAATCCCAGAGTGCTACATGGTTAAAAACATATAATCAATCATAGAAGGTTAAAAACAGGGTTATCAAAAAACAGTGCAAAGCGACAACAGTTCAACACGAAAAAGCCTTCTGAAACAGGAAGGTTTTCAGGCCTGTTTTAAAACATTCCACATTCTGCGGCACTCTCAAGTCCATGGGGAGGCTGTTCCATAGGCGTGGTGCTGCCGAGCATATTCAATGCAAGAATATGTACAAGATATGCACATGTTGAAAAGGTTCACAAAAACAAATTGTAGAATTCAAGATAAATATCATTTTCAGTTTACACATCAACCTCTATGAATTATTACACTGCTAGGTTTAATATGCATCAGTATGGTCCTGTGCAGAAACCACTGCAGTCTGGAGTTGTACCTGTCCAGCAACTAGTGCCTCCAGCAGGTAGACTCTGGTATCGCGGCAAGACCTCAGGACCACCTGGCATCTGAACCGACCGGTGGATTCTGCCTGGAAGCGCAGAGGTACACAGACACACTCCCTCTCTGAGAGAGCGAGATAGAGAGAGAGAGATAGAGAGAGAGAGAGAGAGAGAGAGAGAGAGAGAGAGAGAGAGAGAGAGAGGTGAAAATAAGTTAACTCATTAAAACCGGGAAAGCATCTGTGTCATTTTAGATTTTAGGGTTAGCTAGTAAAACAGATAAAGAGGGTATGTGCATGCATAAAGTGAGTGGCAAATCGAGTGGCAAAGTGAGGGGCAAAGTGAGTTTAACGTCAGTAAATTCTATCAGATAGGATATTTCTGTATGGATGTATGGGCTGTCAAGGCCTGAAAGTAGTTTTTTGCCACTCAGTAGGCGTTCCCTCATTACTTCTGGGTTTGATGATGTCACACGCATACCCTCTATACAAGCTCACAGCGTGCCACTTTGTGCAGCTGCTATGTGCTATGTTTTGGACATTTTTGACAAATCTTTTAACACAAAACTTCTCTTCTGGGGATCCCTGGCACAAGGAAAAGTTTGAGTACTACTGATTTAGAAGGCATTTGTAATGGGTTAAGGAAAGAAAGCAGACGAACAAAGACAAGAGAACATTGGACGGGGTGGGTGAAGGTGGTATTAAGCTGCAAACCAATGCAGGATTTTCAATGCAGAAGTATGAATAGTTATTATAATTGACGTCATTAGTAATACACAGAGTAACATTTTCACTAAGGTCTGTGCCATTAGCCTTCAACATTTTCCTACTGACTGCTTGGAAATTAACGTTTTACTGCTGTGAACGTACAATCATACATTGTACCGCCATTTCATTAACTTCAGGGCACAGACACCGTTTTTTGACAGTGTGCAAAACAAAAATCTTTTCCTCTAAAATAACTTTGGTTCTAGAACATTCCGTTCTAGATTCTTGGAACCATGGCGCTTCCACGGAACCGGCGGACATTTTTTTGTTCCGGTTCCGAACCAACTCATTTTCAGAGGAACACAATTAGGCGGGAATAAAGAACCGAACCTGTGCTGGAACCTGACCTCTTTAGTTGAGACTTATGCACCACCTTGTGGTTGTTTTGTGTTATTTCATCTCTTGTTTGAATGGTATATTCCAGGTGATGGTATGGTCCAGTTTGGGTGATGGTATGCTCCAGTTTAGGTTTGTCAGGGGAAATTGAAAGCAATTTAGTTCATTCCCTCATTGTCATTTGAGAAGCAAGCATGCAGCAGAGTATTCTCCACAGCTCTCCAACGTTATGTGTTTTGGTGTAGATATGTCTGTAAGTAAACTCAAATGTGATAATGCAAAACTGTTAAAGAAAATGTTTGTAGAGTAATGTGAACTAGTCAATTTAGTAGTGTATGTTGGTCTACAGAGTATCATGTACCATGGTAGCTACAGGAGTCTGATTGCATCAGCCATGTTTTCAGTAGTGAACAAACGTTTGGTTGTGGCTTAATTGTTACTAGATAGCGGTTTGTTCATTTGTTTGTGTGTAATGCTTTCATGTTTTCATTGAGTGTTTTCTGAGAACCATGTCTTGTTTGTTTCTGTTTTGCAGTCTTACAAAAATCCATAATCAACAGTAAAGATTACTCTTCTCAAGAAACGTCTTTATTATTTGGAGTTGTACGCTATCTGTCTAGCTTTGCACAGACACGCAAGTGCGAGGACAGAATAGAACCGGTTCAACCCCGGTGGAAAAGGGGCCTGAGTGGACCACACAGCTTCAGTCTGACAATCAGGCTAGAGTGCACGGACATGTGGAAAAGAACTGAAGGCTGCATGCAAGCACGAGGGAATGAAACCTTTGCCTGAAAGGTCCCTCATAGTCATAGTCATAGGATATGAAGTGTTTTAGTTGAACATGTCTGTACCTGCGTCTTCGACCATCAATGTTTTAGCATTCTCTCCAAGAGGTATCGTAATGGTGCGAGGCAAACTGAAGTGTTCCGGTGAAGACACCTCCACACTGTAGTCCAAACCTTCACTCGTCAGCTGGGCCAATCACAAGGCAACAGGATAGGCAGCATTGCAAATCAGACACCAGAGGAGGGGAGGGGGAGGGGAGATCAGTCGTTAACAATGTATGCCTTTCAACATAAAACTGGGCTATATAAGCCTAATTAAGCGTGAATTTGAATATGGCCAGAAATCTATGAGTTCCCTCTTACTTGTGATCTCAGTTCCTGGACTTCAAGTGTTGGGCTCCTCTGCACGTGTCTCAAATATTATCTCGATTTCTTTTTTAAATAAAGTACATTTTATCCCACAATTTTGTAACCCATTTCTCACCCAGTGTGGTCCTTGCCTAAGCTTTAATCCTGGGCGCTACTCTTCTCTGCCAACCTGGGGAGAGCCTCAAACTGAGCTCATGCTTCCTTCAATGCATGAGGAGTGAGCAGGCCACTTCTTATCACCTGACGGTCACATGGGGAGTTTTTCCGGTAGGACGTAATTCCAACCAGTTCCTTTCCCCTCAATCAGGTGTCCAGGGGGAGGAAGTATAGAGACCAGGATTACTGCATGTTTTTTGTGAGGGTACCTAGCACTACCTACCCTAGGGGACATGGGGAGAACATGCAAACTGCAGGGTAACATAGGGCATGGGCAGAGGAGAGAACATGCCCCCAGCTCCCACAGCGTCCTAGCTGTGAGGCGACAGCGCTACCGTGACCCCTAAAAACATGTTCTAGATGTGTGTGGATGTACACACAGTATGTTTCCATGTATACCTGTTGTTTGGTGAGCCTGCGTGCGACCACGCCAGACCTGACCGTGCTGCTGTCCAGAGTGTGCGTGAGCGTCCGTCTACGGCGCTCCTCGGGGCTCATCAGGGCATGTTGGCCCCATGCGGTCAGAGCCTGTTCCCGGGCCACGTTGACCAGTGGAACACACAGCACCTCCTCACACACCTGGCCGGACGGGCACCGCAGCCTCAGTACCTCCACCTCACACACACCCGAGTCTGTGGCACGGGGGGAAATACATACACTGTTTTATACAGTATAGAAATACATACAGTTATATTGCCGCTATCGGGGCAGAAACCTTGTATCTCCATTGTAATTTCACCACTTTTTATGATATTCATATTCGTATGAAGAAGAATATTATTTTTTATAATCGGATATACATTTCTTCCCCATATTCGAGGAATATTCGAATTTTGCGAATCTAGGTGATTATCCAGTCATCACCAAGAATTGAGTTATAGCCATAACCATACATGGAGAAGACTCTCCATGCATGGTTATCCAGGGTTAGATGAGGTCAGTGTCGGGATCTTCATATATGGAGATGGCCATATATGATTGTGTGACGTGTCACGAGGCGTGATGTCACGAGGCGTGACCATATAGGGAGGCGTAATGTCACAAGGTGTGACCATATATGGAGGCGTGACCATACAGTATATGGAGACGTGACGTCACGAGGCGTGACCATAGCCTATATGGAGGTGTGGGTGACTGACGGAGGGACGGAGGGACGGACGGACGGAAGGACGGACGGACGGAGGGATGGACGGACGGACGGACGGACGGACGGACGGACGGGAGATGCAGGTTTTCATAGGAAATACGACATGCAGTACGGTCGCAATTATCAATTTCCCCGGGCCCTACCAGTGGCTGTGCAGGAGGATGGGGCTATGTTGGGACTGGGTCCGGCTGCGAGGGGAGAGGGGAGAGGCAAGTCTGCTGTGGCCTTCACCATGCACACCATATCTCCCACCTAGAGGAACACATGCATGAACGCACGCGCACACACGCGCGCACACACACACACGCGCACGCACACATGCACGCAAGCATAATGTTTGGTGATAATCTCTCAAGTACAGATTCCAGATGGTCCACCCTCAGCCCTCCTCTTCCTGTGGGTCTCCTATGTTTTCAGTCCCACTAACAACAATGTATAGACGTTCGGAATCCAATGCTAAAACACGCTAGTTTGACGCCTCACATGCTACATAAAGATTTTTTTCCGGCATATAGGTTATTAAGCCATTCAGGACGGGAACCCCTTTACTTTAGCTATTGCAAAATAGCAGATCTACAAGCTCATAGTGCAGCACTGAGTGCCACGATTTCAGAGCAAATGTTTTTAACTCAAATCTTTGCTTCTGGGGGGTCCCTGGAACAACATATTTTCCGATGGGGTCGGCGGCCAATTACATATATTTTTTGGGTGTCCATGACATGAAATAGTTTGAGAACGACTGTCATAGAAAAATAGGTTTTTCAGAAAACTGGCAGGATTTAGAAGACATTTGTAGAATCGTCCTCAGGTCTAAATGGGTTAATGGTAGCAGCTGTCACAGATTGGCCTAACTAGGGGAAACTACAGTTCTGTCTTTGTGAGATGTGTTACTAGACACCTTTACAAACACATTGGGGAAGTGAATTGGTAAGGAATTTATTCTCAGATGTTTTTAACTGCCTCAGTGCCACATGACGCCTTATGACGCCTCCCCCTTAACCCATTTTGACCTGAGATCAGATTCTAAAAATGTCTTCTACATCCTGACAGTTTTCTGAAAAAGCTATGTTTCTGTCAGTCGTTCTTCGATTTTTCAAAAATAGCAGACCTACAAGCTCGTAGCGCGCCACTCGGTGGCACGCTATGAGCTTGTAGATCTGCTATTTTTCACCAAAAGGGGTTCCCGCCCAAAATGGGTTAATATCACCTGACTATATATGAGCTATTCCTTATAGGCACGCACACATGCATGCACCTTGCATGAACACAAAAAAAAACACCAGACCTGTGGGCACACCAGTAGCACAGAGCAGTACTTGCTCCCAAGGTTGAAGGGCAGATAGCTGAGCTCCAGTATGTCCTCCTGGCCCGGTGTCAGACGCACGGTCTTCACTGCACTGAAGAACTCCTCAGCATCATCGCCTGGAGGACACACACCAGGAATGCATGATCAATCTCAACCAACATAAAATAAATGTATCGGATTTGATGGTACAGTGTGTGTGTGTGTGTGTGTGTGTGTGTGTGTGTGTGTGTGCAGGAGTAAATGTGGGGAATAAATCAGGCCTACATGCTTATGCTAAAAATGCAAATTAGATAGCATGTTATGTAGGCAGATGCCAGGCCATTATTGACCCGGCATCCTATAGTGTTCCTATAGTTTCAATGTACCAGATTATTGATTTTCTTTGGATACCGTTAGACTGATGATAGGTTCTTGGTTTACTTATGGTTCTAGATGACTATTTCTATGAATTTTATCCATTGCCCCGTGTTGTTCTTGCTTACTGTAAATCGCTCTGGATTAAGAGCGTCTGCTAAATGCCTAAATTGTAAATTGGGAGGGGGATGTTATCAGTGATCACTGACTGAGATCTGTATGCTGCGCTTCAGTCGCCTCCCCACAGCTGCTGTCAGAGTTGATCCGTTCTGGACTGTGAGCGAGAGACAGAAAGGGACAGCAGAGCGAGAGAGAGAGAGAGAGACAGACAAATCTAAATGATCATAAACTCAACGGCTCCATTTATTGAATGAACCAGCACTGTCCACCTGCTAGTGGTTTCACACATGTCACATCTGGTGTCCAGATGTGTAATATTTCGTCAATATTAAGCCTAATTTGTACTGTGTGAGCCAAAACCATGGCTCATATGCAGGAGTCATCACCATGTTGGCTCGTGGAGGACATTTTTGTCGAAATTCTATATTTATATATATTTATATTCTAAATTTGCCGCAGACATACAAATGAGAGGCCAATAACATTACCAGAAACACAAAGGGATCATCCCTCCCAAATAAGAACATTATAATGGTGTGTAAAACAGAAAATCTAAAACGTACTACGAACAAGGCCAAGTCTTTGCCACGGGCACATGTGTCCGTGTACGGACATATTGATGACCCCTGCATTGGCCCCGTCAGGGGAGACCACTTGATGCATTACCTGGCTTTGGAGGACATCTGTTCAATCAGCTTCTTATGCCCCTTTTCAGGCTCCAGTGGATTGGATTTAGACTCCACGAGCACCACCCTGAACGCACACGCATTTGCACACACACACACACACACACACACACACACACACACACACACACACACACACACACACACACACACACACACACACACACACACACACACACACACACACACACACACACACACACACACACACACACGTGAATAAGTGCACAAACACAAAAGAATATGCACTGCACATGAAACAAAGCCTGCAGGCACACACCTGAATTCAGCTTCTGTGTTGAAGGGATTGATGATTGGCAGTGGGATGGCTTTCATCTGATAGCATGGGGACTTGCATTTGATGGTCTTCTAAGAAGCAATGGCGATGGACAGTTATTAGCTAGCCTATTTGCTAGGAGTTTCACATCACAGTGAGCAAAGTGTTAGCACTCTAATAATCCACTCACACATGCTGTAGGGCTGGGAGATCATGGAAAATATCACATTTCACGATATCAATATTGTGAGGTTGTTGTGAAGGATGACTATTGGTGCTTACAATCAAATATTTACAAAATGACATTTAAAGGCAAATAACAGAACAGCTAGAACAGTCAGGTACAGAAAAGTCAGAAAATACAAGTTATGCCATATCACAATTTTATGATTTCCAAAACACCAGACTATATCAAATTTCATATCATACAATACCTATTTGTCGATAAATTAACCAATTAACCAGGTTAAGTTAACCAGGCCTAATCGAACATCAGTCATTCAACAAATAAACTCACAATACTCTACTGTAGCAGTCCTGTTTGTAGCTTAGCTTGCCCTCCAGACGACAGGACAGCCTAGGCAGGCTGTTAGACAGCCGACCAATTAAGATGCATCAGGTAGCCAGAGAGGTTTAAGAGTTTACCATACTCACGCCAGGTGTGATGTGAGTGATCAGGGTCTTCAGGGTAAAGGTGAGAGTACTGGAACCACCACCACGTGCGCCGACAGCAACACAACCGGACGTGAGCAGAAGGACACACTCCATGGGCCGCAGGAAGGAGCCAGCAGCCTGGACGGTCAGTTCTGTGCTGGCCCTAGGAGATATTGAAATTTAATTTAATTTAGAGGATAGCCCCTTGAGATGCATCATCTCGTTTTAGAGGGGGTCCTCGCAATATTCAGAGATTCAGACATTCAGACATCAATGTCACATCTCATGGACACCTTACGCCAATAAGACCGTAGTCTTAGTCAACAAAGTCATCACGCGTCATGAACCCCCATCTAAAAATGATTTGTGCCAGGGACCCCCAGAAGTTAAGAGTTGTTTAAAAAATATAAATATATTATTATTCAACAGTTAGTTAGTATAGTTAGGATATATCTGGTAGTGACAAGGCCTGTAAATGATATGCGCCGTATGAAGGCTTCATTGTGAAGGGGAGGGGGAGCAGTGGCATCTATTGACACAAAACATGAAATTTGTCAAATCAATAATACGGAGACCAAAACAGGACCGAGACAAGGCCGAGACCAGAAACATTGTGAGCCATAGTCCGATATTAGATTATATTGTTTGTCTAAAAGTGGAAGTTTCTATTTGATCCGTTGATTAGCTGTTTTCTCACCGTCTAGATATTATATAGCCGTTTAAATTACGTTGTTTCAACGTCTAGGCTAAGCCTAGACGTTATAACCCGGTTTGAGCCTAGCCGTTTAGACGTATTTCAGACGTCTAATAGCCCGAAAAATGTGCCCAGTGTGTTTGTAAACATACTTGGGAGGGATGGTGATGGTAGAGCCACTGGGGAGGGAGAAGATGTGAGCTTCCTGTCCCAAGATGAAGGCTTGGTATCGGAGAGGTTTAGAGGTTGGGTTCTTCAGACGAACCTGTGACACACGCACACACGCATACGCACACACAGTTACATATTACCTCCATATTTCCTCTTAAATGCTTTGTCGCAGTGTCAAGCAAAAAGTAGCAAAAATAGCCAATCTACAAGCTCACAACACCAATCTACAACGCCTTGTGAGCTTGTAGATTGAGAATTTGTGTTTTGTGTGTGTGTCACCTGCTTGGTGAAGGTGTCATGCAGGTCTCCTGACAGAGTGATGGTGCGTGATGGGACATAGTGAGGAAGTCTCTCATGCAGGTGGACACACAGCATCAGCATCTGGACGGGGTTGGGGTCTGACAAGTCTGTCGGCTGGACGCGCGCACACACACACACACACACACACACACACACACGCGCGTATTTGCGTGTCACGTGATCGGGCGTAGCAAATGACAGCTGTCTCTCTTCTTCTTGTCCATGTATATGGGAGGTCGTTAAGGCACGTTGAAGAAAGTGACGTGTCACTGTAGGCTAGCTAGCAACTAAACAGGCAACAAAGGCACTTCCGCATATGCCGCAGACTAATCCTTGAAGACACACTTAAGTGGCTTAAGTGGTTAAGAGCGGAGCCATCACCAAAAAGTATAACTGTGTTCCATCTATTGTGAAGATCTCTTTTGTTTTGTGTCATTACCATCTCCTGGAACCAGACGAATCTGCCTTTGCAAAAACAGAATTGCCCCGAGTGATATGCCGGCCATGCCAGGCTAGTCTCATTGCCAGTCAACCTACCTGTATATCCATGTTGAGAGCTAGGGTGGTTAAGGCATGGACCAGTATGATGTTATTGTGGAAAATCTGTTCCAAGCTGCAGGCTCTGGTGTACATCCTCTTGAAGTGACTGCAGATCTGATCATGGAAAGGAAGGTTCAAAGGAAACGTAAGCACTTCATTGCCAGGTGTGAGACTCATGTAGTCATGTTCTTTGTCACTTAGTGCCATTACTAACTTTGGCAATGGTCATGTTTTTTTTGATTGATTGAAATATTTATTAACAGTTTGCAGAATTACAGTACATTCAAGCACGACTCAATACAAAACTGTTAACTGTGAGTGGACGAGCGCATACAAGCATTTCTACTTGTTTACAATAGGGCCCACCATTTTCATTTCATCAAAACATTCCGAGATGTACAAATATACACTTCTATGTAGCCAAAAGCAGGAAATCATAGTGGAGGTAAAAAGGGGAAAAAAAACATATACAGTGAGGGGAAAAAAGGGGGTGGGTGGGGGAATCATGTATTCCAAACTCTCAGGAGTGTTCGGAATAAAGTGTTTAGTTAAGCAATATTACACGAGAGGGTGTGGGTTAACGTGATTATTGCCACGACAGGGATGCGGTGAGGAACGAGACGAAGTCGAGTTCCGCAAGCATCACTGAAGTGGCAATAATCACGTTAACCCACACCCTCGAGTGTAATATTGCAATTATACAACAGTTACCCTTAAAACTAAGAAAATCGCTGAAAGAATATATTTTTTTAATGACAGATGTAGTCACTACGACCACAAATGTCCCAAGAAACTAGCTAGCCTAGCCACCGAGTTTGCTAGCGCTCTGGGAGAACAGAGCAGCTGAATTCTTTGTTTTGATTAGGTGGTGAATGGTGCTGGTTTAACCCACGGCTAGAAAGCTGTTTCAACCAATCAGATTGCTTCCTCGAAACGACCTGTGGTATAATAAATAATATCCTGATTCAAACGGTATACAGTACCAGCTGTCCAAACCCGAATGAAAATTAATTCGGGTCAGATCGGAAGGAAATATTCTATTCCAATTGAGGTGTTTACAGTATATGAGCATTTTTATTCCGAATGAGCAGTCATTCTGAATAGTGGAATTCACTGAAGTGGAATATACCGGTCAAGATATATATCAAGATATATATCAACAATCTTATAACCTAGCTAGCACGCATGCTCTGAGCTACTACGCTGTGTTCTGGATGGTTTTTCTCTCTTTATTTATGTTTGCCTCTACCTCTAGAAGGTATGCGCATGCTTAAAGTGAATGGCACATCGAGTGGCAAATCGAGTGGCAAAGCAACATGCAAAGTGAGTTTAACATTGTTTAACGTTGTTTAATGCAATCAGATAGGACTTTTCGGTTTGGATGTATGGGATGTCAAGGCCAGAAAGTAGTTTTTTGCCACTCAGTAGGCATTCCTGCATAACTTCCGGATTGGTGATGATGTCACGCGCATACCCTCTATTGGATATAATAACATCAGATTACAGTAAGAATTAGAAAAGCGCTGGTCTGGAATTCTCCTTTAAATTATGTGCTGTAAAAACTAAAACGAACCAAAACTAGCAAATATACAGTATCATGGATAAATAGAAATAAGACACACGCACACGCACACGCACACGCACACACACACACACACACACACACACACACTGACCAGGTAAGGACAGTAAGCAGCTAGCAAGGCGGCTAGCACCAGTCCGTCTGCAAGGTCCAGGTCAAAGTTCACTACCCAGTGGGCCGAGGGAACCTCACCTGGAAAACACCATGACGGATATATATTTTTATTTTTTATATTTTTTAAAATTATTATAGATTTTTTTCTCCCAGTTTCATCGTGTCCCATCCTAAAGACTTATTCCAGTTCCTCTGGGACGTCACTGGGGACATTAGGAGAACACAGTGAACACAGTTTACAAGAAGTATAAAGACAAGACAGTATAAAGACAACGTAACACCGGGCCAGTGTTGATTTTGTCGAAAAATGTTCGTCCACTACCTTTTTTCACTAACGGAAACTAAACTAAAACTAAAGAATAACTTTGGTTGTGTTCGGACGACAAAGATATGACTATAACTGAATGGAATTTTATTCAAAAGACTAAATTTGTTGTCAAAATCAGCACTAGTGACGACACTGGCCTACCGTTGGCCTGGACGGCGCTCGTCGTTAAGACTGGTTTTCAGCCTGATTTGCTTCGTTCCGTGATTTGTTTTGTCACTTGAACTACTCAGTCTGGCCAGCCTCCTGTTTGACTCATATTTCATAACGTCACCTGTTACGTAGCGACGTTGTTGCTGATACGTCATCAGCCAGAGCCATGCTTTTCTCACTGTTGAAAACAATTTGAAACTCGAGAGTAAAACCTACGGTAAAAAGTAAACACTAGTTTGATACTGTAGTAGTCCACTATGTCAGGTTCAGTAGTACAAAAAACTGCCGGCTGTGTGGGGTGAGTATATTGAATGAGAAGGGGGCGGACGGTTGCAGGGTGGCCGAACGGTTTGCGGAGCGGTCTTGATACCGGAAGGTCGCCAGTTCGTATCCCCGGACCGGCACGTTAGAATTACCACCCTTGAGCAAGGCATTGAACCACTACCATGAAATGTTCTATGAGCAGGGCCTGGCTGTAAACAAGTATCTGATGCTTAGTCCAGTTACCCTGGGTAAATATAGTAACTTTGCTTTGCTTTGCTTAGCAGTAGCGGCGCATTGATATTACAATTTACAATTTAGGCATTTAGCAGACGCTCTTAATCCAGAGCGACTTACATTAAGCAATAACAAAAGCATGGCATACATCACATATATACAAAGTAGTTATCATGAATCATGCGTAGACTAAGAACGTAACAGTGGAGTATCTATGTAAACTATACATACTATACTATATAATATATTATACATGTGTACTATAAAGTGCTATGACTACATAAAGTGCAATTCTAGAGCTGTCTACGTAACAAGCTATAAGTCTGTTTAAAATACTATCTAAGTCTACATAATGTGCTATCTAAGGGGCTAGGCTAGGGCAAGTGCTACGGGCCATGGTGGAGTCTGAAGAGGTGGGTTTTCAGACTACGGCGGAAGATTGGGAGTGAGTGATATGATGTCAAACCGGTGTTTTTGTCCCAACCAGCACCACAAACCAATCAGAAGCCTCGGGTCGATTCTCAGTTTTGGCATGTCCCACCCAGAGCTACAGTAGACCGAGTTACGACATCTCTGTTCACTTCATGGGCCAGTTCAATGGCGGCTCTTCTACATAGTCTTCTATTGGTGAAGAGCAGTGACAATGTCCTGGACCGGAAGTTGGCAGAATGCACTGGACTCAGGCAACAGCCCAGCTTTAATGATCTTAAATCCCTTTATTTTAGATTGTTTTTAGTAATGTACAACATAAACATTACAGAGACTTTAGTTGTCACTGTACAATAATTGATGTCACTGTACAATAATTTAAAACAGTTTTCATGTTGCACACATGCCCAAAATTGCTGATATGTGCGCCGCCCTCGTTGAAAACAATGTATTTCACACTCCAGCTCTCCAGGCTGCATGAACAGCGCTCGAGCGCTCCGTTTTCTGCCCCCTCAATGTCGTAACTCTGTCTCTGTCTCTATGGCTCTGGTCCCACCTACCTGGGAGATAGGAGACTATCAGACTGAGTAGCAAAGTGACAAAACAAGTCCCGGAATGCAGCGAATCAGGCTGGAAACCAGGCTAGCTCCTCATGGCCTGGTAGCCTTACCGTCGGCCCAGACGGTGCTCCTGGTGGCCTGGTAGTGCACGTTGAGCCACCGGAGCAGTCTCAGCTCCCACACAGAGTAGACGTTGCTGGCCATCACCATCTCTGAGCTCACAGCCGGGGCGTGATCCACCACTACCGCCTCCTGGCTCACGGTGGCGCTCACAGCCACCTCTGGCACGCCGTGCAAAACCAGCACCTGGACACACACACACACACACACACACACACACACACACACACACACACACACACACACACACACACACACACACACACACACACACACACACACACACACACACACACACACACACACACACACACACACACACACACACACACACACACACACACACACACACACACACACACACACACACACACACACACACACACACACACACACACACACACACACACACACACACGATTTCTTTTTTTTGTCTTTAATGTAATTTGTATGGTAAAATTCCATGTGGTTTTATAGTTAAATGCTTCAAATGACAATGGATAAATGTTCACCTTGTATATTTGCAGCAACACGTCAGTCCAAGATCGTTTGCTCAGAGACTCATAGTCAATGCTGCTGTAGTCCATCTCTTTCACCTGAGATTAACATGCGCACACACACAGAAAATGACACGTGGCATGTCATAATATACTCGCTTTTAGTATAAAGGGTTTTGTGCGGTTTTCCGATTTTTTCCTGAGACATCATAAAGCTTTCATCTCAACTGGACTTGAGATTTGCGATGAGACGCTAGGAAACTGGCAGCTCTTTGAAAAGCAAAAAAAAAGACTTGTGATTATAAACATCCTGCCATACCAAAACGATTACACCCATTATAGTGAAGAGATAATCTCTTGGTTGCATGTTGAGAGGAGGTGGTGCTGGTTGACTTAAAACAAAAGTTAAAATTTCAATTTTCAATATTCAATATCCGTTTTGTTTGCAAGAGATTAGAAATGCAATGATGTCACTGAATTTCAACAGGAGCTGAGCAAGAAAGGTGCAAAGTGAGTGTGTGCGTGTGTGTGTGTGCGTGTGCGTGTGCGTGTGTGTGTGTGTGTGTGCATGCGCGTGTGCGAGCGTGCGTGCGTGCGTGCGTGCGTGCGTGCGTGCGTGCGTGCGTGCGTGCGTGCGTGCGTGCGTGCGTGCGTGCGTGCGTGCGTGCGTGCGTGCGTGCGTGCGTGCGTGCGCCCGTGCGTGCACGGTGTACCTTCAGAGAGCACCAGTGTTTGAACTCCGGCAGGTCCAGCAGGTACTCTGGTCTGATATGACAGAGCGAGGCTCCCTGGGTTCTGCACAGAGAAACACAGGACAGACTGACACCCTGCTAACAGCAACACAGGACAGACTGACACCCTGCTAACAGCAACAGGCAGGTTTGAATTGTGTCAACGAGCACACGATTCCCCCCCCCCCCCCCCCTCCCCCCCCCCAACCTGTGTCGCCATGTCTGCTTATTAAAAGCGACTTTGGGCTTGTTTTCTGTAAAGTTGGTTGTAAATATTGGTAGTTGTTGGTTGCGTTTTCATGGGAGGGCTTGTTTCTAAAGAGTAGTTGCTTATGTGGCCTATAATATTCGCTTCTTTCGGGCTTGTTTTCATAGACCTGGTTGCTCATTTCTGTCACAAGATCTGGCAACACTGGCCCCTAGCTCCTACCTGAGGAATGCCAGCATGGCGTCGTGCTGTTGGAGCAGCTGATTGGTGCGCTGGTCTGTGTCCGTGGAAAGTGTCTGGGTGCGGGAAATACCCGGAATGTGTATGCCAGTCAAGTGATGCAGCATGTCCAGAACTGACCTGGGAACAGAACAGCCAGACATTTCATTTAGTATATTTAGTCTAGATCCCTGGTCTTCAACAAGTTGGTCTTCAGAGTTACAACAGGGAGGCTGCCAAATATTTGTGTGATAAGATTTTTATTGTGAAATAGCAGATCTACAAGATCATAGATCGGCTATTTCCGGCAAAGAGGTTTGGTGTAGATCGAAAAAGAGCAGAACAAGTACAAAGCTAAATGTCAAATGTACTAAGAATTTAGGGTGGTTAAATGTCTGATAATACACATTAACATATTCATAGAAAATATATTGTGTAAACAAACAAAACAAAACAAAATAACTGCACAAAGATAATTGAGAAAAAGGACAAGCTAGTAAATGAGACTTGACAATTGATAGGAATTGTCTCCTGTTTAATTAAAGTACAAAGTACAGTATCATTAGAAAGTTAAGAATCTCCTATTCAAAATACAACAATTATTGTGGCATCTAAATAAAACAAACACAGCTGGAATATATGCAGACCTGGAGTCTTTACTCTGACTGACTCGATAACTCCGTCCGACAGAAGCCTTTGTCTGAATCTTGGACACAACCCTGGAGTGAGAGAGAGAGAAAGAGAAGGGACAGCCATTTACAATGACAATTTGTACTTTAGGCTAAGGGTTTTATCAGATGCTCTAAGATAAACACGAGGTAATACATCAAATGCATAGAAGACAATAGACATAGTAATCTAGGATCATAGGTCGATGGTTCTCAAAGTGGGGTCCGGGGTCTTTGGGGGGGTACCCAGCAAAATGTGTTGATATAGCATCACAAACATTTTAACCACTTTAAACATTGTTTATACTTTGGCTATTCAAAGGTAAAACCAATAACCATTGAAACTATACAAACTATAGGATGCCAGGTCAACCAATGAACCTGGCTTCTGTCTGTCTGTCTGTCTGTCTGTCTGTCTGTCTGTCTGTCTGTCTGTCTGTCTGTCTGTCTGTCTGCCTGCCTGTCTGTCTGTCTGTCTGTCTGTCTGTCTGTCTGTCTGTCTGTCTGTCTGTCTGTCTTTCTGTCTGTCTGCCTGTCTGTACACCTCGCATTATGCTTCTACTACTTCAAATGAGTGCTCAAATGTTGAAGCATTGACAGCAAAACAACACTCATTTAATAATGGCATCGAAGGAGTGTACCGTCTCAGCGTGTGTGGTATGGAGATGGGGTGCAGTCCGTTTGGCCAACCAAAGAAGGTGAACCACCTCTGGGCAGCCATCAGGACGCTCTGGTAGTAAGAGCCCTCCTCTGAATCAGCAGCGGGGAATGCTGGGACGCCTGGGTCGGACATGTGCTCGATGTTAGGACGTCCCGTCTGATGAGGACCGACACAGCTAGCCACCCTCTCGTCTGAATTTAACACACACACACACACACACGCACGCACGCGCGCACGCGCACACGCACACGCACACGCACACACACACAGATTGATATAGTCAGACATGTAAACAGCACGACGTACAGTAAGGCGCGATTCATACTCCTATTTTAGAGCCGAATAAAAGTCGGTTCGGCTCTGTAGAGACTACAATGTGACGTCATTTGAGGTTCGGGGGGGGGGGGGGGGGGGCGGGTACTGTCCTAAAGTCGGCTCTTCGGTGCTACTGAAAATTTCTGACGAGCCGAAATCATTTCGGCACTACAGCGGTAAAATAGGAGTATGAATCGGCCCTTAGACAATACAGTTAAAAGGATGAACCTTTTTTTTTTCCATTGTTGGTCCTATGTACTCAATTAATCAACATGGCATATGAATTTAACACAATAATACATGTCATCAACAAATACAAACCATATATACTGTATGTACAAAAGTGATGGAAAAAACATGCCAAGGGCTAAACGCGAGAAATAAATCTGGTACATTTTGGTGCCAAAACGTTTGTACTTTACCTCAAGTGAATTTTGAATGAAAGACGCTAACTTGTAACAGGGTATTTGCGTTTTTTACAATGTTGTATTGATACTTTTACACACACACACACACACACACACACACACACACACACACACACACACACACACACACACACACACACACACACACACACACACACACACACACACACACACACACACACACACGCTTTTCTGACCTGAGACAGAGTTGCTGCAGGTGGAAGAGGCGGGGTGCGTAAAAGACGAGGATGAGGAGGAGGAGTTAGTGAGTCCAGAGGCGGGGCTCGGAGAGTGACGGTGCTGAAGGACCGCCTCTATGGTGGCCTGGGACCTCATCACTCCTGAATGTATTAATAGAGTATGCACATGCATCACTTTTCCACCGGGACAATACAATCAAATTCTGTTTGGATGTATGGGCTGTCAAGGCGAGAAAGTCGTTTTTTTGCCACTCAGTTCCCACATAGTTCCACACAACTGGGTATGATGATGCCACGCGTATTGCCTCTATTCAGACAGACGGTTATCAGGGAGTAGGAAGACCAAATAATGGAGTTAGTCCATTGACTTCCAGCGCAAGCAAAACATGAGACTGGTATGCGCGTGCGGCGTGCGCACGCACGTTTGTGTGTGTGCACAAGAGGCATCGCTGGGCGAGCCTTCAGGGGAGCGTGTCACCGTGCAGAATGCTGCTTCAGCCGACTCAGCGCCGTTCGAGTTCCGTCATTAAAGAATCGTACCTCACATCCCCCCCAAGTCAACAGGTGCCCCACGGGTCACGTACATGTTGATGTTTGGTCAAACACGTCCCAAGCCGTCACCCGTTGACCGTCTTGGGAGTGAGAATGCGTCTTGATGTTTGGTCAAACACGTCCCAAGCCATCACCCGTTGACCGTCTTGGGAGTGAAAATGCGTTGGGGTGTGTGTGTGTGTGTGTGTGTGTGTGTTTGTGCTTAGTCAAATTCTGCACACCAGTGTCGTGGACTGTGAATGACAGATTTAAAAGCACGTTGCGATTGCAACACCTGCGCAACACAAAGAATAAATAAGGCTTCATGTGCATTATGTGTGTGTGTGTGTGTCTGTGTAGTACCTGTCTTGAGAATGATCTGCTGCTGGGAGCGGTGCAAGGCCATGTATGGCCATACGGTCAACAGACAGTTGTCTGCCGTAGCACAGACTGCCACTTGAAACCTGGAGAGAAACACAAACGGTGTGAGAGAGAGTTCAAGTCGATACATCAATATAAGTAGACGATACGGTACTTGACACGGTGTGAAAACAGGGGGGGGGGGGGGGGGGGGCGCCAGTAAACCTAGACCACTGGGTACTTGGTGGTGCGTCTTGGAAACTCTGGTGACGCGAGGTCGATTAGATGCGTCTTCTCTTAAATCTAGGGGCACGCACATGCACCGTTCTATTCCGTCCCTGCGCGTGCACGTCAAAAAATTACTGGTACCACGGCGTGGTAGTGGTACTACGTCCTACGAGCATGACACCACTGTCCGGGCCCCTCCTACGTCTCACCAGGTCCACTCTTGCTCTCACCAGGTCCAGTACCTGTGCGTTGCACCAGACACTTCATTAAGGAGTGGTGGATTCTCGAGCCGCAATAGTTCTGCAGGCTCCACCTGGCCCATGATGGTGCAGCAGGCTCCACTTGCGGCTTGAATGGCCCTCCTAAAGGCCTCAACGTTGGTTTGTTGGGCTTCTTCCTCACGGAAGACACAGGCTGGGGCACCAACCCATACTGCTCCCGTCACCAGACTATTCCTGGTTGTCACGAACAAACAATGTTTGCTTTCGCCATCTTTGTTGAAGAAGAGTCTGGGCCGTTATGTTTTAGTCTTACTAGAATTACTAACAGTTTCTAAATCTTAAATTTAGATTTAGTCTGGCTGTTATATGCCAGGCCTGCATGGCCCTTTAAGGGGGTGGGTCTTGGGAGTCAACGTGATGATGTGTGCTGAACGTAAATGTGCCGGTGCGGATGTTATACAAGGAGATGAAATGTACACAGTTGTAACGAGAGGATAATAAATAAATACAGTAAGAAAGAGAGAAATACAGAAAAGCAGATTGTATGAAGTGTTGTACCACCTGACCTTCAATGATATAATAAAACGACCGTTCTCTACCAAGAAGTTGTTGGACTGTTAAGTTACCACAACGAGCCACTTTCCATGCAGAGCTGTCAACCGCGGGTTGAAGCTGCGGAGGGAAAACGGTAACATGGCGTATTAACCTCTGAGGTTAATGGAGGTCAAATGCTTAAAGTGTGATTACCTTTGAGGGGATTAAGCATGTTTACTTACACCCATTGGTGTCAAACCAATTAATGTCAAAGTCAGGCCATGGTCTGATTTTGACTCTAAATGGCTCATTGTGTCTATGCCCTTATTGCCCTGGAGTATCTATCCCCTGTGATTGAGAGCAATTTGGAGGTTTAGGATTCAATGGCTTCTAAAGTTTGATTTGGTTTCTCCCCTGTTTTCCATTTTAATTATTGTCTCCACCAGGCCGAAGGCATGGGGAGAGAGTATGTTTTGCAACGATGAACCTCTGCCCCAAATTTTCCAGAGCGGCCTGTTATAGCGCCACCATCCTGATTGGCTAACATTGGCTTTAAAAGTTTACAGGATTGGCACGTTTTGACCAAAAAGCCTCAAATCATGAACGCAGCGTGCAATTTACGTGAAATCTTTCACAGATATTCCTACTAGGCTGAGGAATATATCCCACCCTTTTCACATTGGCCTGTTATAGCGCCACCAGGAGGCCGACTTTTGTAAAACACATTTTCTGATATTACTCCTCCATATTTTGTCCAAAAATCCTGCAAATCGTTACACAGTATCTCTATAGTCATGTGCTCAACACAGATCTCTCCGATTTTTCATATTACATCCTAATTGGCTAACATTGGCTTTCCAAGTTTACAGGATTGGCCCGTTTTGAACAAAAAGCCTAAAATCATATACGCAGCGTGCAATTTACGTAAAATCTTTCAGACGTTCCTACTATGCTGAGGAATATATCCCACCCTTTTCACATTGGCCTGTTATAGCGCCACCAACAGGTGGATTTTTGCACATTTTTGGAACAAAATGCCTCAAATCATCCAATTACCATCATCATCTTTAGTTTGCTATGTACAAGGTATTCTTTCAAATTTTTGTTCTTCCTATATGCTGGTATAATTTTGTATTCGTTTAGTAGGCCATCCGTTCTATTCGCAAAGTTTTTCTATTTTCTATTTATTATGAAATTTGGGCCTTTTTTCATGTGCTAGACACATATTTGATTGGAATTTATCTATGGTGTGTGTAGAAAATTCCCCATAGCTTAATTTATTTGCCTTATTTTGTACAGGCCTATTTTGGGCAACCTCTAGTCATTCTATAGGACCCAGTTTTCAACTCTAGCTCAGGCATCTGTTGGGGCACTCCCTAATGCAACAGGACCCCAGTTTTGTGACTGTGCAGTTCTAAACTGCAGCTGCACAGACTAACCTGACCAACAGAATGTGTTCTTGAGGAAGTAAGGCAATTATTTGTGTATAAAGTACAATATAGATTCATGTTGTAACAGTTCATTGTGAAAGATAACCTCTACATGTTGTCTAAAAAGTTCGTTTTTGGGCATTAATTCATATGCTAATTTATGTGGCTAAGCTAACAGGAATTACCTTGTGGTTATTAGCATCTTAAGCTAGCCTTCTGCTTTCAGTAAAAGCTTTATTTACCATAAGCATGTACTTTGTGCAGTGTTCACTTGATAACTTGACATCAATTTCATGTACTTTGTATGTGGTTCATAGTGTGTGCTAAATTAACTAGACATGTTCCTATTCATTTACACAACAATTTAGCAAAGAACCAGCTGTACTCATTTGTCATTAATTTCCCTAATATTCCCATGTATTTCTGTTACTGTATTGCAGATACCATTCATTCATTGAGTCATTCATTCATTTCACCATCCATGTCTGTCAATCAACTAAATCAACTTCATATAAAACCATAAAAGCCAACACTGTGTCAACCTTCTTCATGCTCTCTGAATGGAGCCCCGTGGTGGGCATAGCATCAACCCCCCTAAGTTTATACACGCCTCCACTAGGCTAGTAATATTTTACATGGTCCTTCGAGCCGGATGCTTCACTCACCACGGCGAGATGACACAGGAGTGTGACTCAAGGAGGATCCCATCCCATCTACTACCGTATCAGGTCAACATTCATCATTCCTTACTGCCACCCCCAGTCCCTATCGGCATTCAGGCGAGAGTGCATGGGGACACCCCGATCACCAGCACAGCACTGATGTGGCCAATCAGTGGGCAAGCCGAGCTTGCCTCGACTGCAGACCAGTATTCAGCTGTGCCAACGTATCTCAGTGGGCAGTATGGACCGGACCCCCTACACGGTTTCAACCAACAGATGGCGTATCCTAGAAATCACATCGATACCTTGGGTCCCCTAGCGCACACACAGGTGTACCAGCAGCACCCAGCATACCAGCAGCACCATGCGCCAGCCTCACCGGAGCTGGTATACCAGCAGCACCCAGCATACCAGCAGCACCATGCGCCAGCCTCACCGGAGCTGGCATACCAGCAGCACCCAGCATACCGGCAGCACCATGCGCCATCTCCGCAACAGCTGGCGTACCAGCAGCACCAAACACCAGCTACCCCGCAGCTGGCCTACCAGCACAACCAGCCTCCAGTTACCGCACAGCTGGTCTACCAGCAGCACCCAGCGCCAGCTTCACCTCACCCGGTGTACCATCAGCATCCGACACCGCAACCGGTGTACCACCAGCAGCATCCGACACCTCCGTTGTACCAGCAGCAGCATCAGACACCTCCGTTGTACCAGCAGCCTCCGACACCTCCGGTGTACCAGCAGCAACCTCCGACACCTCCAGTGTACCACCAGCAGCCTCCGACACCTCCAGTGTACCAGCAGCCTCCGACACCTCCAGTGTACCAGCAGCCTCCGACACCTCCAGTGTACCAGCAGCAACCTCTGACACCTCCAGTGTACCACCAGCAGCCTCCGACACCTCCAGTGTACCAGCAGCCTCCGACACCTCCAGTGTACCAGCAGCAACCTCTGACAACTCCAGTGTACCACCAGCAGCCTCCGACACCTCCAGTGTACCAGCAGCCTCCGACACCTCCAGTGTACCAGCAGCAACCTCTGACAACTCCAGTGTACCACCAGCAGCCTCCGACACCTCCAGTGTACCAGCAGCCTCCGACACCTCCAGTGTACCAGCAGCCTCCGACACCTCCAGTGTACCAGCAGCCACCTCTGACACCTCCAGTGTACCAGCAGCCACCTCTGACACCTCCAGTGTACCAGCAGCAACCTCCGACACCTCCGTTGTACCAGCAGCCTCCGTCAACTCCACTGCAGTCTGTGTACCAGCAGCCTCCGACACCGCAGCCGGCATACCAGCAACCTTCGACACCACAGCAGGTGTACCAGCAGCTTCCGATGCCACCTCCTCCGCAGCCAGCGTACCAGCAGCCTCCGACGCCTCCTTCACTGCAGCCAGCGTACCAGCAGCCTACGACGCCTCTCTCACTGCAGCCAGCGTACCAGCAGCCTACGACGCCTCTCTCACTGCAGCCAGCGTACCAGCAGCCTACGACGCCTCCTTCACTGCAGCCAGCGTACCAGCAGCCTACGACGCCTCTCTCACTGCAGCCAGCGTACCAGCAGCCTCCGATGCCCCCTTCACTGCAGCCAGCGTACCAGCAGCCTACGACGCCTCTCTCACTTCAGCCAGCGTACCAGCAGACTATGACGCCTCCCTCACTGCAGCCAGCGTAACAGCAGCCTCCGACGCCTCCTTCACTGCAGCCAGCGTACCAGCATTCTACGACGCCTCCTTCACTGCAGCCAGCGTACCAGCAGCCTACGACGCCTCTCTCACTGCAGCCAGCGTACCAGCAGCCTGCGACGCCTCCTTCACTGCAGCCAGCGTACCAGCAGCCTGCGACGCCTCCTTCACTGCAGCCAGCGTACCAGCAGCCTATGACGCCTCCTTCACTGCAGCCAGCGTACCAGCAGCCTCCGACGCCTCTCTCACTGCAGCCAGTGTACAAGCAGCCTACGACGCCTCTCTCACTGCAGCCAGCGTACCAGCAGCCTACGATGCCTCCTTCACTGCAGCCAGCGTACCAGCAGCCTCCGACGCCTCTCTCACTGCAGCCAGCGTACCAGCGGCCTTTGTTACCAACCACAGAGCAGCCAGCATACCAGCAGGACCCGATGCCAGCTTCCCAGCCAACGTACCAGCTGCATCCGGCGCCAGTCTCCCAGTCAATGCCAGCTTCCCAGCTGACGTTTCAGCCACACCTGACACCAGACTCTCGGCCAACGCCGCAGCTGATGCCAGTATCCCAGCCGACGCCTGCATCCAAGCAGACCTCTCGGCTACTTCCAGCACCAGCCATAGCACGCTCAGCGTACATGCTGCACCCAACGCCAGCCGTAGCACAACCAGTCTTCAAACGGTACCAGCCGACAGCTTCCACACCGCAAGCCTTCCAGCAGCACCAGGTGACGGCCTCAATGCCACCAGATTCATCCTGCCCTGACATCAGGCAGTTAACCTCAGACACAAACCTGACGAGTCCCTCTCAGTCTCTTCACGGGGCGGCAGCCTCGGATCCAAACCTGCCCAAGACCAACCCAGACTACCAGACAACACCAGCCGCTACATCGAATAACTGCCAAAGTGATTGCTTCCCCAACAAGGCCATAGCTTTTACCAACGGAAGATCGGGATGGCACTTCAACCATCTTGTCACCCATGAACCAGAGTCCTTCTCTCACTCAAGTCAAGACCCTGTCTTCGATGAACTGTTTCACCAGTACTGGGGCCTGCGCGGGAGACAAGCCATAAACAATGGAGCATGGCCGATCATACCGGCCATGGCAGACCTACCTCCAGTCAACGTTCTGTACCAGCCCCCATTCTTCTCCACCGACGTGGAGAGGGATCTCCAGCACAAACAGTTACCAATGAGCAGAGATGGAGGACTGCATCTGCTCGCACCCGATGACCCTACTCTTAGGACGGCTTGCCGTACCAGAGGGGACCGCTAAGAGACCGGTGCAGCTGGGGGAATTTTTCCTCTTTACATATTAGCCCTGCTAATCTGGGGGCGGCTGTAGAAAATTCCCCATAGCTTAATTTATTTGCCTTATTTTGTACAGGCCTATTTTGGGCATCCTCTAGTCATTCTATAGGACCCAGTTTTCAACTCTAGCTCAGGCATCTGTTGGGGCACTCCCTAATGCAACAGGACCCCAGTTTTGTGACTGTGCAGTTCTAAACTGCAGCTGCACAGACTAACCTGACCAACAGAATGTGTTCTTGAGGAAGTAAGGCAATTATTTGTGTATAAAGTACAATATAGATTCATGTTGTAACAGTTCATTGTGAAAGATAACCTCTACATGTTGTCTAAAAAGTTCGTTTTTGGGCATTAATTCATATGCTAATTTATGTGGCTAAGCTAACAGGAATTACCTTGTGGTTATTAGCATCTTAAGCTAGCCTTCTGCTTTCAGTAAAAGCTTTATTTACCATAAGCATGTACTTTGTGCAGTGTTCACTTGATAACTTGACATCAATTTCATGTACTTTGTATGTGGTTCATAGTGTGTGCTAAATTAACTAGACATGTTCCTATTCATTTACACAACAATTTAGCAAAGAACCAGCTGTACTCATTTGTCATTCATTTCCCTAATATTCCCATGTATTTCTGTTACTGTATTGCAGATACCATTCATTCATTGAGTCATTCATTCATTTCACCATCCATGTCTGTCAATCAACTAAATCAACTTCATATAAAACCATAAAAGCCAACACTGTGTCAACCTTCTTCATGCTCTCTGAATGGAGCCCCGTGGTGGGCATAGCATCAACCCCCCTAAGTTTATACACGCCTCCACTAGGCTAGTAATATTTTACAGTGTGTGTTTAGTATATTAATACATTCTTGAAAGTCCTCTTTGGTGTGTTCCCAAATACCAAATGTCAAAAATCTATAGTAATGTGTTCCCACAGAGTCATGTAAATATTTGCATAGGAGGGGGCAAACTTTTCCCCCATGGCTGTGCCTTTGGTTTGGAGATAGAATTTCTTGTTACATTCAAAATCATTTTTGGTCAGATTTAGGTTCAATAGTTCCAGTAGTTCTGCGTCAGGGCGTTTCCTGTCTGGATATTTATTGAAGACTTCCTTCACTGCCTGCAATCCCGCTTCTGTTTCGATGTTTGTGTACAAACTATCTATATCGATTGAAAATAAAAATGCATTTTGTGGTACAGTTATGGCCTTGATTTTATTAACAAAGTCCTTGATATAGCTAGGATGTTTTATAGACAGGAAGTGTTCAATATATTCAGCTGTTTGGTACGTTTCACTACCACAGTCAGAGACAATAGGTCTCCCTGCTGGAGACTTACGTTGTGACCAGGCTTTTCTTTTCGCAGATAAGTTAGCCTGGGACCGAGGCTAGTCAGAGACAATAGGTCTCCCTGCTGGAATCTCGTATGATGAAAATAAATGTATGCATTGGCCGGGAATCGAACCCGGGCCTCCCGCGTGGCAGGCGAGAATTCTACCACTGAACCACCAATGCAATGGTGCTAAGTTTAGGGAGTGGGGGAGGGGTGATTTGTTGGGAGTGCAAGTCAGTAGCTACTTGGGACTGGACTTGTGCTTTCTGATGCTCAAGCATTTGATACCCATATTTGGAGGTCTGTCTGGCTGTGTCCTGTTTTTGCCCATATATGGATAGACAGGGGGTTCAGGATGTGTTCAATATATTCAGCTGTTTGGCACGTTTCACTACCACAGTCAGAGACCACCCTGGGCAAGACCTACACTGTAAAGACTATCATTTGGGAGGAAGTTGCTGGATTTTAGCGGAAATGACGTTGATGCTTTACAAATGAGTTTACATTCTCCACGAATGAAACAATTGTTGCGATTGGTCAGGAAAATATCGTATCCGGTGGAAATACGTCTGACCGATGTTCCGGAGGATACATCCGCCGATAGCTTCTCTGCCTTACGTTGTGACCAGGCTTTTCTTTTCGCAGATAAGTTAGCCTGGGACCAAGGCTAGTCAGAGACAATAGGTCTCCCTGCTGGAATCTCGTATGATGAAAATAAATGTATGCATTGGCCGGGAATCGAACCCGGGCCTCCCGCGTGGCAGGCGAGAATTCTACCACTGAACCACCAATGCAACGGTGCTAAGTTTAGGGAGTGGGGGAGGGGTGATTTGTTGGGAGTGCAAGTCTCAAGAGTAGCTACTTGGGGCTGGACTTGTGCTTTCTGATGCTCTGATGCTCAAGCATTTGATACCCATATTTGGAGGTCTGTCTGGCTGTGTCTTATTTTTGCCCATATATGGATAGACAGGGGGTTCAGGAAGTGTTCAATATATTCAGCAGTTTGGCACGTTTCACTACCACAGTCAGAGACCACCCTGGGCAAGACCTACGCTGTAAAGACTATCATTTGGGCGGAAGTTGCAGGATTTTAACGGAAATGACGTTGATGCAAATGAGTTTACATTCTCCACGAATGAAACAATTGTTGCGATTGGTCAGGAAAATATCGTATCCGGGGGAATTACGTCTGACGGATGTTCCGGAGGATACATCTGCCGATAGCTTCTCTGCCTTACGTTGTGAACAGGCTTTTCTTTTCGCAGATAAGTTAGCCTGGGACCAAGGCTAGTCAGAGACAATAGGTGTCGTGTTATTTATGGATATGCGAGATGTATTTTCAGAAATTGGGGTAGAAAATATATTGGATTATGGGGTCTAAATGTATTTCCAAAGAAGAGAGAATTACAGCTCATTTGTGGGGTGAGGAGAGCCTGGGAGGTCATAAATGCCAGGCCCCTTCCTTGCTGGGGGGTTGGCTGCTTGTCAGCATTCCAGTTGTGAAGGGTCTATAGTTTGTGACACCTCCCAGAGCAGTGTCAACTCACACAAGTAGAACATGGCAATGTGGAATAAGTAACTTTAATCTTTAATTCCTCTTCAATTGTTTAAATGTGTTCTAATAACCTATTATATATTGGGTTGGTAAGAAGCCTAAATAATAATACCTGTAATAGTCAGTTTAATCTAGCCTAAGGTCAGCAGTGCAGCACAGGAAGATGGCTGCACTGGTAACCTCTCTCTAGCCGCTGCCACACCATCAAAAGAGCTGCGCACGTTCTCGGCTGCGCGTAGCTTAAAGCTTGAGTTTTTAGACAGCTGGTGGATGGAAATTAAGCTCCACCTCCGCCGAATACTTGCGCGACGGCCAGATTCCCGGAAACGCTCTCCTCCGCTCAAGTCTTCGGCGGAGGTGGAGCTTAATTTCCATCCACCAGCTGTCTAAAAACTCAAGCTTTAAGCTGCGCGCAGCTTAAGAAGTGCGCAGCTTAAGAAAGTTTTGCGCTCAGGTGTGGAGACGGTGTCTCAGAGAGAAAGGCAGGAAGTATGGTCTGGGTTCCCATTGGCTTACAGTGTTAGCATGGAGGTGTGACTTCAGTCAGAGCCTACTGTAACTATTCTGTGTAGCACAATATTAGACCAGATTCACCAATACCAACGAACGTGACACATGAAGCAGGCAGATGGCAGCGGTGCGTATAAATGCTATATATAATTGTGCATTATTCATAATTGATGTAATATGATGTTTAGATTGTAACCAAGTGTTATCTGTGTTTCTTTTCTCCCGATCATTTGATTAATTACCATTTAATTAATGATAATGTAGATTTAAAACCACATAGTGTCACTTAGTGACACATACTTAGTGATACACATATCACTGAACTAAGTCTGAAAACCATCAAGGAAGCTAAGCTTTACCAAGATCCGATAGTTACCGAGACGGGGCTGATTCTGGGACGGTTTAGAGTGTTTAAATGATAGCTAGAATTCCTACCGACAGATCAGGATAGAACCAGACCAATTAGGACAGACAAGCTCCAGGGTACTGAAGTCATCTTGTGTTGGGGGAAGTGTGAACAGAACGTGTGAATGTATGTTGTATGTGTTTATGATTAATATGAATTAATAAAAAACCCTATAAAAAGCACGTTTGAGTTCATGCTAGATAAGCTATTATTGGAACATTTAGTGCACAACTGTGCGTATTAGTCTCTTTAATCTGCTTGCTCTCGGCTGGTCGGAGCCCAGGCATACCATCGCCAAATAACCAAACAGTTTTAAACCGTGGCCGGGCGATTTGAAACATAATATAGCCTAAACCGAGACCGTTTAGACATATTAGTTTCAAAATCGTTACCGCGTTTAAAGAAAGTTGTACTGTGCATTGGGATCAGTGCACAGTTAGAATAGAGTTAAACTGCGACAGTTTAACCATAGTCAGTTTTAACCATAGTCCCACTAAAGTGCCTTGTTTAAAACAGAAAGTTGTGCCGTGCACTGGGATCAGTGCACAGTGTTAATTTGTTGTTTCCGGAGCGACTCATTTTAAAACAGAAGTCTGTTTAAACCGAAGCCGGTTAAAATCCGACCGTTTAAACAGACGGTTTTAATTCGTAGCCAGGCTGATCTAAAAACTACAATTAGTTTTCATCCGAGTAGTCTGACAGATTAAAACGAATTACAGTTTTGAATTATGACCGGGCTGTTTAAACTTATAAACAGTGTAAATCGGTGTAGTCACTACAGTGACCCCAATTTATAACAAAGATAAATTACCGTGTGTTGGGACCAACACACAGAGTTGAATTATACCACACTAACAACCACAAGATTAAATCAGACAGAATTGTGGCCGAGAGACGGCGCCCAGTTTGATTGTGGAGTCTAGTGTGGCTTTATTCAACTGAAATTTGAGCCGTGTGCGGAAGACAGCACATGTGTATTCGATGCCGCAGTTTTTAGTATCCACGAAATCAAACTCAGTGCCGTGACGGCATTCCGTTTGATTACTAAATAATAAATGCGACACCGTTAAACTGTTTTCATGTGGGTATGGGTCCACGTGAAGGCAACAGTTAAAACCGTGAGCCACAGAAGTGACTGCGGGTTTAACAAATAGTTTGGTAGTCATTGATCGATTAGGGCAGAGTTCTAATCGGCGGTCAGTTTAGGAAACTGGTTATGAAGACTATTTGTAACCAAACATAAAGTTTTAATTGACACCGGTTGTTTAAAACAAAAGAGGTGCTTTTATACTAACCACAATAAAAGTATTTTCCTGCTGTGTGCTGTGTCAGCACGAAGGAGCAGCATTTTAGTGCATGTGAGGGGGGGGTAAATTCCTCATTCCCACTGCAGAGTGCCCACTGCAGAGTGACCATAGTCATGCAGGGGGATTTTTTTTTGGATCAGTCTGTCAGTCACTCAGTGACAGGGGGACTGGTTTAATGATAAATGTTTAGAACAGAATAGAGTTTTAAACTCAGCGTTAAGCGCGATGTAATTGTATTACAATCGATAATGTTTAACGCTGCAAGCGTGCTTTGAAAGTGCGCATTAAGGAAGGGCGTGTCTATAATAACTGTTGCGTGACGCATCTAGCAAAACCTGTGACAGGTTTACATTATGCTATAGAGTTTGACCGCCCGCGGCCAATATAAATCTAGTAGTGACTACTGAAAATAAGGTTTATTTGGTGAAATGGTTATGTACAAGAATAACATAGAGTGTTACTCATAACTGTTCGCAACAAGACGAGGGACTTGTCTAGATTTAGTTGCATGCTTATTGCTCTGTGACTGAGGTCAAGGGAAATAAGAGACCGACCGCGTTGTGAGATTGCGCCCGGGAAAATAGGCACAGTGACTGTGTCAGAAGTCCGCTAATTAAAGCTGGGCGAAAACTAACCATTTACTTGAGTGAATGAATGAGTGTGAAGTCAATTAACCACTAACCCTGCCTCACTTACTTACTTACATACTGTTTGTTAGGGGGAGGAGGGGGTAAGAATGGCTTCTTTAAATGAGCGAAATGAGCTAAGAAGCTCGAAGGCGCAGGCTATTTTTAATAGTACGACCTATAGGGTAGAGCTTTGCATAGACAAGGGTTCATCCAGTGAGATAACTGAAAGTTTTGCTGTGCTGGACAGGGTGATGGACGATGTAATAGACGCATCGATAGATTACGAGATGATCCTTCAGGAGCAAAACCAGGATATGCTTGCACACATAGAAAATGTAGTACTGAATTTATGTATTAAACAGTACAACAGAGAAAGATACCGAGTAATCAGGGCTGCTATCTGTCAGGAGAAAGACAGGGTAGCCAGAGGTGTCATAAACACAGCAGGGTGCCACCAGATAGGCCTCTGTGAGTTTCCTGCAGAGAGCAGGAACAACGGAGCCCCAGAGGGGCGAGGAGAGCAGCCCACATCCCTTCCCCGCTCAGAGTAGGGGGGCGTGCTCAAGCCCGCAGCAGAAGCAGCGCCGTGGGGAGACGGATGTGACATCACGGACCCATTCACCAGCGCAGAAACGCCGGACACGGTGCCAGCGGGGACCTAGACAGGCCCAGAGGGGCGAAGAGACGGATCCGCTACCAGCCATCCGGGCTGGGAGCAGATGGAGCCTGTCACAACGGAGGAGCAGCCTGGTGCTTGCAGTAACCATGCAGGGCAGCCAGAGCCCTCTACACCAACCCTCAGTCCGGATCCTAGCAGGCCAAGTGCGGCTACGGACAGAGCTGAGGGAACCAAGGAGAACCTCGCCAAAGTCCCACAGCCTTCAGCAGAGAGGGACATCGAGGTGGAGAACCACGCGACAGTTCCGCAGCCTTCGACAGAGGAGGATTCGCCGAACAACGAAGTTGGATCGACAGAACCGGCAGCAGCAGCAGAGCAGCTGTCAACAGGAGCGGAAGAGGTGAGCATCTTTCCAGGAACGCAGAACCTGGACGCTGCCTACGCCTCACCGTTCATCAGAGCCATGCCGACGGCAAACGTCGTGGGCAAGGCCGACAGGTCATCGAACCTCATCACCACAGAAACGCCGAGCGTGATTGGTGGCATTACCGGTGCCATCATAAGTCTACGCGTTCAACAGGCGGTGGGGGAGGAGCATGACGCAAACACCAGGCACCCTGGGGTGGCCCTCTTGAGGGGTGGCAAATCGGGAATGGCAAAGTCCAGTTTGGTAAAGAAAACTCCGGCTGGACAACCGCCAAAAAAGCACCAGACCGCAGTGTCGACACATTTGTTGTGCCGATTCTGCAAAGCGGCTGAGAAGAAGGCCAAGAAGGCCACGATAGCTCCTGTCTTGTTAGATCCTAAGAAAGGAAAAAGATGGGAGTGGATGAACGCTTTCATGCCAGCGAGATCAGAGCTGGGTCAGAAAGAGTAGCATGTGAAATGCTTTCTCTACCCATTTGTTCCTACACCGCAGGGAACATTGGGGCTTCAGTGACAATCAGATGTCACACACAGCACACACACACACGCACGCACACGCACACACACACACACACACTCTCACACGAGATGTGTGTCTGATCTGTGCATATAAATGTGATGATGTATGTGGGTTCATTATATCTGTACTATACAACAAGTTACAGGTAAATGGATTTAATTTGTGCCAATTAAGTCCTTATGGACAAATGTGAAAGAATTCTGGTAAAATTATTACGTTTCCTTCGATTGGGGGGGGGGACGCTTTCTCTCAAAGTGCAAGTGGGTTTTGTGCCTGAGCGCGTGTGCGCGCACGCACAAACTAACACACACACACGAGCACAAAAGACTGCATGTGTGAAAGACACATAATGTGGTTGGATGTTGCAAGGATTTGCAATTTTCAATTGGGTTGCTTTTGTTAAAGTCAAATTAAAAAATCCAAAAAGTTAAGTCAAATGACACCAAGTTGAAATGCAAAATCGATTATTTGTTCAATCACAATTTGAAGTAACTAACAAAGAGGTAGCAAAATACTAAAACAGGTTTTGTGATCATGTTAGTTAACTAAGCCCATCCTGTAAGCAAAAAGTCATTTACAGAAAAGGGTGAGCACGGGAGGTCATGTTTTCTTAAAGATAAGCTTAAACAGACTGTGTAAGAAACTGTCTTCTTCCTCAAAACTTGTCTGTTAAGGGGGATGTTTAGATAGTAATCTAAACCTCTGTCCGGGCAAACAGCCATACAATTAAACGGACAGAGGTGACCAACAGTTCATGTCAGTTAGGTGACCCCTAACTGACATGACAGAAACAGCATCTCTCCAAAAGTGGAGGTGCACCGAAGCATCACATTATTACAAGTATTACATAAGTTTGATTAGCTGTAACTGAATTTAATACTTAAGGGTGCGTTGGGATCATTACAAAAATGTCCACGATATCGACGCATGTAAACCTTTTATTATTTTCATTTTTATTGATTTATGCAGTTAATGTGTTGTGTTTTATTTGAATGTGTTTTTTAAAGTTGTATAACGTTATAACTTCAGTATGTGGATCCAGTATTATTTAGCAGGTTCCGAAATTACCCAAATATCAAAAAATATTTTTTCCGAAAAAATAATAATATCAAAAATAATCTTTCCGATTATGAAAAATTAATATCCATATCAATTTTCATAATCTGACGTGAGGGGTGTCGTGTTATTTATGGATATGCGAGATGTATTCTCAGAAATTGGGGTAGAAAATATATTGGATTATGGGGTCTAAATGTATTTCCAAAGAAGAGAGAATTACAGCTCATTTGTGGGGTGAGGAGAGCCTGGGAGGTCATAAATGCCAGGCCCCTTCCTTGCTGGGGGGTTGGCTGCTTGTCAGCATTCCAGTTGTGAAGGGTCTATAGTTTGTGACACCTCCCAGAGCAGTGTCAACTCACACAAGTAGAACATGGCAATGTGGAATAAGTAACTTTAATCTTTAATTCCTCTTCAATTGTTTAAATGTGTTCTAATAACCTATTATATATTGGGTTGGTAAGAAGCCTAAATAATAATACCTGTAATAGTCTAACAGTTTAATCTAGCCTAAGGTCAGCAGTGCAGCACAGGAAGATGGCTGCACTGGTAACCTCTCTCTCAGAGAGAAAGGCAGGAAGTATGGTCTGGGTTCCCATTGGCTTACAGTGTTAGCATGGAGGTGTGACTTCAGTCAGAGCCTACTGTAACTATTCTGTGTAGCACAATATTAGACCAGATTCACCAATACCAACGAACGTGACACATGAAGCAGGCAGATGGCAGCGGTGCGTATAAATGCTATATATAATTGTGCATTATTCATAATTGATGTAATATGATGTTTAGATTGTAACCAAGTGTTATCTGTGTTTCTTGTCTCCCGATCATTTGATTAATTACCATTTAATTAATGATAATGTAGATTTAAAACCACATAGTGTCACTTAGTGACACATACTTAGTGATACACATATCACTGAACTAAGTCTGAAAACCATCAAGGAAGCTAAGCTTTACCAAGATCCGATAGTTACCGAGACGGGGATGATTCTGGGACGGTTTAGAGTGTTTAAATGATAGCTAGAATTCCTACCGACAGAGCAGGATAGAACCAGACCAATTAGGACAGACAAGCTCCAGGGTACTGAAGTCATCTTGTGTTGGGGGAAGTGTGAACAGAACGTGTGAATGTATGTTGTATGTGTTTATGATTAATATGAATTAATAAAAAACCCTATAAAAAGCACGTTTGAGTTCATGCTAGATTGCTATTATTGGAACATTTAGTTCACAACTGTGCGTATTAGTCTCTTTAATCTGCTTGCTCTCGGCTGGTCGGAGCCCAGGCATATCATCGCCAAATAACCGAACAATAGGTCTCCCTGCTGGAATCTCTTATGATGATGAAAATAAATGTATGCATTGGCCGGGAATCGAACCCGGGCCTCCCGCGTGGCAGGCGAGAATTCTACCACTGAACCACCAATGCAATGGTGCTAAGTTTAGGGAGTGGGGGAGGGGTGATTTGTTGGGAGTGCAAGTCTCAAGAGTAGCTACTTGGGGCTGGACTTGAGCTTTCTGATGCTCTGATGCTCAAGCATTTGATACCCATATTTGGAGGTCTGTCTGGCTGTGTCCTATTTTTGCCCATATATGGATAGACAGGGGGTTCAGGAAGTGTTCAATATATTCAGCTGTTTGGCACCTTTCACTACCACAGTCAGAGACCACCCTGGGCAAGACCTACGCTGTAAAGACTATCATTTAGGAGGAAGTTGCGGGATTTTAGCGGAAATGACGTTGATGCTTTACAAATGAGTTTACATTCTCCGCGAATGAAACAATTGTTGCGATTGGTCAGGAAAATATTGTATCCGGGGGAAATACGTCTGACCGATGTTCCGGAGGATACATCCGCCGATAGCTTCTCTGCCTTAGGTTGTGACCAGGCTTTTCTTTTCGCAGATAAGTTAGCCTGGGATCGAGGCTAGTCAGAGACAATAGGTCTCCCTGCTGGAATCTCGTATGATGAAAATAAATGGATGCATTGGCCGGGAATCGAACCCGGGCCTCCCGCGTGGCAGGCGAGAATTCTACCACTGAACCACCAATGCAATGGTGCTAAATTTAGGGAGTGGGGGAGGGGTGATTTGTTGGGAGTGCAAGTCAGTAGCTACATGGGACTGGACTTGTGCTTTCTGATGCTCAAGCATTTGATACCCATATTTGGAGGTCTGTCTGGCTGTGTCCTGTTTTTGCCCATATATGGATAGACAGGGGGTTCAGGAAGTGTTCAATATATTCAGCTGTTTGGAACGTTTCACTACCACAGTCAGAGACCACCCTGGGCAAGACCTACGCTGTAAAGACTATCATTTGGGGTGGAAGTTGCGGGATTTTAACGGAAATGGCGTTGATGCTTTACAAATGAGTTTACATTCTCCGCGAATGAAACAATTGTTGCGATTGGTCAGGAAAATATCGTATCCGGGGGAAATACGTCTGACGGATGTTCCGGAGGATACATCCGCCGATAGCTTCTCTGCCTTACGTTGTGACCAGGCTTTTCTTTTCGCAGATAAGTTAGCCTGGGACCAAGGCTAGTCAGAGACAATAGGTCTCCCTGCTGGAATCTCGTATGATGAAAATAAATGTATGCATTGGCCGGGAATCGAACACGGGCCTCCCTCGTGGCAGGCGAGAATTCTACCACTGAACCACCAATGCAACGGTGCTAAGTTTAGGGAGTGGGGGAGGGGTGATTTGTTGGGAGTGCAAGTCTCAAGAGTAGCTACTTGGGGCTGGACTTGTGCTTTCTGATGCTCTGATGCTCAAGCATTTGATACCCATATTTGGAGGTCTGTCTGGCTGTGTCTTATTTTTGCCCATATATGGATAGACAGGGGGTTCAGGAAGTGTTCAATATATTCAGCAGTTTGGCACGTTTCACTACCACAGTCAGAGACCACCCTGGGCAAGACCTACGCTGTAAAGACTATCATTTGGGCGGAAGTTGCAGGATTTTAACGGAAATGACGTTGATGCAAATGAGTTTACATTCTCCACGAATGAAACAATTGTTGCGATTGGTCAGGAAAATATCGTATCCGGGGGAATTACGTCTGACGGATGTTCCGGAGGATACATCCGCCGATAGCTTCTCTGCCTTACGTTGTGACCAGGCTTTTCTTTTCGCAGATAAGTTAGCCTGGGACCGAGGCTAGTCAGAGACAATAGGTCTCCCTGCTGGAATCTCGTATGATGAAAATAAATGGATGCATTGGCCGGGAATCGAACCCGGGCCTCCCGCGTGGCAGGCGAGAATTCTACCACTGAACCACCAATGCAATGGTGCTAAATTTAGGGAGTGGGGGAGGGGTGATTTGTTGGGAGTGCAAGTCAGTAGCTACATGGGACTGGACTTGTGCTTTCTGATGCTCAAGCATTTGATACCCATATTTGGAGGTCTGTCTGGCTGTGTCCTGTTTTTGCCCATATATGGATAGACAGGGGGTTCAGGAAGTGTTTAATATATTCAGCTGTTTGGAACGTTTCACTACCACAGTCAGAGACCACCCTGGGCAAGACCTACGCTGTAAAGACTATCATTTGGGGTGGAAGTTGCGGGATTTTAACGGAAATGGCGTTGATGCTTTACAAATGAGTTTACATTCTCCGCGAATGAAACAATTGTTGCGATTGGTCAGGAAAATATCGTATCCGGGGGAATTACGTCTGACGGATGTTCCGGAGGATACATCCGCCGATAGCTTCTCTGCCTTACGTTGTGACCAGGCTTTTCTTTTCGCAGATAAGTTAGCCTGGGACCGAGGCTAGTCAGAGACAATAGGTCTCCCTGCTGGAATCTCGTATGATGAAAATAAATGGATGCATTGGCCGGGAATCGAACCCGGGCCTCCCGCGTGGCAGGCGAGAATTCTACCACTGAACCACCAATGCAATGGTGCTAAATTTAGGGAGTGGGGGAGGGGTGATTTGTTGGGAGTGCAAGTCAGTAGCTACATGGGACTGGACTTGTGCTTTCTGATGCTCAAGCATTTGATACCCATATTTGGAGGTCTGTCTGGCTGTGTCCTGTTTTTGCCCATATATGGATAGACAGGGGGTTCAGGAAGTGTTTAATATATTCAGCTGTTTGGAACGTTTCACTACCACAGTCAGAGACCACCCTGGGCAAGACCTACGCTGTAAAGACTATCATTTGGGGTGGAAGTTGCGGGATTTTAACGGAAATGGCGTTGATGCTTTACAAATGAGTTTACATTCTCCGCGAATGAAACAATTGTTGCGATTGGTCAGGAAAATATCGTATCCGGGGGAAATACGTCTGACGGATGTTCCGGAGGATACATCCGCCGATAGCTTCTCTGCCTTACGTTGTGACCAGGCTTTTCTTTTCGCAGATAAGTTAGCCTGGGACCGAGGCTAGTCAGAGACAATAGGTCTCCCTGCTGGAATCTCGTATGATGAAAATAAATGGATGCATTGGCCGGGAATCGAACCCGGGCCTCCCGCGTGGCAGGCGAGAATTCTACCACTGAACCACCAATGCAATGGTGCTAAGTTTAGGGAGTGGGGGAGGGGTGATTTGTTGGGAGTGCAAGTCTCAAGAGTAGCTACTTGGGGCTGGACTTGTGCTTTCTGATGCTCAAGCATTTGATACCCATATTTGGAGGTCTGTCTGGCTGTGTCTTATTGTTGCCCATATATGGATAGACAGGGGGTTCAGGAAGTGTTCAATATATTCAGCAGTTTGGCACGTTTCACTACCACAGTCAGAGACCACCGTGGGCAAGACCTACGCTGTAAAGACTATCATTTGGGCGGAAGTTGGGGGATTTTAACGGAAATTACGTTGATGCTTTACAAATGAGTTTACATTCTCCACGAATGAAACAATTGTTGCGATTGGTCAGGAAAATATTGTATCCGGGGGAAATACGTCTGACGGATGTTCCGGAGGATACATCCGCCGATAGCTTCTCTGCCTTACGTTGTGAACAGGCTTTTCTTTTCGCAGATAAGTTAGCCTGGGACCAAGGCTAGTCAGAGACAATAGGTCTCCCTGCTGGAATCTCTTATGATGAAAATAAATGGATGCATTGGCCGGGAATCGAACCCGGGCCTCCCGCGTGGCAGGCGAGAATTCTACCACTGAACCACCAATGCAATGGTGCTGAGTTTAGGGAGTGGGGGAGGGGTGATTTGTTGGGAGTGCAAGTCTCAAGAGTAGCTACTTGGGGCTGGACTTGTGCTTTCTGATGCTCAAGCATTTGATACCCATATTTGGAGGTCTGTCTGGCTCTGTCTTATTTTTGCCCATATATGGATAGACAGGGGGTTCAGGAAGTGTTCAATATATTCAGCTGTTTGGTACGTTTCACTACCACAGTCAGAGACCACCCTGGGCAAGACCTACGCTGTAAAGACTATCATTTGGGCAGAAGTTGCGGGATTTTAACGGAAATGGCGTTGATGCTTTACAAATGAGTTTACATTCTCCACGAATGAAACAATTGTTGCGATTGGTCAGGAAAATATCGTATCCGGGGGAAATACGTCTGACGGATGTTCCGGAGGATACACCCGCCGATAGCTTCTCTGCCGTACGTTGTGAACAGGCTTTTCTTTTCGCAGATAAGTTAGCCTGGGACCGAGGCTAGTCAGAGACAATAGGTCTCCCTGCTGGAATCTCTTATGATGATGAAAATAAATGTATGCATTGGCCGGGAATCGAACCCGGGCCTCCCGCGTGGCAGGCGAGAATTCTACCACTGAACCACCAATGCAATGGTGCTAAGATTCGTGAGTGGGGGAGGGGTGATTTGTTGGGAGTGCAAGTCTCAAGAGTAGCTACTTGGGGCTGGACTTGTGCTTTCTAATGCTCAAGCATTTGATACCCATATTTGGAGGTCTGTCTGGCTGTGTCCTATTTTTGCCCATATATGGATAGACAGGGGGTTCAGGAAGTGTTCAATATATTCAGCTGTTTGGTATGTTTCACTACCACAGTCAGAGACAATAGGTCTCCCTGCTGGAATCTCATATGATGATGAAAATAAATGTATGCATTGGCCGGGAATCGAACCCGGGCCTCCCGCGTGGCAGGCGAGAATTCTACCACTGAACCACCAATGCAATGGTACTAAGTTTAGGGAGTGGGGGAGGGGTGATTTGTTGGGAGTGCAAGTCTCAGTAGCTACTTGGGACTGGACTACTTTAGCCTGGTATCCAGCCTGCTTCGCTACGTTCGGCGGATTTTTTTTTCTCTCTTCGCTTATCAGTCTGGAAAGCCTCCCATTGGGAGGTTTTGCAGAACTACACTAGAACTACATATGTTACGTAGTCAACGTCGTTGCTGATTGGATGTTGTTCCAACGAATGAGAGTAGCGTTAGGCAACCTACGTCATCAGCCAGCGTCACCCTCCATGCTGGAATCTCATATGATGATGAAAATAAATGTATGCATTGGCCGGGAATCGAACCCAGGCCTCCCGCGTGGCAGGCGAGAATTCTACCACTGAACCACCAATGCAATGGTACTAAGTTTAGGGAGTGGGGGAGGGGTGATTTGTTGGGAGTGCAAGTCTCAGTAGCTACTTGGGACTGGACTACTTTAGCCTGGTATCCAGCCTGCTTCGCTACGTTCGGCGGATTTTTTTTTCTCTCTTCGCTTATCAGTCTGGAAAGCCTCCCATTGGGAGGTTTTGCAGAACTACACTAGAACTACATATGTTACGTAGTCAACGTCGTTGCTGATTGGATGTTGTTCCAACGAATGAGAGTAGCGTTAGGCAACCTACGTCATCAGCCAGCGCCACCCTCCATGCTTTTCACACTGTTGTAGCTGCACTTTGCTATGACGTCTCACTGGTGCTTTGTCCCGCCCCGCACCACAGACCAATCAGAAGCCACGTTAGGTTTCGAAGCTTTTGGCATGTCCCGCCTCCCTTGGAGATAGGAGGCTTTCCAGACTGATAAGCGAAGAGAGAAAAAAAAATCCGCCGAACGTAGCGAAGCAGGCTGGATACCAGGCTAGGACTACTTGGGACTGGACTCAAGTATTTGATACCCATATTTGGAGGTCTGTCTGGCTGTGTCCTAGGCTATTTATGCCCATATATGGAGATAACTGTCTGTGTCCCTTCAATGATAATATAATAGAGGTCGCTGTATCTGTCACACAGGACATCATCACCAGTCACTCAAACCAAAGGTGATCGGGTTTACAGCTCGCCCAAGGATGCACACGCAGATTAGACACACCAACGATACCGACATGCGGAAACAACAGTCAGACATGTGGTCGAACTTGCTTGCGGTTAGGTTGTCGGTCTAATGACAGTTGGACCATAAAGATCGATAACTATGCTACTACGTGCAAGTGTTTCCCCTTGTCTTCTGCAATGCTTCTGAGGTTAATTGAAAGGATAATGAAAAAGTGAATGCATGCATTGGCCGGGAATCGAACCCGGGCCTCCCGCGTGGCAGGCGAGAATTCTACCACTGAACCACCAATGCAATTGTGCTGCTTTTAGGATATTTAAAGATTATCACTTTGTCACCTAGTCATCTATGACACCAATCATCCCCATATATGGGCAAAAACCGGAGACAGACAGACACGCTGGGGGGGGGGGGGGGGGTGGCCTGAGCACGGTGGCGTGCTGTACGGCGAGGAGGTGGGAAAGGCTCTGGGTGGGCGGGAGGAGAGAGGCGGCGAGCCTGGCGCCGGCGGGGCTCTAAGTGGGCGGGGCGGAGGAGAGAGAGGTGAGCGGCGGCGAGCCTGGCGCCGGGGGGGCTCTGGGTGGGCGGGGCGGAGGAGAGAGGTGAGCGGCGATGAGCATGGCACTGGGGGGGCTCTGGGTGGGCCGGGCGGAGTAGAGAGGTGAGCGGCGGTGAGCATGGCACCGGGGGGACTCTGGGTGGGCGGGAGGAGGAGAGAGAGGCGAGCGGTGGCGAGCCGCTGGATGGGCGGGAGGTGGTGAGAGATGGGAAGCCTGGCGCCGAGGGGGACCTGCCTAAGCAGGTGATGGGGGTGGGGGGGAGGGGCGGTCCCTGCGAGGCATTTGCTGCCGAGGAGGGGGTGCCTGACTGGCGGGAGGTGAGGGGCGTTCGCCCGCCAGGCAACGCAGAGGAGGAAGAGGATGGGGAGGAGTGGGGAGAGCGCTTACAAGCCGGTTGCCGAGAGCGACTGGGGCGAGTGGGCGTAGAGGGGGAAGGGGAGATGGCGTGGTCCTGGTGCGTGTGGGGTCGGACTGGGCCGGGGGGAGGGTGGGAGGGGTAGGTGGAGTGGCGTTGAACTTGAGGAGAGGCAGGAGGCGCTTGCTGACCTGTGGGAAGAAAACGGGAGGAGGGAGGGGGGTTGGAAGAGGGCGAGGTGCGTTGCCGGCGTGCTTGTGGGGGGGAGGGGTGTTTGGAAGAGGGTGAGACGCGGAGTGCCTGCCTGAGTGCGGGGGGAGCAGGTTGGAAGTGGGCGGCCTCGTGAGGTGGGGGAGGGAGGAGGGGGAATGGGGAGTTGGAAGTGGGCGGGTCGCGTTACCACGTCCGCCAGCAGGTTGGTAGACGATGCGTGCGCTGGCCGGCGTGCAGGTGAGGGAGGGGGGAGGAGGGAAGTGGGCCGGGGCACGTGTCTGCTGCTGTGAAGCTGGAAGAGGCTGGTGGGCGGAGTCGGTGGAACATGTGGCCCGGGTGGGCGGGGCCGCACGGTCCCGGAACTTCCAGACCCACAGGAACACACCCAGGGTGCCGGCCCTGTTCCGGCGAGCCGCCCCGCGTCCGAAACGGTTGAGAAATTATAGAGTTACCGTGTGGGGGTCCGGAACATCCAGACCCCCAGGAATGCGCCCAGGGGGCCGGGCCGGTTCCGGCGAGTCGCCCCGTGTGTGTGTGTGTGTGTGTGTGTGTGTGTGTGTGTGTGTGCAACAGTGACACTTGGTTGTAAAAACAAACCAAACACTATGTTCGTGCTCGGACAGACCAAGCCAGGGACCCAGGGACCCAGCCAGGGACCCAGCAAGGGACAGACACACATAGCTCTTTAATGAAGTGGTGGTTGCATCACTAAAAATAAGTTGGCAATAAGGAGACGCTTGGCGAAACTCACTCACGGCTGTGTTAGTTCCAGACCACTTAGGTAGTAAGAACAGGTAAGTGACGGTTCACAGGTGTATTTATACTGTGGTGATTGTGACAGGGATTGATAATGAAAGGCAGGTGATGTTGATAAGGAGGGAGTGAGCGGGGAGTGGACGTGATAAGCAGAAGGAGGAGTATCTACATAGCAGTATTGATACTTTTGCTTTTACTTTTAAGTATAAAAATAATAGTAGTAATTAGTAGTACTTTTTCCACCACTGATTGCATGTCACCTGTTGTGGAGGTGGTCTCTGAAGGTGATGCTGGTGCAGACGGACACAGGGACAGGTGAGCAGAGGGACACCGTGCACACCAGAGACCATGCCGCCGCTTCCTGTGGTGACTTCTGGTCCTGGAGGGGACATACAGTAAGGTTATTATATTTAACGAAAACTAATGAAATAGCGAAAACTAATGTTATTTAGTTTGTTAATGGAACTAAATAACTGTAATATAAAAACTACAAAAATCACACCCGTGTGAAGTGAGTGGTGTAACTCCGCGTCCGAAACGGTTGAGAAATGACAGAGTTACCGTGTGGGGGTCCCCAGGGATTCCCTGGAACATCCAGTCCCCTACGAATGCGCCCAGGGGGCCGGGCCGTTCCAGCAAGCCGTTTCCGGCGAGCCGCCCCGCGTCCGAAACGGTTGAGAAATTACAGTTACCGTGTGGGGGTCCCCAGGGGCCCCGGGGGGTCCCTGGAACATCCAGACCCCAGTAATGCGCCCAGGGGGCCGGGCCGTTTCTGTCAAGACACCCTGCGTCCGAAACGGTTGAGACATGACAGAGTTAGCGTGTGGGGGTCCCCAGGGTTCTCCGGGGGGTCCCTGGAACATCCAGACCCCAGGAATGCGCCCAGGGGGCCGGGCCATTTCCGGCGAGCCGCCCCGCGTCCAAAACGGTTGAGAAATGACACAGTTACCGTGTGGGGGTCCCCAGGGTTCTCCAGGGGGGTCCCTGGAACATCCAGACCCCAGACCCCATGGGGGCCGGGCCGTTTCCGGCGAGCCGGCCCGAAACGGTTGAGAAATGGCAGTTACCGTGTGGGGGTCCCCGGGGGGGGGGGGGGGGGGGTGTTGGGTCGCTGGAACATCCACATCCCTCTGAATGCGCCTAGGGGCCCGGGCCGTTTCTGGCAAGCCGCCCGCGTCCGAAACGGTTGAGAAATGGTGAAAACCAACCAAGCTATTTTCGTGCTCGGACAGACCCAGGGACAGACCCAGGGACACACATAGCTCTGTAATGGAGTGGTTGCACTACTCAAAAAACGATAACTAACTGAAACTGTATTGTGCAAAACGAACTAAAACGAACTGAATAGACAACATACCATTAGCTTTAGATGTTCTCGTTACCAACAGTAACTGAATATATAGTAGTTAGTTAGTGTTATAGTTATGGTAGTGTCCCTACCAATGTGTAAAACAAATACAACCTTCTTCAAAGTCTATATACAGGACCTGTACCTGGAGGTGGGTCGCGGTGGGCCCAGGGATGGTGTTGCCCCGGGGAAAGCTGACCGAGACAGGCTTCAACTTCCTTCCATTATCCACCTCCACTTCCTCCACCTCCACCAACACAATGGTCCCACTGGGGGGGGGGTGGGTGGAGAGAGAGAGAGAGAGAGAGAGAGAGAGAGAGAGAGAGAGAGAGAGAGAGAGAGAGAGAGAGAGAGAGAGAGAGAGAGAGCAATCAGGGTGTCAGGGGGTAGCACAGGGACTCACTTGTTTTGAACGACCTCAAAGAAACCAGAGGCGTAATTTCAGAAAGAAATGGCAAAAAGGTAAATCGATTGCGATGAAATCAGATTAATCTGCGAAAACAAGTTGGGGACAATATGCATTTAAAATAACTGAATTTAAGGTTAAATGTGATGCTCCAAATGACGCCCCTGAAAGAAACCCAATGGAGCGTGGGTCTTTGTACCTGGGATATCCGGAGGCCAACAGGGTGAGGGTGGCCGTAGTGCTTGTGTCCAGAGGCGTTGGTGTGAGCAGGAGGACTGGGGAGGGGACCATGGTCAGGGTAGGGCGGTGGAGTAAGATGGTGACATCCAGCTCCATGTAGGGGTGACGACGCGTCTCCGTACTTGTATCCCTCTCGCATCCCTCCTCCTCCTCCCCCACGTAGAGGGGCAGAGCCAGCCGGGTGACTCTGTCACACACTGACAATCCAATTGTGAATTAGTCATGCATTTAATAATAGCATTGATTAATACTAGCGCTGTTTCCTTAAAGATGGGGTGGCGTAATTTTTTTCCACAGCAACAGCTGTACTGTACTCTTAACTCACGCCAATCAAGTGTTTGGACATGTTTTTTTTTCCTTCTTTTCAGAATGGTGGGATGTGTGTCAGACATGACACGTAGACAAAGAAAGCAATGTTATCAACGCGTGTTTATAGTTACCTGTGCTGACAGCACTGGGCCTCAGGCTGACTGCCAGGCAGACAGACTGTCCAGCCTCCAGCCTCCCTGACGCTGGACACACCGTGATCACCTGCTCCTCTCTGCTGCCGTCCAACCACCAGCACACACCGTGTGAGGATGCAGTCTGCCAGCACACACTGTCTGCACACGCCGCCTTCAGCTCCACTGTCTGGGGAGGGAGAGAGAGAGAGATAGAGAGAAAGAGAGAGAGAGAGAGAGAGAGACCTCTGAGAAGCTGAAAAACGAGTATTTTCAGTATTGATGTATTTACACTTATGGCAGACAAGAGATGGGAAGACACTAAGCACATTTACTTAAGTACTGTACTGTACTACAATACAATACTGAGGTGTTTGCTTGAGTATTTCCAATTTCCAATACATTTACTTCTACTCAACTACATCTCAGATCCAAATATTGTACTTTTACTCCACTACATATATTTGAAAACTTTAGTTACAAGTTCCTTTGTAAATTTGGATTATAATTATTATTATTACAAAACCTACATTAATCACTTCAGCCCTATACAGCCATTTGAAAATAGCCTACAAGCAAACGCAAAGCAAGGCGGTTTGAGATCACAAGCTTTGAGATCTGCAATACACTGACACCACGCTAGACAGGAACGCCCAAAAACGTCACATCCGGTTTTAGCCTGGGGTAAGAATTTTCTATGGCTGCCAATGCAACTTGGTCCAATCCTTAATCACATACGGACAAACATCTATGCCGATGCTATCAAACTTGCGGAGGTAGCGTGCCTTGTCCACGGGCAACAGATCTTTCAACGTATGGCATTGCAAATACGTTTGATAATCGCTACTCTGCTCAATATTGTTTTGAAAATGCCGCAAATTGCATTGCAGTGAACGAGCGCAAATAACAACTTCCCCCGGGGGTGGGCGGAGTCACCGTTTGAGGCGCTGATTACGCGCCGTGGTGTCAGTGTATTTTCAAAAGATTATTTACATTTCAAAACATAAAATGGGGCATTCTGCACAATGAGTATTTTTGATGGATGAAGGAAAGATGAGAGAATTGAAGGAAGAAAGACAGAATAAAAGAAGGAAAGATTGAATTCTTATAGATGGAAATTGCTAGGAATAATGGAAATTA
>NC_136803.1:20860260-20905260 GCF_951216825.1 Electrona antarctica | reverse complement strand
ACACACACACACACACACACACACACACACACACACAATGTAGGCGTTTAGCAATTGCTCTCAACTCATGTATGTTTTTTTACTCACCTTTCAAGTAGTCACAGAATATTCATCTTCACTACGATCGCACACCGGACCGTTGGTAATGAGAGAGCCGTTCGTTAGTGAAAAGAAAAAGAGAAAAAAAAGAGAAAAACTGTAGAAAACATGCAAAGCAAAAATGCAATGGTGGTCAACGCTAAGGTGGAACGATACAGGAAGAGATATGTGAGCGTTGTAGGGATGGCACGCATTAGTCCGACATAGGTGGCCGGTTAAGACTCACCCTAGGGTTAGGGTTTGGTACTAACGCTACGCACCCACATTGTAGAAAATTCTCTAAAATAAGAATCAATGGCAGGCGAGAGTTTTTAATCCAGAGCCTAACATACTCAGTCACACACATTCACATCTGTACAGATCTGTGTGTGTGTGTGTGTGTGTGTGTGTGTGTGTGTGTGTGTGTGTGTGTGTGTGTGTGTGTGTGTGTGTGTGTGTGTGTGTGTGTGTGTGTGTGTGTGTGTGTGTGTGTGTGTGTGCGTGCGTGCGGGCTAACCTGGTAGTAGGCGTGGTTGGGGCCAGTGTTGTGTAAGACGGCGGTCCTCACAGAGGGGACGTTGAGAGCCACCGAGCCAAACATCACATGTCTCTCTGACAGCTGGACTTTGCTGACCCCGACCTGACAGAGAGAGAGAGAGAGAGAGAGAGAGGGAGAGAGAGAGAGAGAGAGATGAATAGAGTATATTATAACATGGTTACAATCACTAGCAGCAACTTTTATCTAATCTCACTTTTATTTGCACTGTTACAAGGTCAACCTGTACCCACACTGCCCACGCTTGATGAGTTGAATACATAGAACCAGAATGGAAACAAGGTGTGTGTTATCCTTTTAGCATTATCTGTATCTCTGTACTTCTTTGCAAACTGTTATTAACGTATTCAATCAATAAATTAATAAATCAAACAAGAATCCCTTCTGTATTTCTACTCAGCAGACCTGTTTTGTGATGAAACAGATTTGTTGCATGAGTTATAGGGACAATGCAGAACTTTCTAATCAAACTAACCGGTCATTTAAGAAAACAATATGCATTCCCTGCCTGATTCAGTTGTTTTAGTGTAGTGAGTGAGCGGCAGACCTTGGCGACGCAGTGCAGGCGCTGGGTGCTGCCTTCGTGGACACACAGGTCAAAGTCTCCTTCTGGAGGCGAGGAGAATGAGGGCTGCCACACCACCTCACAGTCCAACTGTCTGTACGCCTCTACTGTGCCTGAGGATACAAATACAAATACAATTTTGACTAAAATGTTAGGGAGGGACTAGCGGAGAAGAGTTCCAGGAGAGCTCAAAGACAAGCGTTGTGAGCTTGTAGATCGTCTATTTTTAGCAAGCAGCATGCAAGTGCAAAATCAGGCATTACGCCTAAATTTTGTCGACAAAATCAACTGTAGATTTAGTCGACTGAAATCTCATGGTATTTAGTCGACCAAAACCAGACTAACACTAAAACATTTCAGATGACTAAAATAAGACTGAAACCAAAGGGAATTTTATTAAAAACGAACTAAACATTTGCTGTCAAAATCAACGCTGACCTGCAGCCGGCCGTATGGAGAACAGAATGCCTCTGTCGGTGACCACCGGTCTCCAGGTAAAGTCGGCGGGGTGATTGCGACGGTTCGTCAGAGTGACGGTGCTCCTGTACTCGGACGGAGCCAGCAGGCCAGGGCTGGGGCCCAGCGCCAGGCGGCCGCTGGACAGCTCCAGAGCCACAGGGACCACCTGGGCCCGGACCACCACCTGGCCAGGGTGCTGCTGGTTCACCGTGTACCTGACGGTCCTGAGGCACACACACACACAAGCACACAAATAAACAAACAAATATACTACTTTGTTCTATTATCCTTGGATTCAAGCAAATTACGATTATTTATGAGCTTTGTTTGTTCCAAGACCATTGTTACATTTTGCAGGGCTGTGTCCCAAAGGAATAGAGGGTATGCGCGTGACATCATCACCAAACCCGGAAGTTATGCAGGAACGCCTACTGAGTGGCAAAAATCTACTTTCTGGCCTTGACAGCCCATACATGCAAACAGAAAAATCCTATCTGATTGCATTAAACAACGTTAAACAATGTTAAACTCACTTTGCATGTTGCTTTGCCACTCGATTTGCCACTCGATGTGCCATTCACTTTAAGCATGCGCATACACTCTATTGACAGACGTAAAGACAATCCAGGCAGCCGTGCAGTCTGTCAGACAGACTGGCATGAATTACCCTGAATCACAGGTAATGGCATACTACGTCCGTGATCCTTCAGTGTCACATGAAAGTGACACCACTGTCGCAACACATTGTGAGCTTATAGATCTGCTATTTTCAAAAATGTATTATACTTTAGTACTGTTTCTACCACCGCTAGTAACCAACCTGTGGAAGTGGCCCAGCTCGTTGCTCTGAAACATGAGGGGCAACGAAGCGTGCGATCGTGGCGGCAGCACGTGGGAGACAGGCGAGGTTTGACGAAGCTCTGGACAGTTTACCTGGAGCTGCACCCAAACGCTCACAGACAGCCCGTTGACCAGCTCCAGCATCTGGACGCACACCGACTGCACACACACCTCGCCAAAGTCCACCATCAAGGGGCCTTGTTGGGGGGGGGGGGGGGCAAAAAGAGTAATTTCTCACACGCACGCACGCACATACACAAACAAAATGTTAATAATATCTGGGATTTATATAGCGCTTTTCATGACACTCAAAGACGTTTGTGTTGGGGCCAGGGGGGGAACAAGAAAAAGGACAACTTTATTAGAAAAAAAACAATTATAAGAATAAAACCAATAAAACAGTGCATATAACAAGTTTTAAAAACACATCAGCTTGGAAATGCGATTGTGAACAGGTGGGTTTTTAGTGCAGATTTGAAGGTGGGAAGTGAGGGGGCATCTCTGATGTGTTTGGGGAGAGCGTTCCAGAGGGTAGTGGCGGCCACAGAGAAGGCCCTGTCGCCCCAGGTTTTTCGTTTGATCCTTTTAGGGACCTTTATGTTGCAAGAATGCAGGCCAAATTGAAATACTCTATACTCTTGATAGTACTCATTGCTATATAGTGTTTGTTCAGTAACAGGAGTCTCAAATTGTGTTTCAGGAGAATATCTGTATTCACTATAATCAGTCCTGAAACATGTCAAAGCATTCCCAGTCTTAACGGTGAGTGATGGACGCAGCACTAGACCTCACCAATGACCACTTGGTAACGTTCCCAAGGTGTGAGAGCCCTCCTGCAGTCTTGTACTTCCTGGCTGGTTGAAGGAACTACATTCACCTCCTCTGTCACCTAGAATCGGATCACACAACACAAACTAAGATTAAACTGAGATTTGAATGTACAGTATACAGAATATAGGCATAACAGGTGACTGAAGGGATAGTTGGTTGGTGAGAATTAATGCAGGTGCTGGCTAGCCCCATCTTGGAACTTACCTGGCTGTTGCTAACCTGTCCAGTGATAGGTGCTTTAGCCAGAGGACCACTGCTGTTAGCCACCAGGGTACTACTGTGGCTGTCACAGAGTTCCTGTATCTCTGCTGCCGTGCTGAGGTCTAAGTCGCCGAGGTGGGGATTAGGTGAGAGTAGCCCCTGGGCCGGAACAATTCCAATGTCCACCTCGTCCTCAACTTGTCCCTGGTGTCTGGCAAGCACACACCACATACAGTAGTTACAGTTTGTAGTGAACACAAAGATAGCATTTAAAAATTGGGTGCTTATCTTTTCTTTTATGATTTCAAAAGGTATCCAACTCAACAGACAATGTTGTATCATGCACTACTATAGCCTGGTTAATAAACCAGACCGAATCAGCCGTTGGCAAAAAAAAGGAAAGAGGCTCAGTAGCACGCCTCTTTCCTACAGCAGAGAACAGGTCGGACCAATCGGGACACGGTATGCAATATGGGCGGGCTTTGGTACAGTGACGTTCAATGCTTGAGACCTTTGACTGACAGTAGCTCTGACCAATTGCGTCAAAGAGAAAATGTTTGAACCCGCCCCCCGGGAAATGAAATCCAAGTGGAGCCAGCCCAGACTGATATACCGCGACAGTGTTGTGTGATATTAGTCTGGCTTATTAGCCAGGCTAGCACTACTATACCATGTGAGACCATAGGTCGTATTCAGCCAACTCATCTTTATGCAAAACCCATCCCACTGACAATTGATGCTGTGCACTTTTCCGTTTGAACCACTCTTTAAAGGAGCATTCAGTGATTTGAGTGATTTGGAAAACCACCCAGTTCGCCCCGGTAACAAAATGTGCACATGCACACGCTCTACAGTGGGGGGAAGTGCAACAGGCCAACAGCATGTGCACCAAGGCCCGCCCCCACTCTATCATGATTGGAGGAAGGCCCCTCTCATCCTGATTGGATGAAGGCTTTGCCACCCGCCACCAAAACTGAAACTAGGGTTTTTTGACCCCAGGGGCTCACTGGGGACAGAGAGGAACTCCTTATATGGTCAGCACACTCTATAGTAGGGAGGATTATCCAGAAAAAAAGAAAAAATAAGTGATATTTGAATTGAGTCAAATCACTGAATATACCTTTAAGTGTTCTCAATGGATATAAATAGCTTTAAAGGACAACTTTAGTTTTTTTCAACCAAGGTTCATGTTTTAGGTTGTTATTAGAGAAAGTAAAAGATGAGTGTAAAAAATGTTTCATTTGCTGCTTTCTTTCGTTTTAGGGATTTTAGCTGTTTTTGACAGGGGGGCGGGGGCATTCGAGCATGGGGCTAAATATGTATTTTTTTACAAAATATTATGGCGATTTGTTTTTTTATTATTTACTATAGTCCTACTAGACCCCAGGAAATTACATCTGGCCACAGAAGATCACAGGATCTACTGAATGTGAAGGAGGCCTACTGGGGGGAAGCCACATGTGTGTCATAGGCTCAATATGCAGTTTGACACATTCAGTAGATCCTGTGATCTTCTGTGGCCAGATGTAATTTCTTGGGGTCTAGTAGGACTATAGTAAATAATAAAAAAAGAAATCGTCATAATATTTTGTAAAAAAATACATATTTAGCCCCATGCTCGAATGCCCCCCCCTGTCAAAAACAGCTAAAATCCCTAAAACGAAAGAAAGCAGCAAATGAAAAAAAATTAACACTAATTTTTTACTTTCTCTAATAACAACCTAAAACATGAACCGTGGTTGAAAAAGACTAAAGTTGTCCTTTAAGGATTCTTGCACTTTGTGTGGCTCATGCATCCATTGTGAAGTCATTTTTAATAAAACAAACACTGCAAAGCATTTTACGGTTATGTCCCTGATTGTGAACTCAACCCATATAGCACTTTAAGATTCTTGTGGCTCTCTAAACCTCAAGCTCTTGTTAGTGCCTTATCTTGGACTAAAGAGTTGTCAGTCTCCTCGCCTTAATCTCAGATTATTTGTATCAGATATAATCTTTAACCACTAATATAATGTATTGACTCCTAAGGCTCTATCATACTGCTCCTTATTCCCCTCTACACAAAATCTCTTTACAAAATCTAGACGATCTACAAGCTCACAGCATGTTGTGTTCTGATGCATTGTGAGCTTGTAGATCTGCGATTTTCACAGAATATTCACCTACTGTATCACAACATGCCCAGAATAATGTGGTTAAGCCTATTGGTGTATAGTGTGAGGTGTACCTGGCCTTGGTCATCTGCAGGCGTGTGTGTCTGAGCTGTGCAATGAAGTCCACGTATATCTGTCTGTGTTTCTGCCTCTGCCCCTCTTCGTCCTCGGTGAAGGCGTAGTCTGGGTCCACATAGCGGTAACGACCAACGCCTGTAAAAATGGTCCTGCAAAGGGAAGCACACGTCAAGAAGTCAATTGAAGTCACAATTGAGTAATGTGTTAGTTATGGTTTATGGGCTTAACATGTGTATCTGACACACACACACACACACACACACACACACACACACACACACACACACACACACACACACACACACACACACACACACACACACACACACACACACACACACACACACACACACACACACACACACACACACACACACACACACACACACACAGAGAGAGAGAAACAGTGTGTGTGTGCGTGCGTGTCTGTTTGAAATCTACCTGTACTGTCTATGTGGAGAGGAAGGCCGGAGGCTGGCAGCTCGATCGTTCGGAAACGCCACAAACTCGTCCCCCTCTGAGCTGCGTCTCTTTGACCGGCTGTGTGTGTGAAGGTGCGTCTTGGCTGCGTTGACGACCGCAGCGCGCACCGTCCCTCTGCAGCGAGCCAGGTCAGCGGAGCGAACGTGAACCACCGTCCCAGTTGGGTTTGTCACAACGGGCGTGAGGCCTGTGGTAACAGCAAAACAAACCAGAGCTGAAGCTAAACTGAATCATTTTAGTGGTAAAGTATGTGCACAAGCAATCTTTAATGATTTAGAAGTGAGAGATTTGGCCAGAATTCTGAATGTATTGGACCATATGTGACCTTTAGGTACTGTATTTTCAAATATAATCTGGATATGAGACTTAATTGTGCATTTGAAATGGGCTGTTTGGAAATCTCATAACTCAGGGTTTGCTTAAAAAATGGGAAGCAGTACCTTGAGAATGTGTGTACCGTAGCTATGGTATTGTGGTCAGATTTATGTTTTTTTTTGTCCTTTAATCTCAATACTTTTTCAGTTTTCTGTGTGTACCAGGGTTTAGTCTGGGCTCTGGGTGGGTGGTCTCAGCGCGGCAGGCGGCAGAAAGGTGTAGTGCGATGGTGTGGAAGCTGCGAAGGCGGAGTTCAGTGATGTCATCGGTTCCTTCATCGCTCTTATGACCAAAAACGCGACCCAGGATGTCCAGCTTCTGACGAACATCGAACCTACCCACCTGACGGGGGGCGAACGACAGCACTACATCCTGGAACCAAGACACAAGAAAAACTGATGAAGTAGCACACACATACGAGGACAACTCCATTTACATACAAGGATTAGTATTTGCTTATATGTATATTTTGTTTTAAGGCTGGCCTCGACTAACCTCCTATTTGCTTGCCTAGCCTTTACCGCAAAGTGGCAGCGCATTCTGTTCATCTATATGTGCGTGTATGGCATGCGTGCGTGCGTGCGTGTGTGTGAGCACTGGTTATTAGAAAATATTATTATTTTAACCACCCACTTGTTATAATTATTGCTCAAACATAACTATTATGTACTTATTGTTACTAGCCACAACAATATTTACTGCAAATGCTGTGCACAATTAATTTACTTTCATTTTTTTATTATTCCTTTTTTTTCCTCGTTGTTGTGGATTACTTAAGAAAAAATTACAATTGAAAACAGTGATGTAAATAGGTTTTCAATGTAATGGGTCCCGGGATGCACAGGTGATCATTCAAATGAGTCCCAAAAAATTCTTATGAGTCCCAAAAAAAATCACACCTGTGTGAAGTGAGTGGTGCAACTCCGTGTGGGGGTTCGCGGGGCGGGGGGGGACGGGGATGTTCCAGACCCCCAGGAACACGCCCAGGGGGCCGGGCCGGTTCTGGCGTGCCTTGTCGCGTCCGAAACGGTTGAGAATGACAGAATTACCGTGTGGCGGCCCCTCTACTGTACCCTCTACTGTACTGTAATGTACTGGCACCCCCGAAAGCATACAGTTAATACGTGTTTGTGTTTGTGTGTGCATTAGGTTGCCTATACAGTATATTTTTAATGTAGGCTAGTAGTATTAGCAAGCACAACTCAGTAAGAAATACTAATAGTGGGCAACAGTGGATTTAACATAGCTTGCCTTAAACCAACCAAAAGTTGTTTGCAGTTGCAATTATTGTACTTAGTCAAAATATCGGCGTGTGTTACACAATGTGTGTTTCCCATTGAATCGGGTCTGCTTGTCACGCTAAAACATGTTCCCCTAAATATTTCTGTCGGAGGCAGCGGCGTTTAGTTGAGAGAGTTGCGACATCTCCATTCACTGCTTATTCGTGGGGCTGCATGCGTCACTGATCACTCCATTGTCGTCACTCTCTGTCTCTAAACAGCTCTAGTCTAGAGGCTGCGCTCAGTCAGAGCCAACATGGCGGCGCACAGCGCGCTGTGTTGACAATGTTGTTACAGACTAGTGGTTCTACAAGAACGATTCCTACGTGGATTTTATTTTTTATAACATAGGATGAGGTCGGATGCGGGCATGCAAAATGATCGTGTCCGTAGATTATTGTTTTACCACATTTTTTCCCCCCGCGATTTCTTTTTTTTCACGTGGATTGTTATTACTGTGTATGCTGAGTACAGTAGTCACTACTAGTCACTCTGCGTCCACGGGACGCAAAGGGTGAGCGGAGGTTGCGGCCCAAAACTATAAAGTGCGTTTTGGGACGCAAAACGCAGCCTATTTACATCACTGGAAAATCCCCCACAAGTAAAGCTAATAAATAACCGGTAATGGAAATTGACAGCCATGGCTACCTGGCACTGTCCAGGGGCGATGGTGCCAGCGGACGGTTCTGTGATGAAGTGGGCCGTCTTGCGGAAGCAGAAGGCAGCAGGGAGCAGAGGGCTGGGGTTCCTCAGCACGCAGAGCAGGTCTACGCGCTGGCCCTGCACACACATGGGGAAACTGAAGCGTGGCGTGGGATGGGGAACCACGCACACGGGTAACCCTGTTCCTGTCACAGCCAACTCAACACTCCTTCCACCTAGAGGGGACAGAGGAGACAGTGGTTCTCAAACATTTTCACGTCAAGAACCCCCAAATTGATATATATTTGGCCGCGGACCCCTGTCTCAAATTATTTCAAGCTGTTTCAAAAACGGTCAAAAATAGCAGATGTACAAGCTGGGGAGTGCGAGACAAAGTGACAGAGTCCACATTAACTGATACGTGAGTCTATGTGGGATTACCGTTGTGTGGAGCGAAGCCATGCTTGTTCCCCACACACTCAAACAGCAGGAAGAGAGAGTAGTCTTGTCGAGTGGCTGTGTCAGCACTTTTCTTCTTAGTAGCGCTTCTGGTAGAAAAACATTTTATGTAGACTTATAGTTGAATAAAGGTAAAACAAAGCAAAGCATGGGTTAACATTTGAAACATGCTAAAAATTTGGAGTACAATTGAGGGGCCCTCATTTTCAGGCCCTCATTTTCAATGTAGCCGAATACAGAACACAAATCAACAAGTCAGCAATTTACAACAGAAATCTTAAATATCCGAATCAGAAAACATATGATACCAAAACTAAATAACTATAAGAGATAGACAGATAATGAATTACAACAATTACAATGTTGAGCAAAAGTGCTGGAAATAATTTCCCTAAATTGTCCCAGGGAAGGCAGTCATGTGATTTTTAAGGACTTCTGGATCTCTTCTTGGATCTCATTCCAATCAAAAGGAGCACTAACAGAGAATGCTGCTTTACCTAGCTTTGTGTTAGAAAATGGAAACTTGAGGATCAGGAAGTCACTTGAACGGGTTTGATAGGTAGGCCTACATGGATTCTGATCCAACATAGAGCAAATGTAAGGGGGGACCATTCCTGAGATGGCTTTGAAAATAAATAAATACCAGTGCTTATCACGCTTCTCGGACAAGAGAGGATAAGCCTGCGTTCCCATAGTGTACAATGATGGGTACCGCAACTGTCACCAGTGAAAAAGCAGGAAGTGGAGATGACAGCACAGTGTATGACTTACTGCCCAAATCTGAGATTAGTTGTGCTAAAATAAAAATACACACCAGCTAACTCGATGACTCAACTATAGAAATAGTAAAGTAGATTACATTTGTGTGTGTGTGTAAATAGTAAAGTAGATTACATTTGACAGGACTACTGTCTGTTTGGGACACTAGGACATGGCATCACAATAATAGAGATAGTAGTAACTGTAATAGTGGAATAGTGAAATAGTGTAATATGTCTAATTTTGTAATAGTGTAATAGTGTAATAGTGTAATAAATGCAATAGTGTAATAGTGTAGTGTAATGGTGTAATAGTGTAATAAGTGTAATACGTGTAATAGTGTAATAGTGTAATTAGTATAATAGTGTAAATAGTGTAATAGTGTAATAACCCTAATAGTCTACTGTGCCAAATTTGGCACATACCTAAACTTATATCTATTGTTTGTGCTAAATTCAAATTGAGTATCTCAACTTAATATAGCCTCTGATTGATGGCAGAAACACAAAAAATATATATTTTTTTCACCATTAGAAATTAATTCAGTTCAAAAGGGGATAATGGCCCCATAGTCAAAGACAGAGAGAAAAGTGGCTTCAACAATTGACTTTTTACAGGATGCCAGAAAGCAAGCTTTGTTTCTATATAAAAAAGATATTTTTTGTCTTAGTTTGGTGACAAGATTGTTGATGTGAAATTTAAATGTAAATTTGTAATTTACATTTTGTAATTGTAATTAGGGACATATAATTGTAATAACAGTGTGAGATTGAGTGGAATGTGAGACGTAAATTGTTCACTACATACCTAACACCATGCCAAAATTCAAAAAGTAGTTACCAAGTGCATAATTGTTATGATTTTGTACATATTAAATCCCAGTTTATAGGCATTTTAGCTAATTTTAGCCACCGTGGACGCCATCTTGAAAACGATGCCTTTCTGGTTGTTAGTTTTTCCTAAACGTTTAGTATTATGATTATGTTATTTAGCACACTCAATCGTAACAGAATCCATTGAGAAATCTATTTTATCAATTATTTTGGTTTACAACCATAGCTATACGTATCTAATATTTGAGTCTGTGCAAACAGCCCACTAGGGGGCGCGCCCAAGCTTTTTAAAAACCTTATACACATACCTAACACCACGCCAAAATTCAAAAACTAGTCACCCAAAGCTAAATCTTGGTCAATTCATACGATTTTACCCACTGCTAATATGAGTAATTTATGCTGAAATCTTGCCCAAATATGGAGTCATTATGGTACCTATATGCCATATTTGGGAAAGGTTTCAGCCCGATATGACCCCCAGTTGCATTCATTTTAAATTAATAGTAAAACTTAAAAAAGAAGAAAGATGAGAAAAAGAAATGAAAGAAAATGGAGGTACGTCCATCCTTCACCTACAGAAAACATGCACAAGAAATTTGGCTCTGATCAGTACAGTGGTTTGTGAGATTAACTCCGGACAGACAGACAGACAGACAGACAGGAAGATCCATTTCTAGACAGCCTACTGAGCCACACTGTAAAACACAAAAAACACCTATGATAACTTATTACACTGTAATAATCAGGGTTTAACTTCTTAAACCCTGATAACGGTATCTGTGTATAGTTCCTCCTCGTTAGTATAGTGGTAAGTATCCCCGCCTGTCACGCGGGAGACCGGGGTTCGATTCCCCGACGGGGAGAACACACGTTATCTTTTTCCCCGTCTCCATTAGACAGATGCACACACACACACACACACACACAAACACACACACACACACACAGACACAGCTTACCTCCTGCGGACGGGGCTAAAGCATAAAGTGAGGGTGGTCTCATTATACGGTCCTAATGTCCCTTGGCTGGGAACACACACCAGCATGTGGGAGGCATCTTGTGTGGCCAGGCTGCATTTCTCCAACCTCACCAGCAGGGCGGCGTCTGTGCTCAACCGCAGGTCCGTGGCCTTAACAACAATCATTGGTCATTTTTATTTCTTAATAAAGAACACGCAATAATCTGTGTCAGTTGTCATATTATGTTGTTAGATGCCAGTGAGTTTTGCCATCAGACACTATAGATTATAGACAGAGAACCAATGACTAAAGGTTGTGTTAATGATGCATCGTGTGTCTGAATATGAAGTCAAATATATTTAGTTTTAAACAAAAGCAGATAACATACGAAAATCAGATTACATATTGATAAAATATAGACAAATATGATAGGACAGAAAAAAAGACTGGTAGTGTCAATATAACACAAGCCCTAAGCTTGAGTGTTGTGTACATCAATGGTTTTTCAAGTGGGGCTCCAGGGAAGGGACCCATAGGGGTCCTTGAGGGGGTTCCAAGATGTCCCTTAGCTAAATGATTGATTGTTATACAAACCAAATGGTCCCTTGCCGGTCTGTAACTCTGGGCGTGTACAAATGGAACCAAATTGAGTTTTGGTTCATGGCATATAGAAGAACTTCGGGAGTGCTTGAGGGCACCCACTGACTGAAGGCTGAAGCTCCCCCTGGTCATTTTGTCACATAGGCACACACCTTTACGGTGTTCACAGAACAGGTATTCAAATGCTAATACGGTGGCTCTGTTCCAGTGACCGCACCGACGCACGGTTCATTCACACTCCGTCTCCAGCAGCAACACAACACTAACACGGTCAGCGGAGAGGCTGCTGTCTGTGTACCGTCGGCCCGTCTGTAAAGAGCCATGAGCCGGGAGGGGAGGGGCAGCAACACCGCCGGCCGCCGGGTAATCTCCACACTGACTTGAGACTTGACAAACAGAGCCATCTCAGCCAAAATATCCCAAAACAATGTCCGGGGAACAGAACTGTTCCTTTTCCTCAGACTACTTTTACTTTATTAAACGGAACCTACTGCCGTTATAGGAACCTTCCGCCACTGAGTTGAGGTAAGGTAATATGTGACAATTTGGCCAATGTTTTACAATTTTTTATAGTATAGTGAGTGTGTTTCACATTAAGCTAATCATCTGGGGACACCCCCAAAAAATCATTTGGGTATCCCCCTGGGGGTTGAGAACCACTGGCATACGGTACCAAACCAGGGGTCCTTGAAATAAAAAGTCTGAGAACCAGCTGTTCAGTCCAGTTGTCCACTCACCACCTCAGTGCCTGCAGCAGTCTTCTGCAGCAGGCTGACCCAGTCACAGGCCTGTGGTCCATTGTTTCTCAGAACCACATGCTCCACACTGGACGTCCCGAAGTAGACAGGCCCAAACTGCACCAGAGGCAAAGCACGTCCCTGTAAAGAAATAGACTATTATGATTGATGAATAGCGCAGTATAAGGTCAAATATAAGGTGAACTGGCTTGCTGTACATTATACTACTTGTGACACAGCTACTTAGGAAGTCAGTTAATTGCCAATAAGTAAACAAGTGGAAAATTAGATTTAGACAGCATCTAAAGCCAAAATAAACCCAAGACTATTTGTGAAACAGTCAGATAATCAGTGTTTTTACAGATCAGATACTGTAGCTCAAAACGCAGATAGCTCAAAACATGTCACTTCACGCTAGGGCTTTCACTTCTAGTGATTTTTACTAGTTGACTAGTTGCCTAGTTTACTAGTCGACTAGTTGTTTAACTACCTATTGTGTAAAAATAATAATAATATTTGTACATTTAAAAACTTTTTCTTCTTTTTCTTATCAACTAGTCAACTAGTACCAACAAGGTCAAATAGTGGATTTACTAGTCGACTAGTTGAATAGTTGACTAGTTGCTTAAAGCCCTACTACACGCCACATTTTTAGCTTGTGGGTCTGCCATTTTGGATGCTTTTGTGTTAGTAGGTAGTGGTAGTATGATCAAATCGGGCAATCATTTAGGAAAAAACACAAAACCTTAGCAATTAAAGTCAAAGTCAAAGTCGTACGATATGTCACACACGTTACTGCAGTGAAATTTGTTCTCTTGGGGTGGTGAGACGCAGCCAAGGAGCGGTGAGCTGCAGCCGTACCGCGCTCGGGAATCATTTGATTAAGTTAATTTATTATGCTAATTAGAGGAGTAGTTACTATGTACTGGGGCTCATTACACCCTGTGGCCACTGGGGGCGCCAGTGAGTAATTTATGTTAAATTATGTTAATTGATTCATACATTCCATACATTCCATACATTCCATACATTCCCTACATTCCATACATTCCATACATTCCATACATTCCATAATCATATTGTATATATCATAAAAATCATATTATATTATAATTATTATTATTATTATAATCGTTTTATTTATGTATGTGATGTATTGCCATGCTTTTTGTTCTTGCTTAAGTGTTAAGCTTAAGTGTTTTACATTAAGTGCTTAAATCTCCCATCTCTCCCTTTCTCTATGTCCCATTCATGTCACAGCCTGTGACCCCCCTCATGGGGGTCTGTCCCACAGATCAGACAGACATGCCGGCTCCCAGGTGTGAATAGGACAATAGAAATGTAGATGAACCTCTGGTGGGGGCCAGGGGGGTGGGGGATCCCTTATTTTTTAGAAGTGCCAGGTGGCAGTTGTAACCGGGGGTGGGGGGGCCATTCTTTTTGATGTGCCAGATGGCAGATTGGGGGTCCCTTATCTTTTTGAAGTGCCAGCTGGCAGTTGTAAACCCCCTCCCCCTCAAAATATTTGTTTGTTGTGTTAATGTGCTAATTAGATGAAGTTAAAACCGGGGGGTGGGGGCCCTTATCTTTGAAGTGCCAGCTGGCAGTTGTAAACCCCCTCCCCCCTCATTAGAGGGGGTGGGGGACTATTGCGTATCATTTCTTGCATTCTTTGCATTCCAGATAGACAGGATGTAATCAGCAGATGGTTGGGGTGCGACCTCGTTTGGTCAACAACCGTTTTATGGTTGTGTTATCAGTTAGCTCTTATCTACCTGTAACAGACAAACTGTCTCAAACTGTGGTCTGTCACTGTGTTAATTATGTTAATTAGAGGGGGGTTGTATGCAGTGTGTGTGTGTGTGTATGGGGGTTGGCCTACTATGGGTAGGTGGGGTCTACGTTTGTGATTGGCTTATACAGGGTAGGGGCATGTCTTATCTGAATGTGTAGACTCCTAATAAATACAGAGGGTGTGTTAGCATACAGTGTATGTAGGATCCTCTCAAAAACACCTGTGTTCTACCTAACCCAAGACATATTGGTTAATCATTCCTACGCCTGGTCATGACTTCAATTGATGGTGAAGGTATGTCTGATACCGTGCATCATGATAGTGTTAATGATGTGATGATTTGTGCGGAAGTTTGTTATGCTCCTAAGAAGAAGAATGGTGGGATCCTTAGACGTACTATGAGCAAGGAATCTGAATCACATATAGTGTATGATGGTTCGGACAGGTGCGTGTGTGATTTTAAATTAGAGGAAAGTGATATTTGGGGCAGTAACGAGGGGAAAGATGTATTGTCTCTAGAACCCATGGACCCTTGTATTTGTGAAAACAGAGATCTATTTGTCATGCAGCGTTATGCAGGGGACTCGTTGCAGTGTGTGTTCATGCAGATTGATCACACTATCAGCCGAGGATATTTCAGTCACGAATTCGAATGCATCAGGAGAAGGATTCTTCACGGCCTTGGGTCGTGTAGTTGCATTGATGCTATGTATACCGTTCCTTACCTGTCTGAATTGCCGCTCAGCCGAAGACTTGAATTCTCCTGAATTTCAATAACGGTAAATAGTTAATACTTATTATAATGCTTTGTTATTATAATTATGGTGTATTGTGGTTGTTGTGTTTATACATACTATATGTATTATTTTTATATAATGACTTTTTTCTTTTTTACATCCTTATTTAGGGTGGAATCTTCAATCTATGGACAACTCTACAGATAATGGTGTGGATTATACTGTATCTGATCTGGATGATGATACAATCTATACATGGATTAAAGAGTTTGGACAAAGTCAGAACCAGCGTGATCTGATCGGGGTGTGTGCTTCTGAGGATTGTAGGTCCATCATCCATACAGGGGGTGCAGAGGAGGTCCCCCTGGGTGCAACGGTATCGGAATTATCTAAAGACGGTGTCCAGAAGAATCAACGTTTGGTGGTTGAGGACATTGCTATACTCAGAGGCGTGCTAGGGTGGATTACCGAGAGTGTAATTTTACGCGATCTACAATCAGACTGCTACGGTTGTAGAATCAATCACCCTAGCCAACTCCAGCATGCATGTTTGACAGAACCGGAGGTATATTATTTCGAGAGACACTATGATGCTATATGTGATAAGGTGTTTACACAGTCATTACCTATCGCATTGAACCATGCCTTGTTGATGGAGCGTCGCATCGATGTGCATGTATCACGACTCTTGGGGGCTGCCGACGTGATTATTAGCGAGTGGGTCGCAGAACCGTATATTATTGAAAAGCTGCATCAGATAAATAATGAGGCCGAGATTAAATGGTATAGAACTATACAACAGTGTAGTAGCATATGGGTCGAAGAACAATAAAGCTCCCCCCGCGTCGATATTCTACATAATGGGGTCACTATATAGTGTTGAGAATCCTATTTGTAATAGGCTTGTAGCCTTGATGAATACTGTTATTGATCAGTATACACACTCTGGTGAAAATGAATACTTTCCCCCTGGGTATGATATTTTTAGAAACCATATACAGTATGTAAAAACTACAGGTGTTATATATAAAAAGTTGTTAGCTATGTATGATGCCCCAAATGGGTATATCATTAATGATAACAATGTAATGGCTGTCGTAAGCAGTTTTTTTAATCAAAAACAATGCAACTCAAAAGGAGTATGTTATGTGATGATCATGTGTGCCTATATCATCGATATGTGTGTCTTAAAGCATAAACAATGTGCATATGAAGGCCCTAGACATAATGTTGTATATGCTGTTCGACGGATGATTGCTGTCGATGAAACATCGTGTGTGATGTATATGAACATGATTGATGCCGGTGTATGTTTTTAATAATAAAACCAATACTTAATACGGATTAGTGTACAATCTATTCATTGTTGGTATAGGTGTTATGATGGACGGAGCTTTACAGAAGATATATTATGATGCTGGTAACCCTGGGGGGTTAGGAGGGGTATCCAGACTGATCACAGCTGTTAAAACAGAAGAAGGGGTCACCCCTAAAATAGTGGAGGTTAAAAAGTGGTTAGAGAAACAGGATGTCTATACACTTCATGCTCCTGCTGCAAAGTATTTCAGGAGAAATAGAGTATTTGTAAGCGGTATAGATAAACAATTTCAAGCTGATCTAGTTGAAATGGGGGAATATTCTAAAGAAAATGACGGTGTTAGGTATATTCTGACCTGTATAGATGTGTTTTCGAAATATGCATGGGTGAGACCTCTACACAATAAGACTGGGACATGTGTTACAGAGGCCTTTAAAGATATCTTGAATGAGGGGAGAATCCCCCATAAACTACAGACGGATGCGGGGAAAGAGTTTTATAACAAGACATTTCAGCAATTGATGAGTGAATATGGTGTCCACCATTTCTCGACTGATAATGAGACAAAGGCTAGTATAGTGGAGCGTTTCAATAGGAGTCTGAAGACAAAGATGTGGCGTTACTTGACATCAGTCAATTCGCGGAGATATATACCTGTTCTACAACAACTAGTCGAAGCATATAATGGATCATACCATAGGTCTATTAAAATGTCTCCATCTATGGTTAATAAGGATAATGAGAATATAGTATTCAACAATCTATACAAGTCTAAGAATAGTGATAGGATCAAATTTAAATACAGTATGGGTGAGACTGTACGCATCTCAAAATACAGAGGTGTGTTTAGGAAAGGTTATGAACAGACATTTACAGATGAATTTTTTAAAATAACAGAATGTATCCCGAGAACCCCACCAGTCTACAAACTACAAGATACTTCAGGCGAGAATATACAAGGGACATTTTATGAAAAGGAGCTACAGAAAGTCATCATAGACAAAAATAAGACTTTCAAAATAGAAAAAATACTAAAAAAGAAAAAGTGTGGGGGTCGTATAATGGTATTAGTTAAATGGTTAGGATGGGGTGAGAAGTTCAACTCATGGATACCTGATAGTGAAATTATTGATCAAGAATAGTAGTCAATATAATTTAGTGAAGTATAGGTATTTAAGGCAATGGAGGAGATTGTATGAATCATATCGTAGGACTGTAGTTATAGCAGCAGTACACAATGGAAGGACAAGGGTTTTATATAACACTACCTAGTAATGCCTCATTAGATGTATACCCATCTAATAAGATATGGAATTATAGAACTAAACTAGCTAAACCTATCACCCTCAAGGAACCTTATGAGGTGGGGTTAATCGAGTTGCAATACCCTCGTAACTGGCATAATTTTACAAAAGAGGATGGTTGGATAACTTTTACTCCACGTAAAGCAGATGGTTTATTAATACCCCCTATACACATGATGCTACCTCCAGGGGTCTACGATAGCATTTCTAGGATTATTAAGGAAATAAATAATCTACTACACCATAGAATAAAAAAACTAACCATGATGTTTAATGCTATTGAAAATCGCATTTTTTTTATAGGGGGTGAGGGTATGACAGTTGTGTTTAGAGGACGTCTAGCACTAATTCTTGGATTCGACCCCGAAAAGAAATTCGAAATATCACCATTACAGGATCCTATGCATTATAGTCCACACCCTGCTGATATCTCCGGAGGGTGTTATAATATATATGTGTATACAGATATAGTGGATTATCAGATTGTAGGGGATAGTTATGTCCCATTGTTGAGAAGTATAAATACAGCCGACGAAGCCCGCCGTATGCCATACCTCTTGTATGATAAACCACACTACACCCGTCTGTCCCGGTCTATGATAGGTGATATAGAAATCTCTCTGAAGACTGATCAGAATCTATATGTGCCATTTACATATGGGAAGGTAGTCGCTAAATTACACTTTAGACCTGTACGTGATAGATCTTAGGACCGTGAGCATAATGAAGGGCTCTCCATACATTGCGAATGATGACAGATATATGGCATATTATGCTAATCAAGCAGGATCCGGACTTCCAGGGTTTACGGGATCAGCCACACAGTATGGGGCGGGGTTGGGGGGTATGTTTAGAAATCTATTTAGATTCGCTATGCCACTTTTAAAGAGTGGTTTCAATATGGCTAAGCCACACCTCAAGACCGCAGCTAAAAATATTGTAGGGGATGTGGTCACCCATATTATGAATAGACCTTCAAAACCACGCCAGGAGGGATCGGGGTTAATGATTCATCATAGGAGGGGTATTAAACGACCTCCAACGTTCCAGTCATATGGGCGTGTCCAGAAGCGTAGAAAGACATATAAAAGAGTAGGGGGCATACCTAAGAAGAAGACAAAGGCTAGACTTTGTGTCGGAAGGACTACTAGACCGTCAGCTAGAGATATCTTTTAGCTATACTCCATTATTTCACTATGTCGTTGATACATACTCAATCGCAAGAATGCTCAAAGAGTGAACTAGACCTCTTCACTGTGTGCCTAACACAGACATCAATTGATAAGAATACTTACCATGAGATAAACCCGTTGTCAGCCATCACGGATACTTCACCTATAGAGTTTTACATCACCGGGAGTTCTGAGGATTATCTCGATCTGAATAATACATATTTGCATGTACAAGCGAAAATCACGAACGCTGATGGAACCAATCTTGCTGCAGGTGCTGAAGTAGGATTTGTCAATTATCCAGGATGTTCACTATTCTCACAAGTGGATATTATGCTGGGGGATACACTCATATCACATGCATCTAATACTTACCCTTATAGAGGGGTATTGGAATGTTTATTGAATTATGGTGAGGATACATTATCCACCCAATTCGGATGTGGCCTCTTCTCTAAAGATACCTGTGGACATATGGACGTTACAAACCCTGGGGGTGCAAATGTGGGGCTGAATGCGAGAGCTGCATACACTGCAGATAGTACAATTGTAGATATTATAGCTCCTATTCATTCTGATATGTTTTTTCAAGAAAAATTACTTATAAATGGTATCGATCTCAAGATTAAATTTATACGTGCAAAAGATGATTTCTGTCTGATGGCTACAACTGTTGCTGATGCTCATAAGGTTAAAATTGTATCAGCTAGTCTATTCATAAAGAAAGTATCGGTAGCGCCGGGTGTCCGAATGGGACATGCCAGAGCTTTAACACAAACAAATATCAAATATCCTATTGATAGAGTGTGCTTGAAGACCGTTTCTATACCGAATGGAGCACGAGTATGCAACCAAGAGAACTTATTTTTAGGTCAGATACCTAAGTTTATAGTTATCGGGTTTGTTGATCATGAAGCATTCACCGGAAGTTACACAAGGAACCCCTTCAAATTCCACCATTACAATTTAGAATTCCTGAATCTACATACGGACAGTCAATCATTCCCGGGGAGGCCTTTTCAACCAACCTTCGATAATGGACAGTATGGACGGGAATATTATCAGATGATACAGGCCACGGGTCGTCAACTGAAAGACAGAGGACTAGCCATCACCCGAAGAGATTTTCGCTTGTACATGCAAATATGTATTATTCAGATCGAGATAATCCTCAGAACTCCCGGTGATGTAAAACTCTATAGGTGAAGTATCCGTGATGGCTGACAACGGGTTTATCTCATGGTAAGTATTCTTATCAATTGATGTCTGTGTTAGGCACACAGTGAAGAGGTCTAGTTCACTCTTTGAGCATTCTTGCGATTGAGTATGTATCAACGACATAGTGAAATAATGGAGTATAGCTAAAAGATATCTCTAGCTGACGGTCTAGTAGTCCTTCCGACACAAAGTCTAGCCTTTGTCTTCTTCTTAGGTATGCCCCCTACTCTTTTATATGTCTTTCTACGCTTCTGGACACGCCCATATGACTGGAACGTTGGAGGTCGTTTAATACCCCTCCTATGATGAATCATTAACCCCGATCCCTCCTGGCGTGGTTTTGAAGGTCTATTCATAATATGGGTGACCACATCCCCTACAATATTTTTAGCTGCGGTCTTGAGGTGTGGCTTAGCCATATTGAAACCACTCTTTAAAAGTGGCATAGCGAATCTAAATAGATTTCTAAACATACCCCCCAACCCCGCCCCATACTGTGTGGCTGATCCCGTAAACCCTGGAAGTCCGGATCCTGCTTGATTAGCATAATATGCCATATATCTGTCATCATTCGCAATGTATGGAGAGCCCTTCATTATGCTCACGGTCCTAAGATCTATCACGTACAGGTCTAAAGTGTAATTTAGCGACTACCTTCCCATATGTAAATGGCACATATAGATTCTGATCAGTCTTCAGAGAGATTTCTATATCACCTATCATAGACCGGGACAGACGGGTGTAGTGTGGTTTATCATACAAGAGGTATGGCATACGGCGGGCTTCGTCGGCTGTATTTATACTTCTCAACAATGGGACATAACTATCCCCTACAATCTGATAATCCACTATATCTGTATACACATATATATTATAACACCCTCCGGAGATATCAGCAGGGTGTGGACTATAATGCATAGGATCCTGTAATGGTGATATTTCGAATTTCTTTTCGGGGTCGAATCCAAGAATTAGTGCTAGACGTCCTCTAAACACAACTGTCATACCCTCACCCCCTATAAAAAAAATGCGATTTTCAATAGCATTAAACATCATGGTTAGTTTTTTTATTCTATGGTGTAGTAGATTATTTATTTCCTTAATAATCCTAGAAATGCTATCGTAGACCCCTGGAGGTAGCATCATGTGTATAGGGGGTATTAATAAACCATCTGCTTTACGTGGAGTAAAAGTTATCCAACCATCCTCTTTTGTAAAATTATGCCAGTTACGAGGGTATTGCAACTCGATTAACCCCACCTCATAAGGTTCCTTGAGGGTGATAGGTTTAGCTAGTTTAGTTCTATAATTCCATATCTTATTAGATGGGTATACATCTAATGAGGCATTACTAGGTAGTGTTATATAAAACCCTTGTCCTTCCATTGTGTACTGCTGCTATAACTACAGTCCTACGATATGATTCATACAATCTCCTCCATTGCCTTAAATACCTATACTTCACTAAATTATATTGACTACTATTCTTGATCAATAATTTCACTATCAGGTATCCATGAGTTGAACTTCTCACCCCATCCTAACCATTTAACTAATACCATTATACGACCCCCACACTTTTTCTTTTTTAGTATTTTTTCTATTTTGAAAGTCTTATTTTTGTCTATGATGACTTTCTGTAGCTCCTTTTCATAAAATGTCCCTTGTATATTCTCGCCTGAAGTATCTTGTAGTTTGTAGACTGGTGGGGTTCTCGGGATACATTCTGTTATTTTAAAAAATTCATCTGTAAATGTCTGTTCATAACCTTTCCTAAACACACCTCTGTATTTTGAGATGCGTACAGTCTCACCCATACTGTATTTAAATTTGATCCTATCACTATTCTTAGACTTGTATAGATTGTTGAATACTATATTCTCATTATCCTTATTAACCATAGATGGAGACATTTTAATAGACCTATGGTATGATCCATTATATGCTTCGACTAGTTGTTGTAGAACAGGTATATATCTCCGCGAATTGACTGATGTCAAGTAACGCCACATCTTTGTCTTCAGACTCCTATTGAAACGCTCCACTATACTAGCCTTTGTCTCATTATCAGTCGAGAAATGGTGGACACCATATTCACTCATCAATTGCTGAAATGTCTTGTTATAAAACTCTTTCCCCGCATCCGTCTGTAGTTTATGGGGGATTCTCCCCTCATTCAAGATATCTTTAAAGGCCTCTGTAACACATGTCCCAGTCTTATTGTGTAGAGGTCTCACCCATGCATATTTCGAAAACACATCTATACAGGTCAGAATATACCTAACACCGTCATTTTCTTTAGAATATTCCCCCATTTCAACTAGATCAGCTTGAAATTGTTTATCTATACCGCTTACAAATACTCTATTTCTCCTGAAATACTTTGCAGCAGGAGCATGAAGTGTATAGACATCCTGTTTCTCTAACCACTTTTTAACCTCCACTATTTTAGGGGTGACCCCTTCTTCTGTTTTAACAGCTGTGATCAGTCTGGATACCCCTCCTAACCCCCCAGGGTTACCAGCATCATAATATATCTTCTGTAAAGCTCCGTCCATCATAACACCTATACCAACAATGAATAGATTGTACACTAATCCGTATTAAGTATTGGTTTTATTATTAAAAACATACACCGGCATCAATCATGTTCATATACATCACACACGATGTTTCATCGACAGCAATCATCCGTCGAACAGCATATACAACATTATGTCTAGGGCCTTCATATGCACATTGTTTATGCTTTAAGACACACATATCGATGATATAGGCACACATGATCATCACATAACATACTCCTTTTGAGTTGCATTGTTTTTGATTAAAAAAACTGCTTACGACAGCCATTACATTGTTATCATTAATGATATACCCATTTGGGGCATCATACATAGCTAACAACTTTTTATATATAACACCTGTAGTTTTTACATACTGTATATGGTTTCTAAAAATATCATACCCAGGGGGAAAGTATTCATTTTCACCAGAGTGTGTATACTGATCAATAACAGTATTCATCAAGGCTACAAGCCTATTACAAATAGGATTCTCAACACTATATAGTGACCCCATTATGTAGAATATCGACGCGGGGGGAGCTTTATTGTTCTTCGACCCATATGCTACTACACTGTTGTATAGTTCTATACCATTTAATCTCGGCCTCATTATTTATCTGATGCAGCTTTTCAATAATATACGGTTCTGCGACCCACTCGCTAATAATCACGTCGGCAGCCCCCAAGAGTCGTGATACATGCACATCGATGCGACGCTCCATCAACAAGGCATGGTTCAATGCGATAGGTAATGACTGTGTAAACACCTTATCACATATAGCATCATAGTGTCTCTCGAAATAATATACCTCCGGTTCTGTCAAACATGCATGCTGGAGTTGGCTAGGGTGATTGATTCTACAACCGTAGCAGTCTGATTGTAGATCGCGTAAAATTACACTCTCGGTAATCCACCCTAGCACGCCTCTGAGTATAGCAATGTCCTCAACCACCAAACGTTGATTCTTCTGGACACCGTCTTTAGATAATTCCGATACCGTTGCACCCAGGGGGACCTCCTCTGCACCCCCTGTATGGATGATGGACCTACAATCCTCAGAAGCACACACCCCGATCAGATCACGCTGGTTCTGACTTTGTCCAAACTCTTTAATCCATGTATAGATTGTATCATCATCCAGATCAGATACAGTATAATCCACACCATTATCTGTAGAGTTGTCCATAGATTGAAGATTCCACCCTAAATAAGGATGTAAAAAAGAAAAAAGTCATTATATAAAAATAATACATATAGTATGTATAAACACAACAACCACAATACACCATAATTATAATAACAAAGCATTATAATAAGTATTAACTATTTACCGTTATTGAAATTCAGGAGAATTCAAGTCTTCGGCTGAGCGGCAATTCAGACAGGTAAGGAACGGTATACATAGCATCAATGCAACTACACGACCCAAGGCCGTGAAGAATCCTTCTCCTGATGCATTCGAATTCGTGACTGAAATATCCTCGGCTGATAGTGTGATCAATCTGCATGAACACACACTGCAACGAGTCCCCTGCATAACGCTGCATGACAAATAGATCTCTGTTTTCACAAATACAAGGGTCCATGGGTTCTAGAGACAATACATCTTTCCCCTCGTTACTGCCCCAAATATCACTTTCCTCTAATTTAAAATCACACACGCACCTGTCCGAACCATCATACACTATATGTGATTCAGATTCCTTGCTCATAGTACGTCTAAGGATCCCACCATTCTTCTTCTTAGGAGCATAACAAACTTCCGCACAAATCATCACATCATTAACACTATCATGATGCACGGTATCAGACATACCTTCACCATCAATTGAAGTCATGACCAGGCGTAGGAATGATTAACCAATATGTCTTGGGTTAGGTAGAACACAGGTGTTTTTGAGAGGATCCTACATACACTGTATGCTAACACACCCTCTGTATTTATTAGGAGTCTACACATTCAGATAAGACATGCCCCTACCCTGTATAAGCCAATCACAAACGTAGACCCCACCTACCCATAGTAGGCCAACCCCCATACACACACACACACACTGCATACAACCCCCCTCTAATTAACATAATTAACACAGTGACAGACCACAGTTTGAGACAGTTTGTCTGTTACAGGTAGATAAGAGCTAACTGATAACACAACCATAAAACGGTTGTTGACCAAACGAGGTCGCACCCCAACCATCTGCTGATTACATCCTGTCTATCTGGAATGCAAAGAATGCAAGAAATGATACGCAATAGTCCCCCACCCCCTCTAATGAGGGGGGAGGGGGTTTACAACTGCCAGCTGGCACTTCAAAGATAAGGGCCCCCACCCCCCGGTTTTAACTTCATCTAATTAGCACATTAACACAACAAACAAATATTTTGAGGGGGAGGGGGTTTACAACTGCCAGCTGGCACTTCAAAAAGATAAGGGACCCCCAATCTGCCATCTGGCACATCAAAAAGAATGGCCCCCCCACCCCCGGTTACAACTGCCACCTGGCACTTCTAAAAAATAAGGGATCCCCCACCCCCCTGGCCCCCACCAGAGGTTCATCTACATTTCTATTGTCCTATTCACACCTGGGAGCCGGCATGTCTGTCTGATCTGTGGGACAGACCCCCATGAGGGGGGTCACAGGCTGTGACATGAATGGGACATAGAGAAAGGGAGAGATGGGAGATTTAAGCACTTAATGTAAAACACTTAAGCTTAACACTTAAGCAAGAACAAAAAGCATGGCAATACATCACATACATAAATAAAACGATTATAATAATAATAATAATTATAATATAATATGATTTTTATGATATATACAATATGATTATGGAATGTATGGAATGTATGGAATGTATGGAATGTAGGGAATGTATGGAATGTATGGAATGTATGGAATGTATGAATCAATTAACATAATTTAACATAAATTACTCACTGGCGCCCCCAGTGGCCACAGGGTGTAATGAGCCCCAGTACATAGTAACTACTTAGAGGTTTCTGCACAACAGAAACGATATGTTAGTATATCTGTCTGAAAGCTGTCAAGCGCCCCGTGCTCAACATAAAAACATGGTTTGAACTGGGTGGAATACCTTGAGGTCGTACAGCTCAAGGCACTGCTCCACCACCTCAGCACTGATATGGAGAGGTACAACAGGACCATTATGGAGCTTCACCCTGACACGGAAGAGGAGAGGGGGCGATTTTCCAAAAAAAGTTGTGAAAATAATGAGTCAGGATACAGATCTATAACAGGCAATTTAGCAGTCCCAACCCCTCTTGTATTTATTTTTTTACATACAAAATTACTTAATATACCGGTACTAGTTTTTCTTTTAACATATACAAAAAATGTCAATTATAAAAGGGAAAAAAAGAAGAAAAGAATAAAGGTAAAATAGTATTTAATCCGTTTCAATTGACTAACACTGGATGTGGGGTTTGACTTGGAAAATTGACAGGACCCCATTTCTCTATAGCAGTGTGTTGTGCATGGCTGCATGTGTGTGTGTGTGTGCATGTGTGTTGATTATGGCTGACCACATTAAAATGTGATATAACGCAGTACAGTAAAGAATCTGCCTTACAAGGCCTCATGGTCAAGCCATCTCGGTCTGTCTGTAAACAGTTCTACTGTCAGCCATTGTGTAGCTCCGGCCTCAATGACACCACTGCTGGGCGAGAGCCTGAGTGATGGCTCTCCACTGCACTCAACCTGGAAGATGCCTTTAGAAACACATGTAATCGTTTATTTATGTCCACATAGGAGATATACAATACAAGGAGAAACACAAAATGCAGTCTGCAAATCGGACAAATACCCCACACACCCTTCAGGGGCACAAGTAACAGCGTCTTCACCAGATTTGGTTGCTAACGATAGTATAAGAGGTCGCACAGAATCTTGCAAGCCATTTAGCTGGCCATTTAGTTGGAAGCCTTTTTCAACAACCAACCTATGTCCTAGGCTAAACACCAGATAAACAAGATAACAAGATAAACACCAGTAGATTGCACCTATAACCTAGCTCTGTATTGGTCTGGAGGAACAGCTGGAATTTAATGACTTTGGTCATAAAGGCTTCCTCTAAGCTAGAATCAAAGGTGCAGGCTAGAAGGGAAACTGATCCGTTTCCCTCATTGACCACACACACACACACACACACACACACACACACACACACACACACACACACACACACACACACACACACACACACACACACACACACACACACACACACACACACAATGTAAATTCAAAAGCATAACTAACTAGCTAACAAACTAAAGTGGTAACCTATTAAATCAGGGTTGTATAAATAAATAAATAAATAAATGGCAAATCTCGTCTTTGGTCAATATACTGTAAGGCAATTTAACTTTCGTGTCAACAGAATAGGATGGCTAAGATATGCATATAATATATAGTGTTAATAGATCCTATCTTGTTTGTTTATTTTACGTTTCCCGCGTTAAGTTAAACATAAACACGTCTATGACGTCCATAATCTATGATGCCAGAATTTATGATGTCAGTACTGTGATGTAATCTCCATATTTGGGCATATCCAGACAGATAGACGGATACAGATATTCCTGGAATTTATTTTAATTAAAAAGTCCAATATCAATCTTTTCTCATTCCTCCTCCTCCAGTGAAAAACACTACCAAGGGCAAGGATTGTTATGCAAAGGTTAGGTTTAGGACTCTCCTCAGTGGTGTCCGACAGAGTTGGGGTCCGTTACTCAAAAAAGTAATACACTACATATTACACATTACTTTTGAAAAAAGTAATGCCTTACATTACTTGATTACTCCCTGGAGAAAGTAACTAGTTACACTACTCGTTACATTACTTTTGCGTTACTCCATAAAATCGCCTGAGATGCATTGTCACATAATTTACCACCACTTAACAAATCTTTAAAATCCTAATAAGGAGGACATACACAAGATCTTTCTTTATGCTCTTTACCAGGTTGTGGAGGAATAAAACAAAATGGGCCTTTCCAAAACGGTCTAGTGCAGTGGTTCTTTTGACCGTGTAAAACTTTTTCTATGCAAACTTCTAATTAATTCTTTAAGTACATTGTACATGTTATGTAACAGTGTCAGCAGTGGCTTTCAATCAGTGGTCCGTGGACCACCAGACACCAGTGAGCCTTGAGGGTGTTCCAGGTGGTCCCCAGCTAAATGATGGAGAGTTGGTAACCAAATGGACACTCATTAGATATTTAACCCTTATATCTTCAACTCTTGATAGTGTAAAATGAAACCAAATCCATATGGTATGATATGAAAATGGTTGAAAACCACTGTACCACAGGTTCTCTAGGCAAATATTAACCCAAATTATATTCAAATAAAATAATGAGACACAGAGCTCCATTGCTCATTAAATGTAGTTTTTCATTTCGGCATATTTGGTTTAGGCCTAGTTCACACCTACACAACAAATGTTGGGTCCGTGTGTAATGCCTGATTGCTTTTTGATTGCTGCTCCAATTCATTTTCAATGGGAGTCACATGGTTTCAGGCTTCGTACACACCTTTCGGACACACAGATCTGTCCGACCGACCACTGATTACATTTTTATGATTTGATGCCTCCATGTCCCACAATGCTTTGCGCGATTTGGGCGGTGCTACGACACGCGGAAATAGATGCACATATGTTCAGTGTAGTTTTCTTGACTGCAGCAGCAGCTAGCGGTCGAGGCCGTTTTTCACACTCAAAGTTCACTTAGAAGGTCCGGATCAAGGACCAAATATTTGCATTTTGATTTTGGTCCGTTTGGTGTTCACACTGGACTTTGTAAAGCGTACCAAATATGTAAACAAATGACACGTGGACATGTTAAGCGAACCAAATAGTGAAACAAAGAAAAGAGGTAATTTTACGACGGAGGGAAAAATAACATGAGGGGGTGCGGGAAATCACTGTCTACAATTTTTGGGCGCAACCTTCAGTCACACAGAGAGAAGAGAACAGCAACATGAATCATGATTGCAACAACTTGAAATTGCATTAATTCTTAATTATTTTATTAGCCAAATAAGGCAACAGATGAACAGAGGAGCAGGTGTTATAGCCTACAACAAAGTATCCCCGAATCCCGATAAAAGGGACTTTTCTTCCATGTGTGCAGACTGTGCACCTTAACCTGATTCGATATAGGCCTATGTTATTTCTGCTCCATTGGCTCTTTATGCGTGCGGCCGTGCGCTAGAGCGAGACAGGATGATTTTAAATATTTCTCTGTCTGCGTCTCTCCCATAGAGCTATAAAATATATCGGGTCTCTCCCCCCACATGTGCGCGCGTCATAACTTTGCGTGGTGGCGGTGGCGTGTGCTTAAAATAAACAGATCCACAAGCTTACATCGTGTACCATACCGTAAGTACCATTCGTGTCGATAACTTGTACATCTGTTATATTTGCGCATGTGAACCTCGTACGCTGCCATTACATTTCTACTCTAGGCTACTCATAGACATATATGCGTCTACTATTAAAATCAATAGTGATCCCCGTAAAAAATACATGCTTTTAGAACTAATTATTAATGCAGCCTCACAACTGCCGAGGCCCGACGGCTATTTTGGCTATCGTCCTGTATTTCTGTATATAGAATAGAACTTAGTACCAGACTGGACTCACTCACTGACTGGAGACAGCCGTGCGCAACTTGGACTCTCCAAGTTACGCACGGCCCTATAGCCAAAAGAAGACATACAAACAAGCGATATAATAGTCTGTGTCACGTAACTCAGAAGACTACAGCCTAAACCCCACCCAGTGCTGTCAAGAACGGAAGTTCTCTCCTATTAGTTGGCGGTTAAAAAACACCCTTCTGTCCGATCTGAAGTCCCACCCTGTTCGTTGGCCGTTTTGACTACAAGGTGTCCGATGTGTTTGTTGTGCCCTCCGCCCCCACATCGGACAGGTTTGTCCGATCAAACGACGTGACTCCCATTGAAAATGAATTGGAGCAGCAATCAAATAGCAATCAGGCATCGCACACGGACCAAACATTTGTTCTTTAGGTGTGTACGCAGCCTAGGTGTGAACTAGGCCTCATTCATCTCTGCATTAACTAACTAGCGAGTGATTGTGAGAGCACACATTCTACAACAAACAAACCGACCCTCCCACTGGCAGTGTTGCCATACTTGCCAGGTTTTGGGAGAGAAACAAGCAGCCATGTCTATGAAAACAAGCCCAAAAGAAGCCTGACTGGGCTATTTTATAAAACAAGCCCAAAGTCGCTTATATAATAAGCGGACATGGCAACACCCCAACGTCTGCTCTGTCTCTGTTTATGACAGTGGGAGTGAGTGTGGCCGGCTCGATGTGGAGCTGAGCAGCGCTGCAGAGATTTTAATCCCGAGACGACGTAAATGACAGTTATGACACAAGCACTGTATATCACAAAAAACGGACAATGATGTGTCCAGCCAGAGGTTGAGGTGGGAGGGAGGATGACAGGTGGGTCTAAAACCGGACGTCTGGCCACCCTACGAGTCCATAACAGTAACAAAAAGTGCTGTGCTGCTGCTGATCTGACACCGGTTTGAAATGTTCTAGTCCGCGACTCCGCTAGTGCGTTGCCAGCACACCATTAGTGTTCATGTTCAACTCATCTCCGTTGTGTGCATTATTCTCCAAAGCAACACTGCTGAAAGCAGCCACATGACGCGAGTAACGAGTAACTGCAGCGCTACAGCGACCAGTAACTGTAATGTGATTATCAATTTGGAGGAGGAGTGTCGTTATATTACTCGTTACCGACCAAAGTAGTGTGATTACAGTAACGAAATATTCCGTTACTCGTTATACCCAACTCTGTGTCCGAGTAGAACTTAAACCAGGAAGGCTCTCACCTCACCTTGATGATTTGCCAGATTACCATAGTTACCTGCCAAATTGGCACTACAATCTCAACATTATGTATTACAGAATTAGTTTGTAACCCTCTAGTTATTACAGTGTAGTAGCCGTTATGTTCTTAAGTGCAAATAAGGGCACATGTGGCAGGTCCATTCCTCGTTAGTATAGTGGTCAGTATCCCCGCCTGTCACGCGGGAGACCGGGGTTCAATTCCCCGACGGGGAGACCAATATTTTCTTCTTTACTTTACACAAATATATGTCATCCACTTTTAAGTCATTTTTCACAATAACAGATGCGTTTGTAACCCATACATTAAAATCTAATGAGTTTGTAACCTACTAGTTACTACAGTGTAGTAGCCGTTATGTTCTTAAGTGCAAACAAGGGGGGAGGGGTCAGGTCCATTCCTTGTTAGTATAGTGGTCAGTATCCCCGCCTGTCACGCGGGAGACCGGGGTTCAATTCCCCGACAGGGAGACCAATATTTTCTTCTTTACTTTACACAAATATATGTCATCCACTTTTAAGTCATTTTTCACAATAACAGATGCGTTTGTAACCCACTAGTTATTAAGGTGTAATAGCCGTTATGTTCTTAAGTGCAAATAAGGGGGCAGGTGGCAGGTCCATTCCTTGTTAGTATAGTGGTCAGTATCCCCGCCTGTCACGCGGGAGACCGGGGTTCAATTCCCCGACAGGGAGACCAATATTTTCTTCTTTACTTTACACAAATATATGTCATCCACTTTTAAGTCATTTTTCACAATAACAGATGCGTTTGTAACCCACTAGTTATTAAGGTGTAATAGCCGTTATGTTCTTAAGTGCAAATAAGGGGGCAGGTGGCAGGTCCATTCCTTGTTAGTATAGTGGTCAGTATCCCCGCCTGTCACGCGGGAGACCGGGGTTCAATTCCCCGACAGGGAGACCAATATTTTCTTCTTTACTTTACACAAATATATGTCATCCACTTTTAAGTCATTTTTCACAATAACAGATGCGTTTGTAACCCACTAGTTATTAAGGTGTAATAGCCGTTATGTTCTTAAGTGCAAATAAGGGGGCAGGTGGCAGGTCCATTCCTTGTTAGTATAGTGGTCAGTATCCCCGCCTGTCACGCGGGAGACCGGGGTTCAATTCCCCGACAGGGAGACCAATATTTTCTTCTTTACTTTACACAAATATATGTCATCCACTTTTAAGTCATTTTTCACAATAACAGATGCGTTTGTAACCCACTAGTTATTAAGGTGTAATAGCCGTTATGTTCTTAAGTGCAAATAAGGGGGCAGGAGGCAGGTCCATTCCTTGTTAGTATAGTGGTCAGTATCCCCGCCTGTCACGCGGGAGACCGGGGTTCAATTCCCCGACAGGGAGACCAATATTTTCTTCTTTACTTTACACAAATATATGTCATCCACTTTTAAGTCATTTTTCACAATAACAGATGCGTTTGTAACCCACTAGTTATTAAGGTGTAATAGCCGTTATGTTCTTAAGTGCAAATAAGGGGGCAGGTGGCAGGTCCATTCCTTGTTAGTATAGTGGTCAGTATCCCCGCCTGTCACGCGGGAGACCGGGGTTCAATTCCCCGACAGGGAGACCAATATTTTCTTCTTTACTTCCTTATGTACATGACTGTATATCAAACTAATTCCAATTCAAAAGCACTCCTCATATAAAAACAAACAACACATCATGAGAATTATTTAAAATGTACAAGTTCCACAACATAACAAAAGTTCTATTAAGATAGTCTGTTTTAGTGCCATGACAGTACAATAATACGAGTGCCATACTTTATATTCATTGTGTGAATATGAGAATAATTACATTTTAAATATTTCTGATTGAAATTACCACAGGGTCTTAGGAAAAGAGAAGAACCTCAAGCATGTCTTTGCATTAAAGCCAAACACTGCCACACCAATATCTTATATTGTAGCGCTTGTGTATAGTGCAGTGGCACCATCTAGTGGCCATTCACGGAGACAAAGTAGCATCCTTGCAACCACCCAAGTAATAGTCTCATATTCCTACACTAGAATTTCACCGCCCTTCGGGCGGCTCATCCTAGTTACGTTGCGGTGGCAATGGGCAGAAGGAAATTGCGGGATTTGACAGCCTCCACTTCATGTTTCAGCTGTGTTTTAAAAACCCATTATTGTGCCCTTCACATGTAGTAGCGGATGGCTACACATCGTAGACACACGCACACCTAGGGTAAATAGTATGTGTACTGTACTGTAGTTTACTAGAATTCCGCGGGCCTTTGGCCCGCTCATCCTAGCGCCACGCGTCGCAAATGGGAAGAAGGCAATAGCGGGAGGGTGATGCATATTTTTTCTTTTGTTTTTTACTTGGAAAAGCAAACATGGTGCATCCTAGCAGGAACAGTATGCTGTACTGTACTGTACGTTGTCCTGTCCTGTCCTGTCCTGTCCTGTGCTGTGCTGCTCTCCTCTGTACTGTACTGTACTGTACTCCTTTGTACTGTACTGTACTGTACTGTACTGTACTTGTTCTGTACTGTACTGTGCTGTACTCCATTGTTCTGTACTGTACTTCTTTGTTCTGTACCTGTACTGTACTGTACTGTACTGTACTGTACTGTACTGTGCAGTGCTGTACTTGTTCTGTACTGTGCTGTACTCCATTGTTCTGTACTATACTGTGCTGTAGTCCTTTAATTGTATTGCACCGTGCTGTAATGTTCTCCTCTGTACTGTACTGTACTGTACTCCTTTGTTCTGTACTTCTTTGTTCTGTACTGTACTGTACTGTACTGTACTGTACTGTACTGTACTGTATTATTGTTATTGTTGTTGTTCGTATTGTTGTTGTATAGTATTGTTATTATTACAATTGTTCTGTACTGTGCTTTACTCTATTGTTCTGTACTGTACTGTGCTGTAGTCTTTTAATTGTATTGCACTGTGCTGTAATGTTCTCTTCTGTACTGTACTGTACTCCTTTGTTCTGTACTGTACTGTGCTGTACTCCATTGTTCTGTACTGTACTGTACTGTGCTGTACTCCATTGTTCTGTACTGTACTGTGCTGTACTCCATTGTTCTGTACTGTACTGTACTCCACTGTACTTCTTTGTACTGTACTGTACTGTACTGTACTGTACTGTACTGTACTGTACTGTACTGTACTGTACTGTACTGTACTGTACTGTACTGTACTCCATTGTTCTGTACTGTACTGTACAGTACTGTACAGTGCTGTGCTGTGCTGTGCTGTGCTGTGCTGTGCTGTGCTGTACTTGTTCTGTACTGTGCTGTACTCCACTGTTCTGTACTGTACTGTGCTGTAGTCCTTTAATTGTATTGCACTGTGCTGTAATGTTCTCCTCTGTACTGTACTGTACTCCTTTGTTCCGTATTTCTTTGTACTGTACTGTACTGTACTGTACTGTACTGTACTGTACTGTACTGTACTGTACTGTACTGTACTGTACTGTATTATATTATTGTTATTGTTGTTGTTCGTATTGTTGTTGTATTGTTATTAGTATTGTTATTATTACAATTGTTATTATTATTACATGGATACTGTACTGTACCGTTTATATGATTGTTAGTTGTTATTAGTGGTGTTGTTGTTGTTATTGTTATTATTGTTATTATTATTATTGTTATTATTCCAATTGTTAGTATTATGTATTATGTATTATGCATGTAGACCATGTGGGACCTACATGGGCTTGCCCACTTCCAACCCATTCCAGTTAGCCCTTGGGTAGACCACGTGGGACCTACATGGGCTTGCCCACTTCCAACCCATGCAAGTTAGCCTGCATGTAGACCATGTGGGACCTATGGGCTTGCCCACTTCCAACCCATGCAAGTTAGCCCTCATAATTTGCCCAGTTCAAGCCCATTCCCACTTGGTACCCACTTGTATCCCGCATTGAAACCACATGGGCCCCAAGTGGGCGTGCTGGCTGGGATGTAACTTCCGAGAGTCCGATCGGAAGTGTCGTGTGTGTACTGAAACTCGTGGTGACATGGTGGCGCCGGGGAGCCAATGGAAAGAGGGGAAGCAGGGTTGCCAGGTGCTCGTATTGTAAGCGAGTTTCGGTGTTTTTATTTGTAAGGCTGCACAAAGAGCGTAGGTACGTAACACAGAGGATGTTAACGGAGAGGATGCGAAGGCTTCAGAAAGGTTTAACACCACTTTTGAATTGTATATATTAAAGATGGAGATAACTGCCATGGGCCCCATGCCTCTCTACTGACTGGTTGTTTGATTTGAATCGTTTACACATTCACGATATATATATATTATATTTACTTCTCCACTTCCAAATTGACTGAACGTGCCTTTTGATACATGCATTAATGTGATGTGGGGAAATTGTACCTTTGTAAAAGCCCTCGAGGGTGTAAAACATCAGTGACGGATACACACAGCAGATGTTATCAGTTAATGCTATGTAATGACCCCAGGAAGATTAGCTGATGTTATGCATCAGCTAATGGCAGTGGCAGTGGTTTTACTAAGTAAAAGTAAAAGACTACTTTTACTAAGTAAAAGTAGTCATTAGGCCCGCTCATCCTAGCACCACGCGTCGCAATTGGGAAAAAGGCAATAGCGGGAGTGCGATACTGTGGTGTTTTTTGTGTGTGTTTCCTTATAAAAGCAAGCATGGCAATGTTTCTATATACAAAGTTGCTTAGAAACGGCAAATGCGGCTACTGTACTGTACTAACTGTACTGTACTCCACATTGTACTGTACTGTACTAATCTGTACTGTACTTAATGTGGCAACCTAGTGGGAATTGTACACTGTACTGTATTGTAGTAGTCCATTGTACTGTACTGATTTTATGCGATTTAATGTTGTTATTATTGTCGTTATCATCATCATGACCCGAGTCTCTGCCAGACTGCTCTTCAGAAGGTCCCTCTCAGACTCCAGCTCTTATATTGTTATTGCTATTATTATTATTGTTATTATGATCGTTATTGGTGTTGTTGTTGTTTTTGTTGTAGTTATTATTGTTAATATTATTATTATTATTATCGTTATTGGTGTTGTTGTTATTGTTAGTATTAGTGTTATTGTTATTGTTGTTTTTGTTATTACTTGAGGTCAGACTCCATGGTGTTATATTACGAATGGATGCTGATGCAAGAATATTGCTTTATGTATGCAAAATGTGTTTTGGTAGATTGGATGCGTCAAATGGTTCTAAGCTTCTATTTTAAAGGATTTTGTGAAGTTGGACTGTGAAGATATGAGTGTTGCTGTTCCATAGTTGGGCGCCATTGTATTACACTGTGCCATGGCTCCCCCTAGTGACCATGTATGGTTCGTGCACTGGACGTGTCAGCAGGGCTGTAGTGTTTGTGTGTCTGTTGACGCTTTAATGAAGAGAGAGAGTACATACAAAGTTGGTGATGCAAGCGGGTGTGGGGGAATATCTGCTTCTGTCATGCGTTTCCCTCCTGTAAAAGGGGGCGTGGGGGGGGGGGGTGGCTGGTCAAACGCGTCAGGCAATGGAAGTGTGGAATACAGTTGGACGTGGATTCAATTTATTTTCAGTCCCAGGTAGGAATCATCTGTGCAATGTCCCAAGGCGGCTCACGGCCGTGTGTGGGGGACGGCGATGTTGCACAGGAAACTGACCCATACATTAAGCTGTGTCCCTCCCAACATGCAGTTCATGTGACAACATGTGACACGTGATCGGGAAGATGGCGGTGCTGCTAGGTGCGGTTTGTTTTTGGGGAAAATGATTTAAATTAAGGTAGTGCAAGCATGTGTTGCTTGCAGGTAGACCACTCAGATTGTGGCGAGAGCTGAGGGTGTTTTTTCGCGAGGTCCCGGGAGGCTGTCTGGGCACCGTGGCGTGTGGTGGTGTCCGTGTAAGCCAGCAGCAGTCTTGCTAATGTGACGTTGAGGTTCACAAATGTATACATGCATTAAAATCTTTTGAAAATAGCCAAAGTTAAAATAGGGCTGAAGTGGTTAATGTCTGTTTTGTAATAATAATTAAAATCCACAAAGTAACTATAGTAACTAAAGATTTAATTAGATAGGAGTATAAAGTTCAATTCAATATAGTTCCTTTCCAGCATTGGCTAATGCGGGTGATCATCATAAACTCTTTGCCCTGCAAAATTAAATTGCTGTACTGATGTCAAATAAAAAGCCCCATTGGACAAAGATTATGTAGCGTGCATCGTGCTTGGTTTACCTGCTGCTGTGCCCAGATTGGTCAAAGGCAGCTGTTTGCTGATCAACTTGCTGCAGGCCACAACGCAGCCAAAGTCTACAGCCGAATCCATCAGCAGGGAACAGGACTGTGGATACCTGCGGAAACACATGTCAGTAATGTGTATGTCACTAAACTCAGCATTTTGTGTGGGTGTCATTGCAATGCAACATTATTTATAATATACCGGTAATATAGGTGGTGCTTCTGGGACCACCTGTAAGACCCCTCTAAATGGACCTTTACTGCTCTGTGACTGAACAGTGTACAAATTCCACTACGAGGCGTTGTGAGCTTGTAGATTGGCTATTTTAACAACTTTAAAAACTGGTCAAACTTGGCTAAATTGTCAAATAGTATAAGAAAGAGGCAAAAATGGTGAAAATAGCCAATCTACAAGCTGTGTTATCTGTGGAACCGAGTCAAACTAAATGTAATGCCTCAACTCCAACAATTCCAAGTTCAGTTCATGTGATTATTATCACACAAACTGGTCCAGTGCAAATATGATTATTTTGGGGGTTGCCATACTTACACCAGTATGGGCACCTCTATGACATCATGTTGGTCTACACGAAGCAGCATGCGGTCTGTGAGCGCCTCCTCTTGCTGTGCAGTGAACTCCAGTGTACCAGTTACACACAGGCCAGGAGCTACCGAACCCACTGGGTCACGGACCCTGAGCTTGAATTTCTGATTTTTGGGAGGGAAAGCGAAAGAAGATATAGGAAGGAACTTGTAAATAAATTTAAAAAGCACGTTGATTATAGTCCGAAATAAGCCTGTCACAGTAATTACATCGCCTAATGGTAATTATTCCGATAATAGTAATCAATTTGCATAATCGTCATAATAGTTTGTTGAAAATGGTTCATATATTTTCAAAATCAAACCTTTTCAAGAATAGTGGAAATTGCAGATCTACAAGCTAAACTCACAACACAGAATCTCCATCTGTCAAGTCACTGACATTAAGAATGTGCATTTTGAACTGAATTCTCCTCGAAACATGGTAACATAAACACACAAACAGTGTTGTTTTTGGCAGCAAATTTTGATTTTAGTTTTAGTCATAGTCTCTTGAATAGTTTTACACATTTTAGTCACCTGGAATGTTTTAGTGTTAGTCTAGTTTTAGTCGACTAAATCTACAGGTGATTTAATCGACTAAAATGTATTTTGGCGGGCCTTGATGATGTCGTAATGACTGTTTTTACATTTGCTGAAAATAGCTGATCTACAAGCTCACAACACGTCGCAGCGCGACGCATTGTGAGCTTGTAGATCTGCTATTTCCAGCATGCAACCAAGTGTAAAATGACTTATAAGTTATACTGGATCTCTTGTCCTTCCTAACATTTTAGTCTAGTTTTTATTTGTTGACGAAATTGTCAATATATTTAGTCTTAGTTTTAGTCATCATAGCTTAGTTTTAATTTAGGCTAGTTTCCATTTAGTTTTCATCAGTGGAAAAAGGTAGTCAACAAACATTTTTAGTCAACGAAATAAACACTGCAGTCAAAGGAATGCACATATAGCCGCCAATACAGAAGCAGACCATTTAGAATTAATTATAACATACTCAGGGTTGACCATGTAGCCTACCAGCTATAAGTAAGTACATTGTGTTTGTATAGCACTTTTCACAGAGACAACTCACAGTGTGTTACATGTATAACATGTATAAAAACAGCAAGAAACATTCAAATAATAAGAAACAAATCTAATAAATCACACACGTGTGAAGTGAGGGGCGCTCTTATCATCATACATTATCATACATCATGGTCAATCACAATTTGCGTCCTCACATTTGTCTTCAATGTTTGTGTTTACACAAACCCTCAAAGCTGGACATAGGAAAGGCTAGCGCCGCTCAAAAAACACAAAACTGTACAATGCATCTCAGAAAGAAAATAATCACACTTGTGTGAAGTGAGGGGCCCTATCATCATACATCACGACATTCCACCCCAATCACTTTCGGCCTCACTTTTTAAGCCCTCAGCCAATCAAATCATCGCTATGGGGCACGCACACACACACACACACACACACACACACACACACACACACACACACACACACACACACACACACACACACACACACACACACACACACACACACACGGCTGTAAAAATAGTAAAATCTACCACAACAACTAGTACTATATTCTGTACTGCTAGGCTATATGGTGCTGCATTGCTGCTTGCCTAAAGAGCCATGGGGCAACACTACTAGTACTACTGCACTCTGTTTGTATATTTTTCTATGTACTGTTTTTGCTGCTCTGTTTGTATGCTTTAAGTTTCTTTATTTGAATGTGTTGGTTTATTTTAGCATATTTATTGTACAGCAAATTGCAACAATTGTTTTGAAAGGCGCATAGGCCTATTATATAAATGCAATTACCTTACAACAAACTCACATACAGTTGCCCTGCTTAATGTAGCGCAGCAGTTGCATACATCATTATTTAAAATCTGGTACAAAAACCAATGCAAACAACATCCCATTAAAGCACGTCAAAGAACAACTGAAGTGCTTTGAAATCCTTTTCAACTGATTGAATGATTGAAGTATTTATTAACAGTTTGCAGAATGGGTACATTTCACATGAAAGCACAACTCAATACAAAGACACTGTGTTGCAATGAGCTGACAAGTAGCCTATACATAGCTGCACTGCTGCAGGTTGATTCACCTTCGATGCAGGCCTCCCGAGTCTGATTGTTTTCGACGTTTTCCCGACATTGGTCACCGTGACATGAGTCCTGTAAACCTGGCCTACTTTCACCCCAGTGAACACAACGGGAGTCGGCTCAACACGAACGCCTTCTACCGCTGCAGCCATAATAACGAAGCCACGGTGTTTGTTTCTCTGCTGCTTCGATTACAACTTCTCTCAACTCACATACCGATAGACAACTCTGTTGCGATGTTGATTACAGCGGTGGACCGCTAGGGTTGCTAGGCAACGAGCTTGTTTTACTGGACTGACTGGCTGCCCCAGACAAATCGATTACACACAGAGACACACACATAACAAAACACGACAGTCTGTTCCCCAACGTTCACCCACCACGGCTACAAACACAATCATCCCCCGCATCTCTAGGCTACATCCATATGTAGGAAAACAGTAACAGAGAAAAAGATATCGCCCAACGTGGGGCTCGAACCCACGACCCTGAGATTAAGAGTCTCATGCTCTACCGACTGAGCTAGCCGGGCATGGTGCTAAGGATATTCGGCCTCCTTTAAAAACCACACAGTTATTACTAGATTATCCCCTGGCTGATCGATGCAACCACACTTGCAAGTTCAAAATCACACGTGAAAGGGAACGATCAATAAGTTAAAGATACACCCTCGATTTCGTTCACTTAGGTATAACAGGTGGTATAACAAACAGCACAATGGAATTCATAAAGCTGGAATTTCACCGACCACCAACATTTCATTCCAGACTGCATCCGAGGGACATGTAAAATAACCAAACTATCGCGCTACTATCACAAAGTTACACCACGGATCACAAAATAGAAAGGAAAACGAAAAACTCTGCCCCGTGTGAGGCTCGAACTCACGACCTTCAGATTATGAGACTGACGCGCTGCCTACTGCGCCAACGAGGCCTGAGATTACACCGTGAAAGTATAATTTATAAACCTACCATGGACTGTATTGTACTCAATTCGTGTTTTTTTTAAACCAGAAAAACAATCTGAAAGGAAACGGAACTCTTGTTTCCATAGTATCACATTTCTTTCGAAAATAGCCGGCGTGCAAGCTCGCACAACTCTCAAAGCGGCTTCAGTTTCCCAAATACTTTTACTGTATTATGATTTTTGTAAAAGGCCTCGCCCATCCCCGACGAAAAATACAAATAGAAAACAGTTCCCAATCCTGTCCACATGGTGGCGGCACAGCACCACTTTGCGCACCACCCATCACCATCACCTGGCTCATGAAGTGGCTGTGGGCAATCTCTTTGACCAACGAACAAAACATTTGCAAACCGAATGAATCCGAATGAATCTAAACAAAATCCCTATCCACCCAGAGCAGAATAAATTAATACATATGATATGATATAATACATCATTATATCTATCTATATTTTTCTTCTGGTTGCTGCGTTCATTTTTTTTGCAGGGTCATTATTACAATTAAGGGCCAACACTCATGCTACCAAACTTTGTTACCATTTGAGTCAAATATAACAAAGTTTGGTAGCACGAGTGTACTGGCCCTTAATTGTGACTAAACTATGTCACGAACCCTGGTCAACAATCGACAAGAGGGGAAATGCAAAGAGTGCAAAATTGCAAATACAACTATTTAGTCAAAGTCGCATGACTGATGCCAGTTGCAAGCTAATTATCAAACCCTAGAATTTGTCTAATAATGATATTGCGCTATAGTAGATGTAAATATCTTATAGACAGTATTGTGTGGTAAAACAAAATAGTAGGCCTAGGCTATGTGTGAAGTGAACATCTGCAGCAGCAGCCATGTCTAAACAAAACAAAATGTTTGATAGAAAGTTGCAGTTTAATGCAGACTTACCACGTCTGTCGTGTTGCTGTAGGCTACATCATTCATGTATCGTCTCCGACTCTCCGTTGAACTGTGTCGCTTGACGCTTGCCGAAAAAAGTATAGTATACAACAAGCCAACCAGTCGTCGCATCTCTCCAAGCGTCCCTCTCCTCTCCGCAGGCGACACCGTCCATGTCCATCGTGTGACGCACGCAGTCCAAAATGAAACCAAGATTGCACTAAATCAAAAGTATGTTGACCGGCTGCATCCAATGAATTAAGACGATTCGTTTATGGTGCAATATTAAGTTTAAGTTTGACCAAAGAACTTACCTCGTCGGCTAAAAAAACCGTCCATATGTTGCATAAGTATAGTTTAGTATCAGGTGAACAAGAGAAAACTGGACGGAATGAACCTGCAGCTGCAGTAGGGTATGATGCTGTGCACTCGTCGTCACATGCAAATTGCAAGCAGCCTCCCACTGACCTTTCTTAATTTTGACCTCAGCAGAGACTCACAGGCGCCTATACCAATGGTTCTCAACCATGGGGGCCACCAGTGGTCCTTGAGTCCAGGTGGTCCCCAGCTAAATGATGGAGAGTTTGTAACCAAATGGACCGTTATAGATTTTTAACTCTTGAGCGTGTAATGATCATTTTACACTCTCGAGTAATTTTTTGAAATTATAGCTTTTAAATGCTATAGACTTCATGAATTTATTTTTGCAAACCTTTGAACTTACAAGTTGCCCCATTTGGCTGTAGCCTTATGTAACGCCTGATTTATAGGCTAGGCCTACTTGGTGCATCATGGTGTTTTTAGTAAACTCTGCGTGACAAACTGATAATGAAGCTGTATTCTGATGATCAGTCATATAGACCTACTTTTTTCTTTTTTTTCCTTAGATGCAGTTGTGAACAAGTAAGATAAAATACATATCCATTGGCCAATCAAATGGTTCACTGCAGATCAACAGTCAGTGTGAGGGGTGTTCAGGAGATATCTGTGAGCTCTGCGTTTAAAGGCTTAATTGAAGGCCATTGTCTGTGATGGAGTCCACCACATGCTCTGGTATAGCTGTTCCACACCTGGACAGCAGTGTGGAGAAAAGTTCTGTCCAATGTCTGTGTTTTGGAGCCTGGGGGGTCGAGAGCAACTTTAATGTCACCCAAACCAGTGACCCATCATGTCTTCAGAAGAGCTAATATAGCTGTTTCAAGGAAGTTACCTTTATAGCCAGAGACTTCAGAGCAGCCAGAGAATTGGGGAGATTGAGGACAAAATCCCAAATCTTCAGCATCCAGGCAATAACCACATACTTCACCATTTTACTTGATTTTTATATCTCTCCACCCTAACATTCTAATTCCACCAATAAAATCCTACAGATACAAATTCTAAATGAATAGACTCCGACGTTAATGACTTTTCTCACATCTTTTGACTTCCAAGATAGCCTACTTTTTTGTTATTGGGTAGGATAGCTATGTCTCCTGTTTTTAATAGCTCTGCTATGTATAGGCCTACCCAATTGTCATATAGTTACACAATATACCCATTAATCCCTTACTTGATTAATAATACACTTTTATATTTAAAGTATCGACAATATCTTTATGCAACATAGAGCATTCAAGGCATTTCTTTTATCTGCTGCTCTAATTGTATTAACTTCACACATGTAATACTGGATTTGCAAAATCTAATCTGACATCTTCCTTAAAGTTGCACTCTGTAACTTTTGTTCTACTTTTTTGAACCTGAGTCTCCTGCACTGCGCAGCTGCTTATTCAATAGCACCTGCCTGCTTGCTCTGGGGAGAAATGTATTTATTTTGATCTAAATATCTCAATAGAGCAACAGGGAGACCAAATACAAGCGCTCTAATATAGGCTGTATGCATAGCAGCCATATTGGAAAGACATTGGGCCTCTTTCTTACTTCTGTCACATGTCTGGTACTTAGGTACCACTACTACCAACCTATAGACGACTAGTCTACTTATTCTAGTACTTTGAGATTTTCACAAATGTAAAGTGCAATATAAATAAAATCCATAATTATTATTAATTTAAAGTGTGGTCTGATTATCAGACTCTGAAGCTTGATTAGAGAGTGGTCAAAGTCTAGCTCTGGTGCTATATGTGGCATTAGAGCTATATGGACCAGAGCTAGATAGGGTCTATGGGCTGGATCCATGCAAGCCTCATGGTTCCTTGAGGGGGTTCCAAACATGGCCCTTATGGGTGTGTAACTCTGAGAGTATACAAATGGAAATGGAACCCACATTTGGTTCCATTTGTACACTCTCTAAGACTTAGAGAGTCTAGAGAGTCTTAGCGTCTAAGTCATTTGTGTCATTGAAATTAAAAAAGTTGGAGAACCACTGTGCTAAATGGAACAGAGCCTTAATAAGGTCTCATTGTGAGGCACAATTTCTTTCCAATATGGCTGCTGACAGCAGCCTGCTGTGCACAAATCCAATTATTTAAGTTAATTATATTGTATTACCATACTCCACCACACAGATTGGACAAAATAACATTTATTCACAAAGAAATGACAATAATGACAATAGAGCAATGACAACAATAGAGCTTTAACACAGAATTAATTATCAGAGAAAAGTTTCACTGTCCTGATCAGTGATCACTCATTCCCCTTGTGCTGTCATCCTTGACTATATTGCTCTCTAATTATCATAGTTTAGTTTCCCTAACTTTCTCTGTGGCTCTTCCAATCAATTCATGAAAATGTTTCTCCCATCCGTGTGCGATCCTGTACAGCGTGAATTGTCATTTCGGTAGCAGTGAGAGTGTTCCTCAGACTAGCATAGACAAACTAGCATTTAAGTTCAGCACAAGTTCGGGCCCTGACCAAACAAGTCCGGTTGGCGATCGACGTCTGACAAGAAGGCCCGGATAGTTCCCGACCCATCGATAGCGCAGTGCCGACGATAAGTTGTCGGCAGGAGACTATCCAACTCCTTCCGCGGCTGACGTCGGTGCGGTGTGCAGCTACCTTTATAACGTACACAGCGACACAGAGGAGACAGAACCAAACCAGAACCCGGGGTAGAGGGGTTCAGTGAAAGTGGACTGGTAGGTGTACCGGTGTGTCAGCGTGTCAGCAGCGACGCTGTAGAAGGACAGAGTGCCAGCAGGCCAGTCCAGATACACTCCTATTCGGTTGGAGACGGAGGAGATAGGAACAGGGAGGACAATTCTCTTCCCGTTGTGACAGACAGTGTAAGTGTGGATACCATCGAACATCAGACTCCAGGACTTGTCGTTGTTTCCAAACAGACCGACGAC
>NC_136803.1:20620260-20855260 GCF_951216825.1 Electrona antarctica | reverse complement strand
TTTGTATTTTATACATATATATATTTATTATATATTTTCTTGTAAAAGAAAGATCACGTGACATTTCTAGTTATTAGGGCTTCACTGGAAGTCAGCACACAATTTTAGCTTCACTTTTTATTAGAGGACTCAGTGGGAGTGGGACTCATGATATCCTTCACTGGTCTATAGAGCGTCGCAGTCCCGCCCCCTACCATGGCCCAGGAAATGATTCTCCGTTCATTTTCCTCATAGACATTTCAGAAAGTATTTATTTAAAGACGTTTACGCCGCGGACAAAGCCAACTCGAGTCGTGACAAATCATGACAACAAACACAATTTTTTGGGCCGAACAAATAATTAGAAAGAAGAAAAAAACGGCAGGTTACAACACTTTTTTTGTGGTTTTTCTTCTTTGTAATTATTTGTTTGGTCCAAAATATTGTTTGTGTTGTCATGAGTTGTCACGACTCGAGTTGGCTTTGTCCGTGGCGCGTCTTTAAATAAATACTTTTTGAAATGTCTATGGGAAAAATGCATTGGGATTAATTTCCTGGGCCATGGTAGGGGGCGGGACTGCGACGCTCTATAGTCACACTGTTGCCTTGCATTAAGAGCAAACATTTGTAATATATTTCATATTATTTACAATATTGTCTGCCATCACCAAATCCAGAAAAAAGAAAAGTAAGTATCAGATTTAACTCAGTGCAGTCAGGATATGAATCTGTTCATCTGTTCAACAGCTTCAAGAATATTGACCTGAGTGTCTTCAGTCTACAGTTTGGACTCCCCAGGGCAGCACACAGCAGCTGTACGCCGGAATCCTGCAAATCGTTGTTACTGAGGTCCAATTCTGTCAGCCTAGAGGAGCTGGAGCTGAGCACTGCAGATAACTCCTTACAGCTCCTCTCTGAAAGCTTACAGCCGCTCAGCCTAAAGAAACATTAGTGATAAAATCTATGTTTTTCTGTAAAAGACCACATCATAATATTCAATGTGTACAGTTATTAGTTTTAAAAAGCACGTTTTACAAATGTATGTTTATGTTGTTAAAAAGTTTCAATTAGTGATTATTAACTCATATGTTTATGATTGAAATGATCAAATTAATTGAATTATTTTCACACCATCAATTTGCTTGTATGTCTATCTGTTAAAGAGTTCTGCCTGAACTCTACTGTAGATGTGAGGGCCACCTAGCGGTCCCCAATACGGTCCACAATAAGGAATCAAAGTATAGCCTAAATATGTATTTACTTTAACAAATAGAAATCGATTCAGATTTCCCACCGCCCCAATTGTATGTATCTGAGTCAGGGTATACTGTACGTGTTCATACTGACCTGAGAGTTCGCAGTTTACTTGCAGAGAGCAAGTTCCCTGAATCCTGCAGATCGTTGTTGCTCAGGTCCAATTCTACCAGACTAGAGGAAATGGAGCTGAGAACCGATGATAACTCCTTACACCATTTCTGTGAGAGCTTACAGCCACTCAGCCTATAAGAACAAGAAATGAAATAGAAAACATGTGTTTTCAAGGTCACAAGGTTTCAAGGTCACGCCGCGGACAAAGCCAACTCGAGTCGTGACAACTCATGACCACACAAACAATATTTTGGACCAAACAAATAATTAGAAAGAAGAAAAAAACGGCAGGTTACAACACTTTTTTTGTTGTTTTTCTTCTTTGTAATTATTTGTTTGGTCCAAAATATTGTTTGTGTGGTCATGAGTTGTCACGACTCGAGTTGGCTTTGTCCGCGGCGTAACCGTCTTTAAATAAATACTTTAAGAAATGTCTATGAGGAAAATGCATTGGGTTTCATTTCCTGGTCCAGGGTAGGAGGCGGGACTGCGACGCTCTATAGCAACAGTCAATAGTTCCACAGTGTCAGGTCCACTGGCAAGTGGCAATAATGCATGAACAGCTATTCACATATTTTAAATTGTTTACATTTGTTATTGACAGGATTTTCCTCCAACCCACAAGATCAGAAAACAACAATAACTCAATTCATCAGGGGAAACTCCACGTGTATTAAGTCAGGATATGAATGGTCATCTAATTCAGTTTCATGCATACTTTTCCTTTTTCAAATATTTTTTTACCCCTTTTCCTCCAAATGTAGTTGTTTGCCAATTGATTCCTCCCTACACACATTTGTCACTGCTGTCGTTTCCTACTGACTCACCTGACACTGACAGTGAGGAGCCCCCGCCAGGAGGACGTAGAGCCTTCGTCCTACTCCTCCCGCCCAACACTCCCCGCTGACAGGTGCCGCCCCAGCCCGTATAGTTTCATGAATACTGACCTGAGTGTCTCCAGTCTACAGTGTGGACTCCCGAGTGCAGAGAGCAGCTGCACTGAATCCTGCAGATCAGTGTTACTCAAGTCCAACTCTCGCAGTCTAGAGGATTTGGAGGTGAGAATAGATGATATTGCCTCAAAGCTTCTCTTTGAGAGGTTACAGCCGCTCAGCCTGAAGAAACAATAGCGATAAAATCAATTTAGTATATTTTCTAACCTGAAAAGAAACTTAAGAAAGATGACTTAATATAATAAAAAGTATCCAGTTATCAGTTGACCTACAGAGCTGTATTGGAGGCTTCAACAACTGGCAGCAGCTTCAGAAGAGCCTCTTCGGAAGCAGAGTATTTCTTCAGATCAAATACGTCCAGCTCCTCTCCTGATGTCAGCAACATGAAGACGAGAGCCGACCACTGAGAGGGAGAAAGTTTGCCGGTGGAGAGACTTCCAAACTTCAGGTACTGTTGGATCTCCTTCTCCAGAGAGTGATCATTCAGCTCATTCAGGCAGTGGAACAGATTGATGCTTCTTTCTATAGTGGGGTTGTCTCTGATCTTTTTCTTGATGTACTCAACTGTTTCCTGATTCATCTGTGACATACCTCTCATTAGTTCCGGACGTTTGTCTCTTTTTTTCTCTGGGATACTTTCTGTAGGTTCCAGTAGGAACCTTTGTAGGAATTTCTGATTGGTCTCCAACGAGAGACCGAGCAGGAAACGGAGGAAGACGTTCAGATGTCCATTTGGACTCTGTAAGGCCTTGTCTACAGCACTCGTGTAGAGCTGATTCATCTTAGGGGTTTTTGACTTGGGCCGCTTGGGTGCCTGTGGATCTGAGAGAAGGTTGACACCAGTGTTGACGAATTGGAGGAAGACATAAAGCGCAGCCAGAAACTCCTGAATGCTCAGATGTACAAAGAAGAACACCCTGTCCTCCGACCCACGCTCCTCTTGAAAGATCTGTGTCAACACTCCCGAGTACACCGATGCATCTCTGATATCAATGCCACACTCTGTCAGGTCTGCTTCACTGAAGATCCGGTTGCCCTTTTGCAGCTGTTCAAAAGCCAGTTTTCCCAGAGACAGAATGCCCTGGCTATTGTCTGGATCACTGTCAGAATGTGTCTGAGCTCTGTCATGGTACTTGACATTCTGCTGTTCACACTGAACCACCGTGAAGTGGATGAACATCTCAGTCTGGTTCTTTGGCAGCACTCCTTTCTCCGCTGTTCTCAACAGGGCCTCCAGGACTGCAGCAGTGATGCAACAGAAGAGTGGAAACTGACACATGGTCTGGAGGCTTCGTGATGTTTTGATGTGCGCGATGATTGTCTTGGCCGTCTTTTCATCACTGCAACTCTTCATGAAGTACTCCTCCATCTGGGACTCAGTGAATCCTTTCACCTCTGTCACCCTGTCGACATACTGCGAGGGTATCCGATTGGCAGCTGCAGGCCGTGTAGTTATCCAGACGCAAGCAGAGGGAAGGAGGTTTCCCTGAATGAGGTTTGTGAGGAGCACATCCACTGAGGTTGGCTTCGTCACATCAGTCCAAATCTCATTGTTCTGGAAATCAAGAGGAAACCTACATTCATCTAATCCATCAAAGCTGAAAGCAACTCGGGACCCCTTTAAAGTGCAGATTCCTGCTGCCTCGATTTCACCAAAAAAGTGATGAAGAAGTTGCACCAAGCTGAACTTCTTGTCCTTCATCAAATTCAGCTCTCGGAAATAGAATGGAAACATGAAGTCGATATTCGGTTTGGTTTTGCCTTCTGCCCAGTCCGAAGCGTACTTCTGAGTTAGGGCTGTTTTACCAATGCCAGCATCTCCCTTCATCAAGACTGTTCTGATTCTATCTTGTCCAGGTAAAGGTGTATAGACGTCATCTAATTTCATTGTTGTTTCTGTTCTGGATGGTGTCCTGACCAGACCAGTCTCCTTGCTGGACGCCGTCTCAATCTGTTTGACTTCATGCTCATTATTGGCCTCTCTAGTCCTGACCTCTGCGATGCGGGGCTCGGTGAAGAGCTCGTTCAGAAGTGTCGAGTTGTACTGAAACTTCTTCATCAGAATAGACTTGAGTTGTTGTTGCCACACAGAAGCGAGAGTTTCTAAATGAACAGAGGACACCAATGAGTGCATGTTATGGTAAATGTGGTCCTCAAATGGAAAAAGTACTCAAATGTTTTACTTAAGTAAAAGTACAAAAGTATTGGCATGAAAATGTACTTAAAGTACCAAAAGTACAAAGTACTCATTATGCAGACTGTCCCATTTCCAGTTTTCAACTTTTCAAATGTATAAACATCTTTTGAAAATAGCCGATCTACAAGCTCACAATGCGTCGCATCGCGACACATTGTGAGCTTGTAGATCGGCTATTTTCAAATGGCCAAAATATATATAGGGCTGTGGTTAATGTATGTTTTGTAATAATAATCCAAATCTACATAGTGAAGTAGTAACTAAGGTTTTCGAATAAATGTACTGTAGTGTAGTACAATATTTGCCTCTGAAATGTAGTGGAGTAGAAGTAAAAGTACGGTACTGGAAATTGGAAAGACTACGCACGGGTATATAAGGCCCAGGTGTGCGTGATTGCACTGGTTTTACTTGATCAACATCGCTTACGAGCAACGTCGATGTGGAGAGATAGTCTCCTTCAGAGAACGAAGGTTACAGTGAATATACTCTCCTCAGTGGTGTAAAGTAATAAGTAGGTCTACATTTACTCAAGTACTGTACTAAAGTACAATTAGTACTTACTTCGATTCCACTACATCCACATCCACATCCACTACGATTATTTGAAAACTTTTGTTACGAGATACTTTGTAGATTTTGATTATTATTACAAAATGTACATTAACCACTTCAGATCCTATATACATTTCGGCCATTTGAAAATAGTCGATCCACAAGCTCACAATGCGCCGTGATGGGATGCATTGTGAGCTTGTAGATCTGCTATTTTCAAAAGATTTTCATACAATTATAATGAATAAAACAGTGAAATGGGACATTCTGCATAATGATGAGTACTTTCTACTTTTAGGACGTTAAGACATTTTTGATAGTGATAATTTTGACTTTTACTCAAATCAATTTCTAATTCCGAACGTTTACTTGTAATAGAGTATTTCTACATTGCCATATTGATACTTTTACTTAAGTAAAAAAGTAGTAGTGAATAAAGACTGTCTTACTGCTCTCCAGATTGTCAGCCAGGTCATCCTGCTTCAGACTCCTCAGGAAGCACTGTGTGATCTTCAGAACTGCCTCTCTGAATCTCCTCCTCTGCTCCTCCTCCTCCTCCTCACCATCCACCGGCTCCTCCTCCCTCAAACTCTCTAAGCATTCTGGGAAATCCGTCGTAAGAACCTTTTGGATCCGCTCCAGGTCGTCATTCAAGAACTCGCAGAGATTCTCCTCGAGCAGCTGAAATGCAAAATGATAGTTACATTTCGATAATCCTGGATTCAAAAGTATATTTTAAATATTGTGTCTATTCCGAACAACTAACCATTTTTCATTTAATTTATACTCTATGGTAGGAAATGTAGAAAAGGTGTTGTTTTACACTGACTCGCCTTAAATATGGAGGCCAGGTCTGTTTGTTGCTCCTGAGAAGACTGACCACTGTGATCCTGGGAGCTCTCTTGGTGGTCTCTGTGGGGAAACATCGCATTTGGTATATAGTCTTTTTTTATTGGCCTAAAATATTGTCTATATAGGCCTACATACATTCATAAATCCACTTGCTGACCAGCTGTCGGATTTATCTGTGACCCTACCATTGACATCCTATATAAGGCAAACATGTCAAACTTTCCTTATGCTTTAAGTAGCATTGATGTGACATGTCAAACTAGGGGGTTTTCATGATTTTGAATCCATTCCAAGCATTAGTTTTGCACAAAAACACAACACACTGGGCTAAAGACAGCCATACATTGGTATTGGTTACATGGAGTCCCTCTCTCAGTGATCACGGAGCGGGAGTCACCTATACCTTCTTCTTCCCATTTCTTTTATACGGGCCGACTGTCTATGCATGTGATTGTTGCTTCCTGTGACTGTGAGTAAGCGTCGTGTGACTCGTGTATTGTGTTCTTGTTAGCGTTAGTTTAGCTCTCTTCTCTTTCAAATTCAGACCTTTCCTCAGCAGTAGTAGCCTCGGGTTCATTGTTGACCTCGGTACGGTCACATGTGGACTGGTCACTCTCCATGGAGACGCTACAGGCTGCAGGAGACTCTGGTTTCTCCTGATGGACCCTGACAGGATGAAATCCAACATGAAACATTTGGAACACTTTCTTTTTTTTTGCTTATCCCACGATTTATTTTTACAGTTTTTCTTTTTTTTCACCCAGTGTCAATTGTCTAATGTAATCCTGTCCGCTACACTCCCTCTGCCAACCTGGGGAGAGCAACAAACTGACCTCATGCTTCCTTCCTTCAATGCATGAAGAGTCCAAGCCGCTTCTTTTCACCTGACAGGGGGGAGTTTCCCCGGTTGGACGTAGCACGTGGAAGGAACGCGCTATTCTAGCCAGTTCAGTGTCTTGTTCGAGGAAACTTCAACACTGACTCTGGAGGAGCCCGGGCCACTCTACCCCTGAGCCACCACCACCCCGTAGACTAGTAGTAGTAGTAATAGTAATATTAATAGTAGACTAAAATGTAAAATTGTATGATATTTATTTAGTTGACTAAAAGTAGAATGACATCAACAACCTTTCAAGATGACTAAAATATGACAAAAACAAAATGGAATTTCATTCAAAAGACTATGATTAAAACCACATGAAAAGTTGCTGTCAAAATCAACACTTTTTCTAAGAAGCCCATGTCTATAATGCATTATAAACATTTATGAAAGAGCACAAGGAGGCTTAGCATGGGGGTGAACAGTCTTAATGTTAATTTAAATTGAGACATTCATCTAAATTGACATTAAAAACGGCTGGCACCCGTGCGCACACACACAATCACGAGGCTAAATCAAAATTTTTACCTCTGATCAGTAGAGTACTGTTGATCGTCACTCTTCATGGAGTCACAGCTGGGCGCAGGAGACTCTGGACTCTTCTGTTGAACCCTGGTGCAAAGAGAAGATAAACACTATTTAGTTTATTTTTCATTGAACCGTACAGACCACGTGGAATCCACAGTCCCGTCAAACCTCTTATATTAGCACTCGACTCTGAATTAAAAGTTTGTACAGTCGACATAGCACATCATAAATGATACATACAACAGTGTCCTACCAAAGTAGAGAAAATAGCTAATCTAGAAGCTTGTATGTCTACATATTTACATGTCGTTAATATGACATAAATGTAAGGTTCTATAAAGTAACAATGCCATTCGGGAGTGCTTTGGATGAAAAGGTTATTTACCGGGGTGACCTTCTTCGCTGAAGACGATTTGATTTTCCCCGCCGATTTGCCATGCCTCTCTTCAACCGGCTGCTGACACACACACACACACACACACACACACACACACACACACACACACACACACACACACACACACACACACACACACACACACACACACACACACACACACACACACACACACACAGAGAGATAGATAGATAGAGAGAAACTCAGTTCACTGCAAGGTTACTTTTGTGTGACGCTTATGTGGTATGACGAAGTAATGCATATTAACAGCCAGGAGAAAAAGAAAAAGCTAAAATGTGAAGATAAGAGGTTAATTTCTGCCCCGACAGCGACAATATACATTTATAAATGAACAATACAACCCCCCTCCCCCACTTATGACGCGTACACGCATGTGTGCAAATTAACACACGCTTAAGTTGTGGGTCATGTTCAATAGTTTCCCATTCTAATAGTTTCATGTTTGTTTGGATACAGCCAGGGTAGGTGGGCACTAGGGACATCTTGGCACCTCAATGTAAAAAAAAAAATCTTTCCCCCCCTCCAAAATGTTTAAAAAATAGAATATTTGAAAAATGGTCTTAAGTAATGTAAAGTATGCAATGATGTGAATATACATGGTACAACGTGGACGTACAGGTTTTTCTAGCAATTGTAGAAATATTAGACCTTTGTTGAAGCAAGTTCTAATCATGTTTACATTTTGGACAAAATAGCCAATTTTACATTGAGGTGCCCTGTTAGTTTAGTTCTCTTCTCTTTCAAATTCAGACCTTTCCTCAGCAGTAGTAGCCTGGGGTTCATTGTTGACCTCGGTACGGTCACATGTGGACTGGTCACTCTCCATGGAGACGCTACAGGCTGCAGGAGACTCTGGTTTCTCCTGATGGACCCTGACAGGATGAAATCCAACATGAAACATTTGGAACACTTACTCTACCCCTGAGCCACCACCATCCCGTAGACTAGTAGTAGTAGTAGTAATAGTAATAGTAATAGTAATAGTAGACTAAAATGTAAAATCTTGTGATATTTAGTTGACTAAAAGTAGAATAACATCAACAACCTTTCAGATGACTAAAATATGACAAAAACTAAATGGAATTTCATTCAAAAGAATATGATTAAAACCACATGAAAAGTTGCTGTCAAAATCAACAATTTTTCTAAGAAGCCCATGTCTATAATGCATTATAAACATTTATGAAAGAGCACAAGGAGGCCGACAGTGCAGGGAGAGCATGCAACTAGCATGGGGATGAACAGTCTTAATGTTAATTTAAATTGAGACATTCATCTAAATTGACATTAAAAAATCACACCCGTGTGAACTGAGTGGTGCAAGTCCCCCTCCCCCCCCTCTCTCTCTCTCTCTCTCATTAGCAGGCAACAGTGCAGCACTATCTCTCTGTTTCTGGCACAACAGCGCCACTTTTGGTACTCATTGGTACTGGTGCTCATGAACACATGAACACACGGTTGAACACACGTACGGTTGACACGGACATTGCTGTTCGTTGGAGTGGTCGCACCACTCAAAAAGGCAGGCACCCGTGCGCACACACACACAATCACGGGGCTAAATCAACATTTTTACCTCTGATCAGTAGAGTACTGTTCATCGTCACTCTTCATGGAGTCACAGCTGGGCGCAGGAGACTCTGGACTCTTCTGTTGAACCCTGGTGCAAAGAGAAGATAAACACTATTTAGTTTATTTTTCATTGAACCGTACAGTCCACGTGGAATCCACAGTCCCGCCAAACCTCTCATATTAGCACTCGTCTCCGAATTAAAAGTTTGTACAGTCGACATAGCACATCATAAATGATACATACAACAGTGTCCTACCAAAGTAGAGAAAATAGCTAATCTAGAAGCTTGTATGTCTACATATTTTAAAGGAATTTAAAGTTTAAAGTTAAAATGAAAGTGATTAAACGCTTTTTATTTTTTTATTTTTTTCTAAACGCATCTTAACAGGAGAAAAAGAAAAAGCTAAAATGTTCCCACGATTTATTTTTACAGTTTTTATTTGTTTTCACCCAGTGTCAATTGTCTAATGTAATCCTGTCCGCTACACTCCCTCTGCCAACCTGGGGAGAGCAACAAACTGACCTCATGCTTCCTTCCTTCAATGCATGAAGCCGCTTCTTTTCACCTGACAGGGGGGAGTTTCCCCGGTTGGACGTAGCACGTGGAAGGAACACGCTATTCTAGCCAGTTCAGTCTTGTTCAAGGAAACTTCGACACTAACTCTGGAGGAGCCGGCCACTCTACCCCTGAGCCACCACCACCCCGTAGACTAGTAGTAGTAGTAATAGTAATATTAATAGTAGACTAAAATGTAAAATCGTATGATATTTAGTTGACTAAAAGTAGAATAACATCAACAACCTTTCAAGATGACTAAAACAAAATGGATTTTCATTCAAAAGACTATGATTAAAACCACATGAAAAGTTGCTGTCAAAATCAACACTTTTTCTAAGAAGCCCATGTCTATAATGCATTATAAACATTTATGAAAGAGCACAAGGAGGCCTAGCATGGGGGTGAACAGTCTTAATGTTAATTTAAATTGAGACATTCATCTAAATTGACATTCAAAAAGGCAGGCACCCGTGTGCACACACACAATCACGAGGCTAAATCAACATTTTTACCTCTGATCAGTAGAGTACTGTTGATCGTCACTCTTCATGGAGTCACAGCTGGGCGCAGGAGACTCTGGACTGAGTGGACTCTTCTGTTGAACCCTGGTGCTAAGAGAAGATAAACACTATTTCGTTTATTTTTCATTGAACCGTACAGTCCACGTGGAATCCACAGTCCTGTCAAACCTCTCATATTCTCATATTTATTTATATGACTGAGCTTGTAGATCGGCGAAATTCGCCATTACGCCGCCATATAGGGCCCGCCAAAATACATTTTAGTAAGAAATGACTAAATTCTTATGATATTTAGTCGACTAAAACTAGACTAATACTAAGCCTAAGATTTCAGTGAGATGAGTAAAATGTCAATGTCAAAATCAACACTAGTAGAAGAGGAAAGTTACAGCTTTAAACGACTGACTCACCAACTTGAGGGACGAGAGGCCTTTTCACCGGACGTGGTGGTTGCCGTTTCCTCTGCCCTCTTCTCGGTCGTCGAGGTGAGGTTGAACTGCTTGATGAGGCTGCCGATCCTTGAACCCGCTCGGCCCGCTGGCACCGCGCAGCTTTAGTTTTTGGGAGGGGGGGGGGGGGGGGGGGGGGGGGTGAGACGACGACAGGGAATTCCATGAGCATACGAGTGAGATAACAATTAAAACATCTGACTAAAGCATGACAATATGTCAACAAGTAAGTGTGCAAGGTGATAAATGACAGACTATACAAGCAGGTGTTACGAGCATATGTGTAAAGCAGTAGGGTTAGGAAGGACAAACAAACAGTTTTTGATGATGTGGTATGGGAAACGCCTAAAGCCTGATTTATTTGCACACAAATAGCAGATCTACAAGCTCACAACGGGTCACATTTGTGACGCGTTGTGAGGTTGTTGATCTGCTATTTGCAGAGCACGACATGGGTATGCAACTAAGTATAGACTAGGGTATGTGCATGCATAAAGTGAGTGGCAAATCGAGGGGGAAAATGTTGTTTAGTAGTGCAATCTATAAATCAGGCTTCTTTTTTGGTCCAGGGCTCCCCTGTAAATGACCTTTTTCATCTACGGCACCCCTGAATTACATTTACTTTTTTTTTAATTTATGTCAAATATGTAAATCTTTCCCCCTAAGATACAGTGTTCAAGGTTGTACTTTATTGTTAAATCTTGTGTACAGGTACATAAGAGTTAAAAAATATTGTTTTGGCTTCCTTACAGACAATGCAGCAGCATATAGATAGCATAACATTCAAAACAACAAAACCACAGCAAGCACAGCAAACAAGAATAAAGAAAAGAGTGCAAGAAAGAGCAATCAAAGTGTAAAAACAATAGTAACACATGTACATGTGCGCATGTTTTCCCTGTAGTAGCAAAGTTAGGTAAACTTTTTGTGAACAGCTTCACAGTAGGTTATGTTCCACAACACAATTCTAGCACTGAGGTGTGAACTAACTGCAGATCCATTGTTCGGGACCCCAGGAGCTTGCTGGGGGGAGGTGGGTGGGAGGGGAGGGGGGGAGTGGGGGCTGTTGTTGCCAGTGGTTGTTGAGGTGGAGGGGCTGATTTCCTCTGCTCCTCAAATCTGTAGTAAAAATGGTTTAACTCATCGGGAAGTGAGGGGGATAAATCAATGTATTTTATGGAGGGAGTGGGTTTAAAGTCAGTGAGGGTTCTCAAACCCTCCCATAGGTTTTGGCTGTTGTTGGTGAAGAAATGGGCTTCAACACCTTTGGCATATTCCCTTTTAGCTGTTTTCAAAGTTTTGCGCAGAGCATAATGTGTGTGTTTTTTTCTCTTCCTCATGTCCAGATCTGAAACCCATGTCTCTCTGTATTATCATGGCCTCATGTATTATGTGTCTTGAGAAAAACTCGAGAGAATATCCATATCATTATGAGAGTTTGAAAATAACTTTTATACTTGCCAAGTATAAAACATTTTTTGTTTAGTTTATAAACAGAAGAGCATGTTTAAATCAAATTAAATGCCATGATTGCAGGCTATAGTCCTGTCCGCCTCGGAAGGTTCTGTCTCACTCACACTCTCTCCAACAGACATCCTCAGCCACGCTCCAAAAGTGGCATCACCTGTCACTCATTAGTAGTCTAATCACTGTGTGAGGAGTGCATAGGCTATAGTTCCTTTTCTCCACAACGGACTTTTTCGCTTCTAAACCCCTTGTTGCTTTTCCCTGTGATGGTCACGCAGCAATAAGGTGAAACAGAACACAAAGATGAGTAGCCTATATATTTTTTAACACGCAGCACCCCTCTCCCTCTCTCTCTCTCTCGTGTGCGCAATGTCTGTCACCGTCTCCACACCATAGCGCAAAACGGTCTTAAGCTGCGCACTTCTTAAGCTGCGCGCAGCTTAAATTCTGAGTTTTTAGACAGCTGGTGGATGGAAAAGAAGCTCCACACCTCCGCGGACTTTTTGGGCGGAGGAGAGCGTTTCCGGGAATCTGGCCGTCACGCAAGTATTCCGCGGAGGTGGAGCTTAATTTCCACCCACCAGCTGTCTAAAAACTCAAGCTTTAAGCTGCGCGCAGCCGAGAATTTGCGCAGCTCTTTCGACAGTGTGGCAGCTAGACTGTGACACAGACGCGGTCAATAATATATAGCATAAATAATAGGCCAAATATAACACTTTCCCTCTATCTGTGACATTCACAAAAAATAGCCGATCTAGAAGCTCACAATGTGTTACATTGTGACAAGTTGTGAGCTTGAAGATCGGTTATTTTTGGTGAAGAGACTTGGTGTACTGTAGAAAAAGTACAGTGCTTACTGTCCCAAAAGTTAGATTTTACTTTTAACTGAATTGATATTGATCAATTGAAAATTCGAAATATTATCAAAGTATTCTGAGGCACCCCCTGGATTTGGGTCACGGAACCCACTTTGAGAAACCCTTACAAGCTCACAACTTGTAGATCTTGTGAGCTTGTAGATCTGCTAAAGTTCTCCCCAGAATAGGGATGCTGGGGTTCAAAATCACAGAGATTTGGCAAACCCCCTGTAGTAACTCTGAGGACCCCCTCTTGAAGACCCCTGTAAATCTCGATGTTCATCCTTACCTCTCTGCTTGGGCGTGGCCCTCATGTTCTCCAGACAGAGTGGGTTCAGACGCTGGGGCCCCCTCCTCTCTCTCCATAGTACAGCACAGACCTTTACCAGTGGTGGAAAAATAATTCACATTTTTTACTTAAGTAAAAGTCTCAATGGGATACTTTTACCACTTCCACTATATCTCAGTGGCAATTATATTGTAGGCTACTTTTACTGCACTACAATTATTTGAAAACTTAGGTTACTAGTTCCTTTGTAGATTTTGATTATTGTTACAAAGCATACATTAACCACTGCAGCCCTATGTATATTGTCCATTTGAAAATAGACGATCTACAAGCTCACAATGCATAACGAGTACTTTCTACTTTCGGTACTTTAAGTACATTTTGATACCAATACGTTTGTACTTTTGTCAAGTAAATGTTTTCAACAATATGTTTATTGTTACAATTTGACATACAAAGATAACAAAAGTTAAATAAATACACTCCAAAATACCTCTCTCCCCCTCCCTCCGAACAGACACTCAAAAACAGTACAAAAAAAGGGGGGGAAAACAGAGTATTTCTACATTGTAGTAGCCTGCTGGAAATAGGAAATAATTCAGTAAAGTAAAAGTACCTCAAAATTGTACACCTTTACACAAACACATCCAGCATGCCGTTTTAGTTGGACTCATTCTTAAGAGGTTTAGGTTGGACAACAGGAATTACATGTAGAGTGAAACTCTACACCGGGGAGAGGTATAGTGTTTCATTATCTATGTCCAGTTTGTATTAACAGTCAGTGGATAAAACTACAATAGAGTCTAAGTTGTCTAACCTAGCTGTGCCCCAGTCCAAATCTGTTTGAAACTAGTCTACACACATGTGCAGGGAAGTCAGAGAGCAATTGGTGCAGTTTTACAAGGAGTCCACTAGATGGTGCACAATATCCGCATTGAATGAGAAAGATACAGGCACCAGGCAGAACAGGGTTTTGTGTGTACAACAACTAACTATAGTCCCATACCCCAGGGGTATACAAGCCCAAAGCCACCCTATCTTTTACCCCTCTACACCAAATATCTTTGCCAAAAATAGTTATTTCAATGAATGTTTACCGCAGAATTAGGGACTCTATAAGTCTCAAGGAGGATGTGTACAGATGTGTGCAGGCTCTTTCTGCAGAATTGTCCTTATTAACATACATTACCCACTTCCGCCATATACATTGCAAGAGGGTGAATTTCTGTCAGAAGACGTTGAGGGGTGATTTCACCCTCTTGCATTTACATTTCGTCCATTTGAAAATAGATGATCTACAAGCTCACAATGCGTCGCATCGCAGCACATGGTGAGCTTGTAGATCTGCAATTTTCAAAAGATTATTATACATTTGAAAACTTTAAATGGGATATTCTGCACAATGAGTACTTTTACTTTTGGCACTTTAAGTACATTTTGAAGCCAATACTTTTTTTTACTCTTACTCAAGTATTTTTTTTAATTACCTACAGACTTTTACCTGGTAACTATATTGCAGTATTGATACTTTTACTTAAGTAAAACCTTTTCCACCACAGCAGGCTACGGTATCATATTCATCCAAGCTGTCAGACAGAGACTGCTGATTGTTAATTTATTGTTAACACTGTGTTAAACTTTGTCCTATTGTCTTTATTGACGTTGATGTTTGCATCTAACCTGACTCCGCCAGATGGGGCAGCAGAGAGTACACTCCTGGGTCAGGAGGGTTCCTCCTGACCCACTTTTTTCCTTTTCTTTCTTTCTCTCTATTCTTTTTTTTGAGGGCCCCTATATACAGGTTTAATGTTTGTTTTTAGTTCAATGTTTGTTTTAAAAATGCCAGTGGCAATGAAGCGAAAATGTACATAATCTTGTCCCTAACACAAACATTAAATGCCATTAACAATAAAGAGAATTTAATGTTTGTTTTGACACCGTTTGTTTTAGATTTGTTATATATATTAGCGCCCCTCACTTCACACAGGCAAATTAGGCATACTTTGTTAAGTAAAAGTCCGGAATTACAAATTGACTTGGTATCTAAATGTACTTAAAGTTATGCACTTAGTTACTTTACACCAGGGGATCTACCAGTACATCACAAAGGTAGGTAGATCACATATGACATGCCCCTAAAGAATACTTCATTTAAATGTAAAAAATATATATAGCCTACTGTAGGCTATATCAGCCTGTCAGCTAAAACCCACAATGCAATAATGTTTCCAAGAGTGTTGCTGTGCACAAACGTTGGTAGCATTACAAATTTAATACAAAAAACAAACTATTCCATTTCTCACCCTCTATTTCCCATTCCAAGCGCATTTGTCTTAGTTATTATGTAACATCAGCGGCGCTATTCCGTATATGATATAAATATGTACCCTCGGGTACATATTTAAACTATTTTCAGCAATGGTATAATGTTTTTTTCTGTGGGTAGATCCTGTTCCTGAGGAAAAAATAGAGTCTGCAACACTGGTATGAAAACTCAAATAAACCAGTGGAGCTGAGTTTTCATACCAGTGTTGCAGACTCTATTTTTTCCTCTTGTACTGCCTTTTGTCCAGCACCTGGGCTAGAGTGGAGGTGCATGCTCTATTATCTTTGTTAGATCTTGTTCCTGGTCATTTTTTAAATTAGCTCTCAAATCAAAAAGTGTGGGCACCCCTGCTTTACACCAATGATACATTGTGACATCACGTGTCCTGTTTTATAGGAATGGATGTAAATGTTTTATTTTTTGTAAACAATCTATTTAGGCCTATTTATTCTATTTGGCAATCACTGCACATAAAGCATACAAAATAAATGTTTCTGAACATTGCTGTACATTTTGACCTACAAAAAAACAACAACATACTACACATTTTTAAAACACTGCAACAACCTTGTCGCAAATTATTATCATAAACATTTGTGCTATACACTGGTAAACATGAAATAACACACCATTTCTACATACGTACATATCACCATATCTATCATATCACCATGTTCCTATATTGTAGCACAATACACTTTAATATGATTAAAACATGTTACCCTGCATCAAATGTGGATTTGAGTATTATCAGTATAGAATTCATGAATTGATAATATACAATGTAATGCCACACAAACATAAAACATCCCCTTTTAGGATCCTTAGGCCTACCTGGTGAATTCACACGCAGATCTAGTCAAAGCTGATCCATGTGCAGAGCATGAGAGACACTGTAAAGAAGACAACGTTTCTTCACCTTCATCAGTCCAGACAGAGTGTGCATGTGACTTGATGAGGGAGTGGTCACGTCCTTATTTTTCTCCAAAACATCTGTGCAACATCAGTCTGCTCTGAAAACCAAAGCAAGTGTCGGGTTACATGAATGTATTTTTCTTGTTTTCTTTCTTTCTTCTTGACACTCATCTGTAAAATGTGTTACTCAAGTAAAAGTATCAATACTGCAATGTAGAAATACTTTACAAATAAAAGTCCGGAATTCAAAATTGACATGAGTAAAAGTATTAAGTATTGATATCAAAATGTATAGGCTACTTAAAGTACCAAAAGTAGAAAGTACTCATTGTGCAGAATGTCCCGTTTCACAAGTTTTCCAATGTATAAAAACCTTCAGAAAAGAGAAAATAGACGTTTGACCAGGACCCAATAAACTAGTGAAAATAGAAGATCTACAAGCTCACAATGCATCACTTCACACCTTGTTACCAGCTTTCAGGTCTACTGTTTTCACTACTCCTTCTAAAAAAAACAAAAAAGAAAAAATCTGATATATCTATACACATCTCTAGCGATCCATAAAAACTGTTCCGCGGGTGAGTGTGAGTCCCGACTCCCGACCCACTGTTTGGGAAATGGTGGCCTACATACTTGCACACACGTTACAGCTTGCACAGCTGGCAAGCTGGCAATTGGTACATTTAGAGACGTACAAATAGACACTTCTATCATCATAAAGGAGGTAAAAAGGGAGGGTGAGTTGGCAATTGGGTGGGTGAGCTGGCAATTGGTACATTTAGAGACGTACAAATAGACACTTCTATCATCATAAAGGAGGTAAAAAGGGAGGGTGAGTGTGAGTCCCGACTCCCGACCCACTGTTTGGGAAATGGTGGCCTACATACTTGCACACACGTTACAGCTTGCACAGCTGGCAAGCTGGCAATTGGTATGGCAATTGGTACGGAGGTGGAACAGCAAGAATCCCAGTGGGGACAGGACAGGACATAGATGGACATCTTCTTGATGAAGACCAAAGCAAAGCCAGCCTCTTCCCGGAACAACAACCTCTACTTTACAGCACCTTACATTTATGTCATGTAAATATGTAAATACTTTCCCCTAAAAACATGTTATTTCAATGGTAGTGGATGGAGAGAGAGGAAACGGAAACCAATGGATGCGAAGAGGCGCACAACCACGGGTGGGACTTGACAAAGGGTAAATTGCAATGCAAATTAATTTTATAGCGCTTTTCCAAGTGCTCAAAGCGCTTTACAATGGTTCATTCATTCATACATTGGGAGGTGAAGCGGCGAACAGTCGACACCAGCGTCCTCACTTCCCACATTCAGACACCAATGGTGGCAAGCTTACACCAACCGACTCATTGGAGGCAATGTAGGGTTCAGTGTCTTGCCCAAGGACACTTCGACATGTGGACAGGAGGAGCTGGGATTCGAACCGCCGACCCAGGGATTGGACATTTGTTTCTTACTTTTTGGATAATCCTCCCTACTATAAAGTGTGCTGACCATATAAGGAGTTCCTCCCTATCCCCAGTGAGCCCCTGGGGTCAAAAAACCCTAGTTTCGGTTTGGGCTTTGGGTGGCAAAGCCTTCATCCAATCAGGATGAGAGGGGCCTTCCTCCAATCATGATCGAGTGGGGCGGGCCTTGGTGCACATGTTGTTGGTCTGTTGTACTTCCCCCACTGTATAGCGTGTGCATGTGCACATCTTGTTACCGGGTGGACCGGGTATTTTTCCAAATCACCCAAATCACTGAATGCTCCTTTAAGCAAGAACAAAAGCATGGCAATACATCACACATAAAAAGTAGTTATCATGAAACACCCCCATAAAAAGTAGTTATCATGAAACACCCCCAAAATGATACTAATTAACCTGCGGACCCCCCATTTGAAATTATTATGTCAAGGACCCCCATAAGAAAAGATTTTTACGGCTATAGGGCCCCCGGTTTGACCTGAATTAGGCTACGGACGCCCATTTAATTACATTTTTATCCAGACAGATTTATATTGTAAAATCAATGTTAATTTAACTCTGAAAGTGTACAAATGGAACAAAATGGTCCGTTAGAGTCCACTCTCAGAGTTACAGACCCATAAGGGTCCATTTGGTTCCAAACTATAATTTTCCCCGGACCCCACTTTGGGAACCAGTGAGATATAAATGATTAAACTGAAGTGACAGTGATACATTCTGAACATTATCAAAGTATGCTGCTGCACCCCTGGACTTGCATCAAGGCACCCTGCTCCATAGAGAGCACTGTGCTCGGACACAGCCAGGGAAAGACCCAGGGAGTAGCCACACACATAGCTGTCTATAGGAGTGGTTGCAACACTCAAAAACAGCTATACATGCCACACATGCCATGCCTATACGTTTGTAAAGCCCAGTCCACACCAATGCAATTAGTCGCAACTTGCAAGCAGTTGCAAGAAATTGCAGCGGTCTGGACTGACCAGTGTCAGACCGGTGCCATTTTGGGATAATGGTTGCAAGGAGTTGCAAGTACCTGATTGTGCATAAAAGTTAACACAAGCACACACATGCAAGACAATGGTGATTTATGGGTTTGTGTTGTGTGGCGTTGTGTAGCAAAGAGCTACGTGTCTGGACATGAGCTTGCTCAAGCTAGGATCTGATTTGAAAACGGTCTTCCGTTAAAACAGCAAGTCAAGCAAGCACATGCACTACAATGTCATTATCAATGTTACCCCTGCCCTCTGGAATGCACTCCCCAAACACATCAGGGATACTCCCTCCTTCCCTGCACTGAAAACCCACATGTTTAGAATAGCATTTCCAAGCTTGTTATGTACTGTTTTATTGGTTTTAATTCTTATTTTATTTGTTTTTGAGTGGTGCAACCACTCCTATAGACAGCTACGTGTGTCCCTGGGTCCGTCCCTGGCTGGCTTGCTGTGTCCGAGCACGAAAATAGCTTTTGGTTGGTTTGTCACTGTTGCGCAGCCCAACACACACACACACACACACACACACACACACACACACACACACACACACACACACACACACACACACACACACACACACACACACACACACACACACACACACACACACACACACACACACACACACACACACACACACAGTATATATGATGATTTGGGGTGTTACAGTACAGTGACAGTACAGGAGTACAGTACAGTATAGAGCAGTGGTAACCAACCTTTTCAAGCCCAAGAGCCTATTTTATTCCCAATTGTAAGCCATAATCTACCACTAAAATAGGCTATGTTTAAAAAAACACTTTTTGACAGGCTCAATGCACACAAACACTATAGTTTAAATAAGAATAAATACTGATAATCAATGCCAAAATATTAAGACAAATGTATTTTTCCATAGTCAGACTGCTTGCCTGTGTAGGTATAGTAGTGAGTGAGAGGCTGTTTAGCTCTTTTTAGTTGTGCATCACAAGTTCACAACGGATAGCGGTCAAACAAGAGAACAAACAAACTCTGCAGTTGATGACTCGATACACATGTCTGGAGCCATCACTGTGAGCTATTCAAAATCCACATTCTGTGTATTGGTAGTGATGGCTGGCTGCCTGTCAGTCTGACACCCGCTCACTCCGGGATCTACTTGAATGGCTCGTGCGAGCTACTGGTAGCTCCCGAACCCCTGGTTGGTTACCCCTGGTATAGAGGGACCCCCACACGCTAACTCTGTCATTTCTCAACCATTTCGGATGCGGGGCGGCTCGCCGGAACCGGGCTGCCCCACTGGCCACGTTCCTGTGGGTCTGGAACTTCCGGGGACCCCCACACGGAGTTGCACAACTCATTTCACACGGGTGTGATTTTTTCTAATAAAGTTGTCCTTTGCTTATGTTCCCCCCCCTGGCCCTCACACATGTAAAGCGTCGCCATGAAAAGCGCTATATAAATCCCAGATATTATTATTATTAATGTTATCCAAACTGCCCTACAAAGCCAACGTGATTGTAGATATCAGCATAAGTGATATTACACTAATTGTATATCTGTTCTTGAGGTAATTGTTTATCCCCCCAGAAAAAGATGAATAGAAGGTTGTTAGTTTGTAGTATGTATACTAGTATACAGTATAAGCTATACTGATCTGACTCCAGCTGTTTCATACTGTGCATCCACGGCCTCATCTAAACTGAACACGCTAAATAAACAACACAAGCCCTGCAGCCACAGCTGCATGCAGTGCTGCAATTATGTCAGACAAGCATGCACATATTTGGTACACACAGTAGATGGAATAGCTTGGCAAACATCCTTTGGCAAACATTCCTCTCACCCAATAAATAAATAAATACCTACACGCAGCATAAAGAGCGTGCAGAGCAGCAACTAGCTAACTCTAACATTGGGACTACTATTAGGAAAATGAGAGCGCAAGGGCAAATGAGCTGAATGAGTTCTTCATGCGGTTTGAGACTGATACTGTCAGAGAATGCTGGGATGTATTAAATGCTCTACCATATAATGATGTCGGGTTAACAATAGACCCATGTTCTGTAACTAAGGTGTTTAAATCTATGCAGACCAACAAGGCAACAGGTCCGGATGGAATGTGTGCTTTTTTCTAACCCTAACCCATGTGCGGAGGAATTAACTCCTGCATGGCAGCGTCTATTTCAGCTATCCTTGGACACCTATACTGTGCCAGAAATCTGGAAAAAAATCTATTATAGTTCCAGTCCCAAAGAAGCCCTGTCCACAAGAGAATAATGACTATCGGCCAGTAGCATTAACCTCCAATGTGGTCAAATCCCTGGAGAGAATCCTAACTGAGGAGCTCCGAAAGGAGCATATGCACGGAATCGGGGAACTAGTGATGCGATTTCCACATTAACACACCGTGTATTGAAGCACTTATAGAGGGAGCTAAAACATATGCAAGACTTCTCTTTGTTGATTTTAGCTCAGCCTTTAATACAATCCATCCAGACATTCTTCTTCGTAAGTTATCTGAGATGAAGGTGAATCCAGTTCCTTTCTATCTAACCGGCCACAACAGGTGAGATTTAATTTGGCGCTCTCTGATAGGGCAGTAAGCAGTACAGGGGCCCCCCAGGGGACAGTTAGTTCCTCCCTTTTATTTACCCTATACACAAATGACTGTCAGCTCACAGCCCAATCAGTGTGGAGTCAAGTTCTCTGATGACACTGTTATCCTTAGTTTACTCACAAGTGAAGGTAACACCAGTACAACTGGAGTGGACAGGTTTGTAACCTGGTGTGTTGAACATCACTTACAAGTTAATGTAAGGAAAACTGAGGAGATTGTAGTGGATCTCAGGTCTATAGGTGACCACACCACGATCACCATACACGGTCATGACATCAAACAGGTCACCTCTTATAAATAGCTAGGAGTGCACATGGATTGTGATATAAGCTGGCACTCCCATGTGACAAGTATGTGTGCAAAAGTACACCAGCGCCTTCATTTTCTCCGTAGGCTCAGACTTTTTGGTGTAAGTAGAAACATAATGCTGATCTTCTATAGAGCTCTATAGAGTGTGGAATCTTTCCTTCACAGGGGTCCGTGGATTCTAACCTTATTTCCCTAATATGGCATGAAATGAGTCTCGATTCCCAGGCAAAGTCCTTCTTTATTCAATCAAGAGGCATCTCCCATAGTTACATCAGGTTACAAGCATCAAGTCATCTTTCCATAGCACATTCAGGCCAGGCCAAGCCTGTCCTCTCCGTTCTCCCACTCCAACTCAAAACCAACCCCTTTTTCTAACTGTGTCCCATCTCTTTATACAAATATAACATGCAGTGGGTGTCACCTTTGTGTGTGTGTGTGTGTGTGTGTGTGTGTGTGTGTGTGAAAGGAAGTCAAAAGGTGGTCTTCCTGAGTGATAAACCAATAGCCTAGGTATTTTTACAGCTGCTGTAAGCCAAGGCCTGGGGTCGCTGACCCTACCTACAGATAGCCTTTAGACCTTTAGTTCTAGTCAGTCACTTTGGTGAGACACTGGAGTGAGATCAGGGATAAATACAGAGTTAAAGTTGTACAATTATGACTAACCATGTAATTATGAATATGTTATGATTCATAATACACCACACTAGTATAGAGTCAATTCTAAGGTATGGTATCACCAGTTGGTTTGGAAACCTAACTGTAAAATACAAATCTGAGATCCTTAGATTAGCCAAAATGGCAGGGAAGATCATGGGTATGTCATCTTTGAGCAGGCCACCATTGGACAGGTTAAGAAAATTGTGTCTGACCCCTCCCATGTACTATACCCTGAGTATCGGCTAATGCCATCAGGTAGGAGGTACGAGGTCCATGCGTGCAAATATAATGTACAAGCATTCCTTTGTCCCTCTGTCAATCACACTCCTTAACAGAGTCCTTGCAGAGGGCACACAGGGTAGGGGTCGAAGGTTATGAGGTGATGTTCTTCCTCTTTTGCACTAGGTATGTTGGTGTGTGGTTTTTTAATGTTGTACAGGTCACTGTGTGCCTTTGTTGTCTTGTATTGTGTATTGTCTTGTCTTGTCTTGTCTTGTCTTGTATTGTATTGTATTGTATCTGTATCTGTATGCTGCAGGGCGGGTCCTTGGGGTCCAAGACAAATTTCTCCCTTGGGAGACAAAATAAAGAAACCTTGAACCTTGATTGATTGATTTATTAAGTTTGCAGAATTACAGTACATTTCAAGTACAACTCAATACAAAAACTGTTAACAGTGAGTGGACGACACCATAAAGCATTACACTTAATAGGGCCCACCATTTTCAATTCATCAAAACATTTAGAGACGTACGAATATACACAACTATATAGTCAAAAAGAAATCATCATAGGAGGTAAAAAGGGAAAAGAAATATATACAGTGAGGGGAAACAGGGGTGGGTGGGGGATTCAGATTTTACGGGGGCCAGTTTCGAATTGCAGCCGTCCGTAGGTGTCCTTTGAGAGCAGTTTTGAAGGAGTCAAGGGATTCGCATGTCTTAATGACTGTTGGTAGGGCGTTCCACATTTTGGTGGCATAGGAGCGAAATGAATTTAATCCCTTGTTTGTACCGAATCTGGGTTGCACATGGTTTGTTGAACTCCCTCTGGTGTTGTGGGAGTGGACTTCGTTGACATTAAGGAAGTATTTAGACAGGTACATGGGTATCTTGGTGGTGTAGCGAATCTTGTGGACCAGACCCATTGCAAGGTGCTGTACTCTGTCGTCAACCCTAAGCCATTCCAGCCTGTCAAAGTGGGCAGGGGTGAGGTGGGTTCGGGGAGTGAGGCCAAGTAGTAGCCTGACCAGTTTGTTTTGGGAAGTCTGGAGCCTTGTTTTAAGGGCCTTAGAGGTGCTGTGGTACTAGGAGGTGCAAGCGTAGTCGAAGAAACCTTGTACGAGGGCTCCTGTTAGGGTCTTCAAGGTGTTTTTGTTGACCAGTGAGGAGATCCTGTATAGGAATCTTGTTCTTTGGTTGACCTTTTTGATTACGTTGGTGGCCATTTTATCACCGGAAAGATTTGCCTTCAGGATGGAACCAGTGTAACAGAGTTTAGTGGGTTCCACTTGCTCCATCAGTAATGACGTTTCTTATTGGTTAGTGGGCGGCGCCTCATTGAATAACACTGGTGTCCACGTTTAGAGTGGTGTCAGTCTAACATGAGACATGCCCATGGTAAGATGTGTTCCTTAGCACACTATATTTTCAACAAGAGTCTGTATGTTTACTGTGATACTGTGATGAATACTAGTTGTTCTAAAAACATGCTCTTGGTCACACTGTTAATTCTGTTATAGACGTGCTGAGGATTGGGTGTGTTACACAGACAGAAACTGACCAGATACGTCTGTGTATTTACCAGGTACATTGTGTTGTTATTTCATTGAAAACTGTGCGGTATGTTTATTGATTTGGTCAGTCTAACATGAGACATGCCCATGACGTGCTGAGGATTGGGTGTGTTACACAGACAGAAACTGACCAGATACGTCTGTGTATTTACCAGATTAAACTGCAGTGTCAACAAAGAGAGAAGTCGTCCGGAACTTCATTATTCCACAACACAACGCAGATCACACGTTACACCTAGGTAGGTAATTTCATCTTTTTGTGTGATAATATTGTCACCCACTCTAACCAAGAAGCCATCTGCCTTGCTGAGATTACTATTTGATCCAAATAGAATGGATTCAGTTTTTCCCAGGTGTAAAGATAGTTTGTTATCAGCGAGCCAGGTGCAGATTCTACCAAGATCAGAGTTGAGGGCCTTTTCAACCTGCAGTTTGTTCCTGTCCGAGACCAGCAGTGCTGAGTCATCTGCGAACAGGAACAAATTGCAGTCACAAGCTGTCATGTTGTTTACAAATATTAGGAACAGTAAAGGTCCTAGTATGCTTCCTTGTGGAACGCCACAGCTCACCGTTCACCTCCACCATCTGTTCTCTCCCCTCCAGGTAGGATTGCATCCAGCTCACTGATGTGCTATCAAAAGTTCAAAACCAATTGCTTTTAGCTTGTTAACCAGTATGGAGTGGTTCACGCCGGTGTCAAATGCCTTTTGGAGGTCCAGCATGACCATTCTGCAGTATTTGCCAGCATCCACCTCGTGTTTGATGTGGTCGCTCAAATAGAGGAGGCATGTGTCAGTGGAGTGGGATGTTCTGAAGCCAGATTGGAATTCATACATTAATTTTTTCGTGGCAAGATACTTTTCAACCTGTTCATAGACTATTTTTTCCATCACTTTCGAGATGGAGCTAAGAATAGAAATATGGCGGTAGTTGCCGGGGTCTAATTTGCTCCCTTTCTTGTGCAGGGGGGTTACTTTGGCCAGTTTGAAATCTTGGGGGACCTGTCCCTGTTTGATGGAGAGGTTTATTATGTGGGTGATGATTGGAGCTATAGAGATGTCCGAGTCTCTGAGAAATTTGAAGGGAATATTGTCATGGCCAGTGGCCTTGTGGGGTTGAAGGGCACTCCGTTTTTTAAGTACCTTGAACCTTGAACCTTGAAAGCTCACAAAATCTCAGATTAAGCATGCCCTCAAGATGCCTTCGTGATGTCTGTCCCTCTAATTGTTTTGCATTTCTCAGCATGTGATATCTTGTTTTCTTTGCCGTCTGCTTTTCACCTTTAGGGCTTCCACATAATGTGAAATAGGAGATGGAATATTATATTGTGTGGTGTTTGAAAGTGAACAAAGTTTTGACTGTCTAAGATATCAAGCGTATTCAAGAAAAAATCTTGGCACACTCCACAATATAATGGTTGATCATCATTAATAGAGGGTATGCGCATGCTTAAAGTGAATGGCACATAGAGTGGCAAATCGAGTGGCAAAGCAACATGCAAAGTGAGTTTAACATTGTTTAACGTTGTTTAATGCAATCAGATAGGACTTTTCTGTTTGGATGCATGGGTTGTCAAGGCCTGAAAGTAGTTTTTTGCCACTCAGTAGGCGTTCCTGCATAACGTCCGGGTTTGATGATGATGTCACGTGCATACCCTCTATAGATTGCATAGGCTATTCATGTATACTGCAGTGCGTGAATGCAGTTTTTTGTGTTGTGATGACCAAGTTCCTCTGCCTATCAGAGATCAAAAGAGCCCATATGTTGTCACTCAGTCAGTGGTAACGTGGTCAGTTGCAGCTTGCAGCGGGTCTGTCGTAGACTAATCTGTGAAGACAATTAAAGAGCTCAATTCAAAGGGAAAGAGGGTGCTGTTTTTTCCTTTTATTTTTGCTGTTGGGTTCCCAGATTGGTTGTTGACTAATTAACAACACCAGAAGACACTGTGTTTATACAAATAGAATATATAAAGCACATGGCCGTGGCAACTGACAACTTGAAATTGCACTTCATGAAAAGCCTGGATCTCCTCTCTACTCTCTCTCTCTCTCTCTCTCTCTCTCTCTCTCTCTCTCTCTCTCTCTCTCTCTCTCTCTCTCTCTCTCTCTCTCTCTCTCTCTCTCTCTCTCTCTCTCTCTCTCTCTCTCTCTCTCTCTCTCTCTCTCTCTCTCTCTCTCTCTCTCTCTCTCTCTCTCTCTCTCTGAACATCTTTCTGTTGTGAAGCACATAAAGCCCCAAGACACTTAATTTCTTCCAAAGTGAGCTTGCTTTCTTCTACTTTATTTCTTCCTGCGTGTTGACAATGTGATATCAATCCAACGTACAGTTAGTTATCTGTTATCCTGTAATATTAACATAGCTAACTCATTGTGAACTACGTAGGATAAAAATGTTTGCTGCACTTCTAATTGCTCCCCTCTGGAGTTGGGTGGTATAGAGATGCTTGCAGTAGATCAGGCCATTTCCCAGAAATAATCCTCCGGCACAACTAAAAGTGAAAGTATGCAGCTGTTCAGTCTACGTGTCCTAGCTAGCACATAACTCCATTCATCAAATGGCTAGAAGACTATCTGAAGTGAATCAACTAAACAGCATAGCATTGTTCTCTCACAGCCATGTTTTATTTGTCTCATTTTATGCCAGAAGTATAGGCTAGGGCCTCACTCAGACCTTTAAAACATTGATGCATGCTTGTTGTATGAATGTTGTGAGTGTCATGGCCGCCCCAATGCATTTCCAATGGAAGTCACATGGTTTGTAGTCCAAATTTTGGACTACAAGCTGTTGTATGGCTTTCGGCTGTGTTTCGACTGCGCCCCTCCCCCTCATACAACACAAATGTTGTGTTAAACCATGTGACTCCCATTGGAAATGCATTGGGGTAAGCTGTGTCGCACCCTTTGTATACAACAAGCATACAGCAATCTGTTGCGACCGTGTGAGTGAGGCCTAAGGGTGCACTCACACGGTTAATGCAATGCTCTGTGCTCGTTGGATGCATGTTGTGTTGTGTCATGGCCGCCCAATGCATTGCCAATGGAGGTCACATGGTTTGACACAACATTGTGTTGTGTGAGGGGGAGGGGTGTTTCGACTGCGCCCCTCCCCCTCACACAACACAATGTTGTGTCAAACCATGTGACCTCCATTGGAAATACATTGGGCGGCCATGACACAACACAACAAGCATCCAACGAGCACGAGAATTGCATGAAAGGTGTGAGCTCAGCCTAAGAAGCGGGGCTGAGCGACTATACCAGGTTGAGAATCACTGCCTGCTAAATATCAAACCAGCGGTTGACTTTAAACAAACATTTTAAATGGTAGCCTATGAGATGACTAATTAAGCATGTACTTGAGTATATGTACTTAGTTACTTTACACCACTGCCGGTTGGGAATCACTGGGAAATGCTTATAGTTCTTAGCAACAGTGACTACATACCCACTATAGGGGGTATGTGCATGCATAAAGTGAATAACAAATCGGCAAAGTGAATGTTGTTTAATGCAACCAGTTCACACATAACTTCTGGGTATGTTGATGACGTCACATGCATGTGCTTGACACAATGACGTCAGCAAAGTTCCTCAGTCCAGAGTATAAAAGACAGAGCGAGGTCCTTTGTCCCTATATACTTTTGCATTTTAACCTCATGTCTTTTTGATGTTTTAAGAACTTAATTAACGTGGTTGTAACTGAGATACCGTAAAAGCAGCCATGTCTAAAAATACCGAAACCAGCAATATGCTGTTTTCAGCCAACACCCCATGGCAACCGAATTATGTGGCCTTGGACAAGAAGATTCTGCGTTTCTATGCCTACATCTATGAGGAAGTGAAGCACTCGCAGCAGGAGAACTACCGTGTGCGGCCTGTAGTCATTTACTACTATCTGGAGGATGACACCATGTACATCATCGAGCCACAGGTGGAGAACTCGGGACTGTGTCAGGGCAAGTTGACCAAACGCCAGCGTCTGCCCAAGAACGAGTGGGGCGATTTCTACCACTGGAACGACCTGAACATAGCCTGTGAAATAACGGTGTACGGGGTCAAATATCGCATCACGCACTGTGACCTATTCACACGGAACTTCATGGAGAGCAAAGGCATTGCTTTGAACGACCCAGAGCCGACTCCGATAGATCCTTACATCACACATCGTCTCCAACCCGACCGCTGCTTTGTCACACCACCAGACTTTGACCGATTGAAGCAGTTCCTCACGCTAGACCGCAAGGTATTGCGTTTCTTTGCCACGTGGGACTGCAGTGACGTTCCGACTGAGGCCAGGCCCGTGACCATTCAGTATTACCTCGCAGACGACACCGTGGAGATCCTGGAGGTCCAGGAGCCAAACAACGGCCGAGACGCCTTCCCTGTCCTGCTGAAGAGGCAGAGGCTCCCCAAGGAAGTTAAAAAAGCTTTCCCTAGCTGTGTGCTGGAAGTCACCAAACGGGAAGTGATTGAATATTTCTCTCCCAGAGACTTCAAGGTCGGGGAGAAGGTGGAGATCCTGGGCCGTACCTTCACACTGTACACATGTGACGACTTCACCAAGGGCTTCTATGAGAAGAAACACCCAAGCATTACCCTAAGGCCCAAGGAGATGCCACAGAAGAAGTTGAGTGAAGTGGAGAGGGAGATGCCTCGCTACAATGGTTTTGGCTCACTCGAGGACACTTACGAGAACTGCCTAAATCCTCTGTTTCCGAAGCGCCCCAAAAAGGACTACGTCAAGATGATGGACATGGACAAGAAGGAGCTGCGCTACGTCGCCAGGCTGGACTCCAAGAATGTCAACGACGAGGGTCGCTTCTTCATCCTGTCTTACTTCCTGGCCAACGACACGATCAACATCTACGAGCGGCCCATCCGCGGGATTGTCGGCGGCATGTTCCTGAGCAAGACGCGCGTCCCCAAGCATGGCAGCTCCGTGGAGTACCCCGTGTACTACACGCCGCACGACTTTGCCATCGGATCCACCATCGACGTCTTCGGAAACCGCTTCATCCTGGAGGACGCCGACCTCTACGTGCTGAAGTACATGGAGTCCATCGCGGACACGGTCCCCCCCGAGACCCTGGAGTCCCTGCGAAGGAAGCTGGGTGGCATGATTACGGACAAAGAGGCGTCTGAAGCCGGAGCGGGTTGTTGTGACGACGACGACTTACCACAGCTTTCACCGTGATACAGCGACGTAGAGGACATGTTATGCCGGACAATTCTGAATGTTCACTTCTCCTGACTCCTGAGTTTGTGCATGTAATAGAATAGATAAGACTAGTGGAGAAGGAGAGGTATTGTGTGTGGAGACGACTATTCCAACATTTAAGGGCACTTCAAAGATGGGATTTGAGGCATTTCAACAGTGCTGCTGATGGACATGAATCTCTGTGTATTGTGCTCTCTCCTATAGTGAAAGTCCTCGCTGCTCCTGACTGTTAATGCATAGCTTATTATCCGCCACCCTCTGTGAATTTTCCCATTGATATTAATGGGATCTTTTTTTGCAATTATTCCCCCCCTTGTGACATAATGTGGGTCAAAACATCGAGTAGCGAGCTACTTGAGCCCACATTGTTTCTTCAGAGAACAGTATTTTCAAGTTATTGTGGCACTTTTGTTATCGTACAACCTTATTCCCAGGCCTGTTTTTCCTGCTGGTCTGTGATGTCACATGGGTCAACCAATAGGAAGTCGGAGGGACGTCAAATGGGTCAATACATCATCATGGAGTAGGGAGCTACTCGAGCCCACACCGGTTCTTCAGGAACAGGACTTTCTAGTTATCGTTACCTTTTTTGTTAAGCACAAGGAAAATATAAAGAACAATGGATGGAATTCAGTTCAGTCAACAGTGGAGGAAATGCTGCCCAATCATCATCCAAAAAGTAACGCATAGGCAATTATAGAGGCACGTATGATCTCGTGGATTGGGGGCCAAAAATAGGCACAGACCGACAATGAATTAGGATTTTTTTTTGTTTGATTAGAAAGCAAAAATATAAAGATGGAGAACATCTATTTTGCAAAGAGAACATGATGGGTGTTGAGGGAAACACTTATAGGCTGCTGCTGATTCAAACAAATCTCCATTTGTATTATGCTCTCCTGGTGAAACTCCTCACTTTCCAGAGCCGTGTGATATTTTTTCATAGTTAGTTAGTATTTTATTTGATTTTATTTAGCTATTTTTTTAAATCATTTTTTGAGTGGTGCAAACCACTCCAACAACCAGCTTTGTCTGTATGTTCGTGTACCTGTCCACTCAAAAAAGGAGCTATGGTTAGTGTGTGACGTCACTGCACCACTCAGTTCACACAGGTGTGATTTTTTATTATTATTCTGGGCTCGCTCCAGCGAGCCCACACTAGTTCTCCAGACTTTATATATTCTTTATTCTTTTTTCGGCATCTTACTACTTTAATTTACTACTTTTAATTTAGTTCAAACTTCAACATGTTCAGCTTTACGCATTTACTATTGCTTGTACATTTCATACTTTTAATATTTTTTTACATTCATTATAATGAGAGTCTATGGGAAAATGAGCCCATATTTATAGATCACTTTTTTGTGCTCTGGTTACGCCGTCATACTTTCACTTTGAAACTTAATTCAAACTTAAAAATGTTTGGCTATGTTTGAATTTTCATTGGTACATTTTTGTAAGTGTAAGTGTATAGCTTTTTGAAATATTTACCTTTATTCATGGTCGATTTAATCTTCAAATCCACCTCACCGTTGCAGCCTCATTACTCTTTTTCATAGAAACGTGATTTCAACTAAACAGTTCACAAGACTTTTCACGGTACAAACGGTATTTGAATGTGTTAGTTTTTTTTTAAGTTTGGCCGTTTGGCCAACAATTTTAGAACTCGCCTTGCCTATAGTCTTATAACTAAAACTATATACACTGCTCTGCTAGGGTCGCCTCAGAAGCAGAAGGTTCAAATCCCATGCCAACACAAGTAACTATTACAAGATGAGAGAAGTCAGGTACCACACATCCGAGGGAGCAGATGATTTACCATCATTATTCTAATTTATTTCAGAATTTATTATATCCATTTCATACACAACGGTACAAAGGTTTAAAACCCCAACAACACTATGCAAAAGTGTGGTTCAAAATATTGGGGGTCCTTGCACCCAAACTAACTTTCCTTTAAAACTTTCCTTCTAGCTCGCCACGAGAGAGTTACCCCCCTGTGCCATTTAATGTATACCTCTTATTGCTCCTGGTATTCATGATGTTTTGCATTGTATTGTTAGCCTGGTAAACCACTCCCGGAAAGAAATGAAATGTTTTCAAGGGAGAGTGGTTTACCATTGTATGCCTTGGTTATGAATTGAATACATAGGACCACAATGGAAGCAAGCCATCATGGCTTTTTTTGTGTTATCCTCTCTGTACTGTTAATAAAGTATTCAATCAGTCAATCAATGAATCAGTCAATACTGTCCTCTGGCCTCCATCAGAGTAACTGTGTTTGTCCTCTGCTTCAGTCTTTGAGAGGTCAAACCAATACCGACCACAGCCGGTTGGAAGTCACGCATTACGTGGTTGGGTTATTATGGTAATCCGGAAACAAACAAAAAAAGGACAAATCCCCTCAGCTATGGTTCCTCCACTCAGGACTCATCCGTGGGTCGTATCCAGCTGGCGGGGACCCACTGGGGCCCGTCCTGGGCCCTGGTGACGGCACCCAGCAGCTCTCCACAGGCCACCCCCAGCTCCTCGTTGACGATGACCTGGTCGAAGAACTGGCTATAGTGCGACTCCATCTTCCTCGCCGCCTCCTCAGTCTCCTGGAAGTCTTCGTCCTGTTGATGGTTGGTGTTGGGGGTGGGTGGGTAGGTAGGAGGGGTGACGAAGAATCAGTGGCACGTCAATTTGTCATTTCAATCCGACAGGGTTATTAACCCTTTTCACCAAATTGACCCATTGTTTTGCACTTTGTACTCTCAAAATTAAGTTAGCACGAGGATTGTACAGTGTACATTGGGGTCCCAGAGATCTTTAACCCATTTTGGGCGGGAACCCCTTTTGGTGTTAGCATTATGTTATGCTTTAGCTATTGAAAAATCACACCCGTGTGAACTGAGTGGTGTCTGATCAGCTATGTCAGTGACGTCACACTAACCATAGCAACCATGCTCACCTGTGCACGTACACAGGTACACAAACATACAGACAAAGCTGGTTTTTGGAGTGGTTTGCACCACTCAAAAATAGCAGACCTACAAGCTTGTAGCGCGCCACTCGGCTATTTTTGAAAAATCGAAGAACGACTGACATAGAAACATAGCTTTTTCAGAAAACTGTCAGGATGTAGAAGACATTTTTAGAATCTGATCTCAGGTCAAAAATGGGTTAAAGAAATGTATCATTTGGCTCCGTGGCCAAATGTACAGTAGCCTACATCACTGCACTGGGGGTTCAATATGGCATAAAATAATGTTGGGAATCATTGATGTAGGGAGAAAATAGGAGGGGAGGGGGGGGGGGGGGACTGGGGGGGCAAGTATGGACCCCTGTGGGACCCTGGGTCAATGAAGGACATCGTTGCTGTCGGTAGAAAGGGAACCCCTTTTGGTGTTTTAAACATTATGTTATAATTTAGCTATCGAACGCGCTATGAACTTTTAGGTCTGCTATTTTTGAAAAATCGTTAAAATGTGCCTCAAATCTTTCAGAAAATTGTCATGATTTAGAAAACAGACAAAGTAAAAACTGTGAGCTTACTTTGAACGGCCGGTTGACATAGTAGTTGGTGGTGATCTGGGCGTTCTTTCTGGTTTCTCGGAGGCACTCCGCCGGGGGAGGTTTAACGTAGATAATAAAGGCCTTTAGCTCATGTGTCCTCACCGCTTGAATGGCCTGGAAACGTGTAAAGCATGTATGTCGTTTTAAATTAACTGCGTTTCTTAATATGAGCACAAGTCCATGCATGGCTGTTCAAACTGGATCCTCTAGTCTGGATATATTGAATGGGGAGCATAACATGACATGAGGTGTTAAGGTGAGACATGGTAGGTGAATAGGGAAAAAAAGTTAACTAATAGCTATCACAATGAAACTTCTCCAGTTGATTACTTATATTAAAACTAAGATATTTTGTATTACAAGTTTTCTGAAATGATATGTTTAAATATGCAAATTAGGCATTATATGCGCTAATTTGCTGGAAAGTTTGGTGTATGTGAGTGCAACTGAAGTGGAGATTCTTTGTCCCAGGTATGAGGAAAACTCATTTTGAGTAAACAGCCTTTAAAGAATTGTATTGTAAAATTCCAAAACGTTTTATTTGAAGCCACTATTTTGAGACAAAATATCTCATCCAAATCTTGGCAACAACATATAATGCCATATATCATTGGAAAGGTCTGGACCTCGAGCTGACTGTGGTTTGATCCAAATATGGTCACTTCCTTTGTATCAACAACCAATCATGAAAATTGAGAGGGTGGATTTTCACCCAGCAAAACGAGCTGTCATTGGCTAAAATAAACTACTAAAATGAACATCTAAATCTGTGTTTTGAATGTTTATTTTGCTTTAGTTTGGAAGAAAACATGTTTAGGAAGCAAAATAGGAAAAAAACAAAAAAAAGGAAAAATCATGATTTCACCTACCATGTCTCGCCTTAAATGGCAACTCATAAATCAAGTGTGGTCTCGTCTCTAATCATGAATCGAAAAGGACTGGGGTTTAAGAAGACCTACATTTGGCTCTATATCGATTATGCACATTTTCCCGCTGTTCAAGACATCTTTCACCGCTTCAGTGCTGGTTCCGTAGAAATGTCCTTTGTACTCGCCATACTCCAGAAACCTGTAGGACATCATGGAGACACTGGTTTAGAACACTATTTTTCAACCTCCCCAACCCCCCAAAATAATCCTATTTGAATTAATTACAAAATTACATTTTGTTCGACTCTAAATATTGTGAATATAGCCGATCTACAAGCTCACAACTTGTAGATCGGCTATATTCACAATGTTTTGTATTTAAAATGTAATATTTATTATATTAAATTTTGACTATTTGGCTAATGTTTGACCAGTTTTTATAGTATCGATTGTTTATTACCTTTGAGGCAGTAATGGTCCTTTATTTTACTTTAGTATTTTATTTAGGTAGCTTATTAAAAGGGTCTTAAAAGTTCACCGTCATGTGGGGATCAGCCAAAAAATCATGTCGGGACACAGAGAACCACTGGTTTAGAATAGCTAGCATACAGAAGTATCAATGTACATATTCAGCAGGGGGGGGTTCACTACATGCAGAGTTACAGGCATGCAGCATACAGTATCAATGAGTGCCTGTATGAGTGATGGACAAATAAAACCCTCTTCTCTTGAATCTCATAATAGAAGTCCAACGACAGTTGCACTGTATACCTGTTGTTATACACCAGGTTTTCAAAGACTTCTCTGGTGGTGAAGTGATATTCTCTGCCAGACTCCTCGTAACTCCTTGGAGGCCTTGTAGTGTCTGATAGAAAAACATAAGCACGTGTAAGTACAAATTTATAATACGTACATGTGCTGTACGTTAGAAACTCACAGGACCTACTGTATGTCAGACGAATATTCCCAACTTTAAGCTTAAATCCTCACATCGGGAATAACAATGCTGCAAACTTTACCTGCACAATTGAAATGGACTGGAACCTCACATTGCTATGGCAATTTCTACTCGGTCAGGTACTCTTGTTAACATTAAACCATTTATATTTGTATTTGGCTCTGCTCCTGCAATGCTCCAGAACAATGTGCAAGCATGACGTACTGTTGAAATCGCAACCGCCTGAAGCAGAGCCGAAATATACACAAATGTGTACACAGTTATTTTTTATAACAGTCATATGCTGCGTTCACACGGGCAGATGCAAAAGATGCAAACAAAGATCACAGCATAATTTGTCGCTTGGTAAAAATCAGTTGCTCACGCGGTCGTTGACGTCATGAAGCGTGCGTCTGTAGTGACGTGTGTCATTGCATCTGGAAGTTGAACCCAGCTCAGCTTCATTTTGTAGCTTTGCAGCTTTGCAAAAGCTGCAAAGCTACAAAATGAAGCCGAGCTTCAAACGGCGGCAGCTACAAACGGCGGATGCATCTTTGCATCTTCATGTCGCTGGCTTCCATTGATAATGAAATGTTAGTCTGTATCTTTGCATCTGCCCTTGTGAACGCAGCAATACGGTATGATGCAGTCATAGGACAAAACATAGAATACATATCGTTGCCGTCAGGCAGGAACCAATATCTCTGCATTAACCTTGTGTGTTTCATTTGTAAATGAATGCCCTACTTCAAAAGTATCAAAAGTGTGTGTGTGTGTGTGTGTGTGTGTGCGTGTGCGTGTGTGTATGTGCGCGCGCGTACATGCGCGTGCTGTACGTACGAGGCACGGCTCCCTGGAAGACGCGGGGGTCGATTTCAAGGAGCCTTCTGCGAAGTTCATTCACTCCCACACTGCTGGGTCCTGGGGAGGAAATGTCATATTTTTGAGTGGTGCAAACCACTCCAACAACTGGCTTTGTACCCGTGTCCCGTGTACCCGTGTTTGTTCGTACCAAAAAAAACGAGCATGGTTGCTATGGTTAGTATGCGACGTCACAATAAATGTGTAGTTGCACCACTCAGTTCACACGGGTGTGATTTTTATATTGCTGTCGGACAGAAACCTCTTATCGCCGTATTTTAACGTTCGTAAATGAACGCCCTACTTGATCATGCACTGCTACAGCATCACACGAAAGCATCGTTAGATGTGCTACTTTTGCTATTTTCTTAATTTAAATCCTGTAAACCTGACAGAGACGATATACTATCAAATTACATTTAATTTAGAACTGTGTTCCAAACATAATGGTAAATGGTGCATTTACCCAGCGCCTAAATCCAAGGCGCTTTACGTAGATTGTGCATTAATACATTCACGAGGAATGTATTAATATTAGAGGAAACCATGCAAGGCACCAACCTGCACATCGGGAGCAATTAGTCAGAGTCTTTCTCAACTTCGACACTAACTCTGGGGTAGCCCAGGATGATGTCAGGATCGAACTGGGAAAGGTTCCCAGTTCGATCCTGGCTGTTCCCATCAGCCGCTCTACTGGCCACTCTACCCCTGAGCCACTGCCGCCATATGAATATGAAGCATCAACTGACGGCGAGAAAAGGCTAATTGTACCGCTGGCAAATTAATACAATTGTCAAATATGAGTGACTGACTATCATGAGCGATGAACAGAGCCACCTTCCTGACAAATTGTTTACTTTAGAACCACAATTCTTATATGAGACGATTCTAAAGATGACCCAATGTTACTCTCCAGAGAGAAAAACTTCTCCGTGACCCAGGGGATGAGCGATAATAATAATAATATAATAATAATCTTTATTTATAGAGCACCTTTCAGACACAAGTGTAGTACAAAGTGCTTGACATACAAGTAAAAAGAAATTCACATAAATGCAAAAAATGTAACAAGGGTAAAAAACGAAAGTAAAGTAAGCAAATCTGGTCAGTAGAATTCATTGAAATTAAAAGTAAATTTAAGATAAGGTTACAACAGAATCAGTTCAAATCTGTTAAAAGCAAGGTCATAGTAATGGGTTTTTAGCCGCCTCTTAAAGTCATCAACTGAGGTTGCCAGTCTGATATGCAGGGGAAGAGAGTTCCACATCCTAGGAAGACGATGACATCAGGACTTCTGTAAGTCTCTCTAGTCTACACAGAAGATACTTACCCAGCAGCACGACGAGGCGGTAGGGGTCGTGCGGGCTGCGCTGGTAGCGCACCACCTCCTCGTAGGGGCTGGCCAGCGAGCTGAAGCAGCTGGTGGGGCAGCGGACGTGGCAGGACGGCTGAGCCGTGCTGTGGGCCCTCCGTCGGCACAGACGCATGCTCCGTCGGAACCCCGCTGAACACATTATGGGGACAGAGGGACGAGGTGTGATGAGAACTATAGGGCTGCCACGGTTCATCAAAAAGAATGATTTTATGGCCCGAGAAGGCCTAGCGGTCTGGGGCACCTATAGGCTTCGAATACAGCCTATCGTGGGTTCGAGTCCCGATCCTGACGAACTTTGCTGTATGTCACTCCCCGTCTCTCTCTCTCTCCTCGTTTCCTGGGTGTCTCTACTATACTATATCAATAAAGGCAAAAGGGACCCCAAAAGTATCTTACTACTAAGTATCTTAGTAGTAAGATTTAAAAGTAATAAGGATTTTATAATATATTATTACAAAAATATATTGATTTTAATTAACCCAATTCTACAAATGGATTCTAAATCAGTAGCTCACGCTTCGAGCTGTGCAATCTTTGAAAAGCCAAGGCTAAAATGACACAGATGTTTTCCCAGTTTGAATGGCTTTCCTGCGTAATATGCGTTTTTAATACTGTCTTAGCTCCCACAGTGAACAGTAGGTCAGTACAGAATGATATATTTAGACTGTCTCCAGCAGACACTTACCTATGTAGACGCCGTCAACGTTATTGCTGAATTCACCCCCCTCTGGTTGCAACGGAAGAGAAGCCAGAGAGTGGATACACAGTGAGCAACACAGGAGAATATGGGTGGAATTATTATTTTTCGGAGCACGAAAACGTTTTCATTTTAGGGACCTATGAAAGCTCTTTCTTTGTCTGCTTCAAGAAAGGGTGAACGAGGAAGCATGAGTTCAGTCCGCTGCCCCCCCAGGTTGGCAGAGGAAGTGTAGCGCCCAGGATTACATTAGATAATATTGACACTGGGTGAAAAAATGGGTTGCAAAATCGTGGGATAAAAATGAAGTTTAAAAAAAGAGAAAGGGTGCATGATATGCTTAAATGCGTAAAGATAATTTTTAACTGCACCCTTGCTCTACTTGAAACCATGGCCTAAATTGATCTTATCTATCTGACAGGAACAGCCAGAGGCTGTTGGGTTAGTGGTGACAAAGTCACACAGCAACACACTTAGGCAGTTTCTACTAACCGTCCCTGAGTTCCTCTTGACATTTACGCATGCAGGAAAGAGTTAGGAAAGAAAGAAGAGAAATTTTAATACCGGATTGAACTGCTTTTTATGTCATACATGTGGTTCTCCATAAACAATAAAATAAACTGATTTATTTATATTTATGTTTGAAGACTAATGCACCCATAACTGCCTGCCTGCTATGGCCTTATATGACACCTCCACCTCCACCTAGTTGTGTAAAGTAACTAAGTTGAGTTTTTCTTTCTTTTTTACTTTACTGGACTATACTTTCCACTTTCAATACTTTTACTTCTACTCCACTACAGCTCTCAGAACAAAATATTGTACTTTTGCTCCACTGCATTTATTAGATTTGTTTTGTTTTGTTACTATAGTTATTTTGCAGATTTTGATTGTTACTACAAAACATATACCTTAACCACTTCAACTCTTTATATTTTGTTTTTGGTATTAATACTTTGGAGTACTTCTTCAAACACTGCCACTTCCATCATGTTGTAACAGTGTACTGGTGTATGTACAACAACACATAAGAAACTCTTGTATCATGCAAAGTAAGCTGTCCAGTGTCCAACCTGCTACAGTTTGACCAATAACTTGCTCTACTGTCTTGCATATCATAGTGGCTGTAATTAACAAAGACTTTATAATGGTTTATATTTATATCATAGTGGCTGTAAAGACTTTATATTATATTATATATGTATGACAAATCATATCATAGTGGTTATAATTAACAAAGACTTACCTACCAGATTCAAATGCCTCTTCGTCTGTGACATACAAAGAGAAATACACAAAGGAAGTTTTAGTCAGAAACATAGAGAGACATTGGGCAAATATAGACAAATATTTTACGAAAATACGACATTGTGCAAAACATTCAGCTATTCGACATAAGACTAAGCATGGTATGGTTCAAGTCATTAAAGAGGTAAAACAAATGGTTTCATCGCAAAGTACCAGCACAGATTACAAATAAGCCGAGCACACTTTTAAATAGAAGCAGGAAAACTAGCATGTGTGAGAAATGTGTTCACTGAATTTTGTTTTCTCTATAGATGCCAGTGCAATATGGGCTATTGGGCAAGTGCAGTATACTGTATGCTCCTCTGTGGTCCCCCCTTACTTATTTTTGATTCTGTATTTTAATATGGATGTTTTGACGGACTAACAGTTTATGACATGGTGTTGTTCCATCACAGTGTTTCGTTCTATACTGCTGTTTGATTGTTTGTATGGCTGCACTAAACAGTTTGGTTGCATGTCTCATACAGTGACAAATACAGATCTTATCCCATAACAGTTGCCGTACCTGCTTCCACACACTTCTCGTCAATACCAATGCTGTCTTCTTCTGCAGGTGAAAAAGAAGAAAATCACAGCTGAATTCAATTGTGTCAAAACAATCACACAATTCCAGTTCAGGCTGGCTCCAAAAGATTGCGAGAAATGTAACCATTGTCATTACAGCTAGAGACAAATCAGACAAATACCTAAAACAAAGGGACACGTCCTTACCCTCGTCCACAGTGCTCACTTCAGTTAAGTGTGGGTTAAAAGACAGTGGAAAGAATTGATTAAAATGCTGAAACTGAACCAGTAACCAGTGGACTGTGTTGTGTTTTCCTATATGCTTAATTTATCCATACATATCATGTGTACATTTAAGCCTGAATATAAAGTTAAGACTTGTTAGAGCATTCTCAGCCAATTGATTTCTATTATCTAAATTCTACATCTAAAAGTACTACCGGTATGTCTTGTGAAACATGATATATAACTATGGAAACTCGCACTGTTTCAGCTGGAAGTGAGATTCCTTCCGTATGTCACGCGATGCGTGATTATGAATCCCAACCAACCAGATCACATGAGCCCAACAATAGATTCTTCACTTCCAGACTACACAGATTAAGACTACACACTTATTTCCACAGACAGCAGCTCTAAGGCATATAAAATGATATAGAATGTCAAAAATGTGTGGTATTCCCCGCTTACAGGTGTGGATGCAGGTCTGTGGTTGATAAGGCTGAGACCACCAAAACTCCCTCTGCTTCCTGTGGAGACAGGCACAATTATGGCATATTACATCATCACACTACGCACGCACGCACGCACAATTGTAAATTGTAGAATCACAATTTCTTTGCGGTTTTCCCCTCAGAGTCAGAGCACCTCTTGAGCAGGCTGCTGGAGGGGATGAGGCCGGCGCAGTCAGTGGTGCTGGGCATCTTCTTGGCCTGCCACCAGAGGGCGTCGGTCTGGTCCACGATCTCCAGGACGTCTCCCCTCCTGAAGCTCATGCCGGCGTCGGCGCAGGGGATGGTGGGGTCCTGCAGGGGGCTGTAGTCCGCCATGGCCCTCATGTACAGCTGCGTGGGGGGAGCAGTGTGGATTTTGACCATAGAGTATAAAGAAGGATAGAGACTGATCTGGCGCGAAGCTCCGCCCCCCTCCGCTATTCATGTCAGTGGAAGTTGCTCAGTGGCGTTTTGAAGCACCCGGAAGGACCGTCTCAAAACGTCTACTTCCGCATTGGACCACCACATTTTGGTGGTCCAATGCGGAAGTGCAACCGAGCGCTCAATGTTAAAGCCCAGCTGCACGGGGTTTCCCGGTCATGAATCCACGGGTCCGCCTGTAGTCCCTCCTCTTACCACTAGGGCCCAGTGCTTCAACGTTGGAGTGCCTCACTGGCCCCTTGATTTTGACGGGTGCATATCTTTTGGTCCGACGTCCTAAGTACCCTAGTACCCCAAACCCTAACCTATAACTCCAAACCACACGCGGAAGCTACGGGTGAGTAACCGGCCACGTATGTCGGAGCCACGGGTGAGTCTTGTACTGTTGAATGAGTTGAGTTGTGCGCACTGATAGCAGAGTTAAGACTGCAACGGACCATGTGAACCCACCGAGTTTAAAACACATATTAGCACTGCACTGTCTGCGGAGGAGTTAAAAACAACAACACAAACACTCACAGATACTTGACTGCTGCACACAGCACAAACGGCTGCTCTCACTCAAGGGTGAGACTTATATTGAGCACACTCATACGTGCCTATTTATACAGGTTGCTGTCATCAGTGTCCAATGTCAATCAATCAATATCAATACACCAAACATACTAGATCTTCAAATCCAGCCCTATTGCACTGATCAGAGCAATGGTCACCGAGTTACAGCCATTTGAAGTGTTAGTGGCCCATACCGTATGTGTGCATTTTTTTCTTTTTCCACTATTTTCATGGCAGACCCCTAAAAGTCTTGTGTGTTAAAATAGGGGACAATTGGCCTGGGCCGTGGCTCAGCGGTCCAGGCACCTTGGCTGGTGATCCAGTCTGGCAGTGTGCCGCGGGTTCGACTCCCGATCCCGACGACCTTTACTGCATGTCACTCCCCCATCTCTCTCCCCATTTCCTGTCAGCCTACTGTCTGTCCCTCCATAAAAAATATAAAATAAAGGCGAAAGCCACAAAAAAAAAACATAAAAGAAAAGTTGAAATGACCTACCTAAGTTCCATCCTGGAGGCAAATCTTTCCTGTGATAAAATGGCAACCAATGTAATCAAAAGAGCCAACCAAAGAACAAGATTCCTATATAGGATCATCTCACTGGTCAACAAAAATACCTTGAAGACCCTAACAGGAGCCCTCGTACAAGGTTTCTTCGACTATGCATGCACCTCATGGCACCACAGCACCTCAAAGGCCCTTAAAACAAGGCTCCAGACATCCCAAAACAAACTGGTCAGGCTACTACTTGGCCTTACTCCCAGAACCCACCTCACCCCTGCCCATTTTGATAGGAATGGCTTAAGGTTGACTCGAAACTGGCTCCTCTAATAACAAAAAGGTCCCCCCCCTTTTTTCCATAGTGTTCACATTTCCTTTTTTTGTTTTACTTTCTTAACTGTATACATACATATCTATATTTTCATAGAAGTGTATATTAGTACGTCTCTAAATGTTCTAATGAATTGAAAATGGAGGACCCTGATGTAAACAAGTCTTAGTGCTTTTTATGGTTTTATCCTCGTACCAGTTTTTGTATTGACTGTTTGAAATGTACCCATTCTACAAACTGTAGATCAATCAATCAATCAATCAATCAATCAATGTGTGCAAAGTTTGGTGAGGATCGGAGCTACGTAGGGGTGTCACAATTATTACATAATCGTCTAATCGCAATTATGTGAGATAAATCATAATCGTTTCCATGTAAAAAGCAGAAATAGCAGATGTGCAATTTGAATATAGGATTAAGTTTGCTTTAAAAAAATAAGACATAGAAAACACAGATGTTTACAATTACAACTGAGAGCAGCTGTAATTGAGCAACACTCACCATGGTCTGGTAATGGACCGGTCTCTCACTGATGGGAACAACCTTGAACACGATGGTGCCTTGAGATCTAGCCTGCTGATCAAAGGACACTACATTACACACATGATAGTACTGTCCAATGGGAAAACCAGACATGGAAACACTTAATCCCTATATAGACTTGGTGGACCGGGCTCCCCCAGGAGTCCATTATACTTATTCCATGAAAATTGCCAATTGCAAGGACGTGGCTTATATCACCTCGATAATGCTTGTTTTAATTCAATTTGAATTGAAAAAGTAAATATGAAGCTGTAAATAGACAATGACCTGTATGGTTTGATCCTTTAACCACATTAACCATAACCTGACTCCGCCAGATGGGGCAGCAGAGAGTACACTGGGTTCCCCCCTCCTGCTCCCATCTGGGAACTCTCAGGCAGACTTGATACCCGGCCACAAAACAGCCTGGCCAATCAGCAGCAGCTTCTAGCAGCTTCTAGCAGCAGCTTCTAGCTTCTAGTTGCTGCTGATTGGCCAGGCCGTTTTGTGGCCGGGCATCAAGTCTGCCTGAGAGTTCCCAGATGGGAGCAGGAGGAGTGTACTCTCTGCTGCCCCATCTGGCGGAGTCAGGTTACATTAACCCTAGCCTGGGATCAATACCATTTACGAATTTCTGATCGGGTCGGAGCGTAACTTCATCAGCTTAGAGTATATATTAATAGAGACGGCACCCGGAGGAAACCCTGAGGCGAAATGGACATAGTGGCCGAATTTGGTATTGCAGCGCTGGGCCAAACTCATGAACGCGCTGCTCTGTTGACTATCATTGCGCACGTTCATGATGACACGTGAACGCTGAACGCGTGCCAGCGCGTTCATGTGTTTGGCCCAATCAAGCCCAGGATGCACTCTGTTCCTACCCGGAAGGAGGAGTGAAATCGCCTCATGCGCTTTTGAGCAACTTAATGCAAGTGGAAATCCGGTGCCGTCTCTATTAATAAGGTCATCAGGCATCCGGAACCACCGACCTCCGGTGCCGTGCACCTCCAAAATGATTACCCTAGTTTAAAATTGGTTTAAATTGGTATAGTCATTTCGTATACTAATCGTTTGGTATGTTCATCTTTTATTCGAACTCGTAGCACAACTAGCGAGCATAAAGTAATAGAGGGTATGTGCATGCATAAAGTGAGTGGCAAATCGAATGGCAAACTGAGTGGCAAAGTGAGTTTAAATGTCGTTTAACGCCTTTTAATGCAATCGGACAGGACTTTTCTGTTTGGATGTATATTATATAGGCTGTCAAGGCCAGAAAGAGGTTTGTTGCCACTCAGTAGGCGTTCCCGCATAACTTCCGGGTATGATGATGATGTCACGCGCATACCCTCTATTGATTCTCATTATGTGGGTAACAAAAACAATGCGACGCCAACTGGAACCCACCACCGGCACCACTGTTTTATCTTTCCTAAACCGGATAACACGTCTCGGTTTAGAACGAATACCAGGCCTTCCTCTGAGGTGGAAAGCCTCTTGATGCGAGGTTATACATAAACCCTAGTATCCCTGTTCCGGGAAATGGCATATATGATGCCAGAGTACCACAGACGAAAAACAGTCTAAGTCCAAATTTCATTCTGACCCCTCCACGAAAAGGCCTCGTTGTCCTGAACCCTTATCTATCATTTATACATTATGGATCAATAGTGTGGACTTAGACTGTTTTTCGTCTGTGGCATTCAGTTAATGGTGAACTTTTGAAAACATTTGATGAAGATTTGGCAAAAATAGGCCAACATCGCAGATCTACAAGCTCAAAACGTGCCAACATTCGACCCGTAGTGCGCTTGTAGATCATCAATTTTCACTATTTCCATAGGGCTTGAGTGGTTCAGAGTTCAGACACTTGCGGATGGTCATGGACCTACCACCACCTGGATGACCTGCTCTGGCTCCAGTCCGTCCACAGGAAACCCATTCACCTCGATGACCCTGTCCCCCGCATGGAGCAGACCTGTGTGTGCACGCACGCACACACGCGCACACGCACGCGCACGCGCACACACACACACACACACACACACACACACACACACACACACACACACACACACACACACACACACACACACACACACACACACACACACACACACACACACACACAGACAGACAGACAGACAGACACAGACACAGACACAGACACAGACACAGACACAGACACACACACACACACACACACACACACACACACACACACAGACACACACAGAGCTTTATTATATTCATAAACTCGCCGTTACTGTACATGCCTGACCTGCATGGCCTGGATGCCCTAACCTTAACGTAAGCCCTGCAGTTCAGTCACACATCTGGAATAATAATTACATATATGTACGTAATACGTATTGAAAACTAAAATTAGATTTTTTTTTTTATTTGATTTGATTTATTTAGAAAAGCAATCATAATATAACATTATAATCAGCGATTCAAGGATTACACAGGAAAGTCCAAAAACCTATTTCCACTGAGGTCCTCTCACACTGAACGGAACAATACTTTAAAATACATCACAAATACATAACAGTACATATACATTACATACACAACACAACAAGTATGTCCCTATCCATCCCTCTAAGATGACCCTTTATAGGGGAACCTTTTCCAGTAGCCATTGTTTAGTCTTCTGTTTAAGTGTCCTCAAATTGGAGGTCAGTTTAACATTGGTTTCAACTTTCCAGGCTGTTCCACTGTGTGGCTCCTATGTAAATGAATGAGCCTTTGCCCACTTTACTTTTAAAAGCAGGGAGCACCACATCTGCAATACTGGCTCTGGTGAAATGGTTGTGTACCTCGTTTACCTGAAACATGTTCTTAAAACTGTTGGGACCTCTCCGTATTTAAAGTGGCACAGGATAAGGGAGTTGGCCACCACTAATTTTGTCTCCCTATCCATGTATCTTGCTGTTCGAGCTAGAAGATCAACGTCAAGATTAAGGACTAGGAAATTGTCCTCGCTTTCCTTCACTTTTCCCCCGAACAGTTTATCTTCAAACAATGCAAGAGAGAGAGAGAGAGAGAGACTCACCACTTCGATCAGCCAGTCCTCCATAAATCACCCGCGCTATGAAGATCTCTCCCGTGGCATCGTTCCTCTTTATAGTTGCACCCTGGGCCGGCAGACAAAAAGAAAAAAGATAAACATTTCAAAAGAGCACAATGAAATGGCACAGCTGCATTTGCTTACGCATCAAGTAATAATGATTGGCCATTCTGTCCGGTGAAGATGGACACAACAAACCAGACAGCAGTGTAACGTGAATACTAACATGAGGAGTGAAAAAACATGTACGTGGTCTACCTACACAACCATCACCGTGTGATATACAGTATATTCATTCAATTCAAGCAGTAGTTCTGAACCAGTGGTCCTGGGACCAGCAGGTGGTTCCAGCTGGTCCCCCACCTAAAAAATGGAGAGTTGGTAACCAAATGGACCCTCATAGATCTTTAACTCTTGAGAGTGTAAAATGAAAGTTACATTATTGTTAAACACCTGCATTACTTAATTTACACAATTATATAATGTAGAAGAATTCTACATTACATCGTTTGCCTGTCATCTCCCATAATGATGGTACCACATCAATATAGCATGGAATTGGGGACAATATCGTATATGAAACGGGTTGAAAACAACTGAATTAAAGGGTAGGGTAAGTGATCTTTTTTGGTTAAAACAAAAAGATTTTGTTAAAAGGTTAAAGCACTATATTCTGAAAGTAATCCGATAGTGCCTTTTGTTTGTTCACTAACAGGGGTCTCCCTGTCTCTCCAGCTCTTTGATAAACACACAATGTCAGCCAATCAGGAGAGAGTCCCCATTTAGCCGCTTCATTTTTTTATAGTGTTCCAGTTCAACCTTTGTCTGCTCATTTCTTTGTGACATCAATTCCAACTTCACTTGTTTTAAGTATGTATCCTGTCTGAGTTGTCTATCCTGCTTGGATAGTATCCTCCTGACCTGAAAATGGATTTTCAGTTGTAATCAGAATCAGAATAAGAATAAACTTTATTGTCACATCACAGTACAAAAGTAGAAAAGTGGGTGAAATTAGTTTTTGTGCATATTAGTTCCCATCGTGTCATAAAGAGCTAGTGGAGAGACAGGGAGACTCCTGTTACTGAACTCTATAGCAACTAGTACGATCAGACGATAGAGACATTTATTATTATAACCAAAGAAAATCACTTACCCTAGATGTAAATATCTACAGTATCCAGTATATGCATCCACACACAAAATGACATGAGCAATAACATTCCGAGGGTAAAAGGTGAGATTCTGTGAAGACAAAGGGGAGGCGATGTTGACCAAAACGTCATCACCTTCGCCAAGGAAAGAACTCCATACACCAGATGACAACGGAACCAATGGCAATAGCGGTGCAACGGTAGAATAAACGACATTCACGACAAGGAAAGGAATGAGCATGAAAACATAAACTGACGATGAAGAAGAGGCATGAGGGAACTCCACATATGAGAGAATATGAGGATGATGATTATGAATCAATGCTGAATGAAATAGATATACAAGTGCAGTGCCTGTGCTGAAGGTGAGCTGCTCTCCGGTGATGGTCTGCCCGTCACAGAAGCGAATACATCCGTCACAGCAGGCGACCAAAGCGGACATCCTTGCCTTTTCTCACTTCGCCTTTTTCTTATTTTTCTTCCTCCGCCGCACTATCGTCGCCAGGCCGCCCGTCACGGGACAATCAGCAGAGCCGTCCGATTGCTCCGACAGGCCGTTGGAGAGACGATGGGGTCCGTTGGCTCGGGAGGGAGCCTGGGCCTTTGAGCCGGCCCGCTGCGCCCCACGGCAAAACGTGCACATGGAGCTGTGAGACGGCGAGCAAGGCGGAGTCGAGGGGAGGGAGGATCCGGTCTGGTGGGCAACGGACAGATGGTGCTCGTGCATCCCGGAACTTTGGCTCCGCGTGGACCGACCCACCATGAGCGCCTGCTGCTGTGGGTCCCGCTGCTCCCCGTCGCGGGCTTTTCTATTGGCTCTGGGCGTCGTTGACGCCGGGACCTGAGACTCCGCCTCCTCCGTCCTGCCGGCCGCGGCGACCTCCACGATGCCCTGCAGCCGCTCCACCACCTGCGCCAGGAGCGCCAGCGCCCGCGTGTTGTCCCGCGCGCTCTCCGACACGCGCTCCGTGGCCGCCGCCATCTTCTCGCCCAGCCGCCTGACGTCCTCGGTGCCGCTCGCCATGGAGCCGGCCGCCAGCTGCACCGCGGACCTCAGCTCGTCCAGGCTCTCCTGCTTGGCCAGCTCCACGGGGGGTCCGTGTCCTCCCCCGAGTCCTCCTCCTCGCGGGAAGTCCACGATGACCCCCAAGCCCCTCGCCCCCCCCGGGTGGTGCCGAGGCGTCATAGGACTGGGCGGGGCCGTGCGGACGCAGAGGCTGTGGCTCCGGGTCCGGAAGCCGCAACACGGAGCGCTGTCGATCCGGAGGCGACGGTCGGTGTCCAGGTTGGAGTAGTAGCCGGCGGTGGAGCGCCGTGGCCGGGGCGGAGACAGGGACCAGCTGGGCTGCTGGTGGCAGTAGGTCGGGGTGCAGTCGGACAGGTTGCAGTAGGCACGGGCAGATCCTGATGGACTGTCTAGGTCCAGACTGTCTACATCATCTCCAGAGGGAGAGAGAAAGATGTTTTTTAATATATATCCATTAAGCACTGGATTACTAATCGGATTCCATTTAATCTCTACAGATGCAAAAGTTAATCGAATTAAACTCAATTCTTGAATTAAATAATAATCTACCAAGTTCACAGCGAGTCACATTGCATCAGATCAATACATTTTGTTGATTTTCACGTCAATTTGTTATATACTAATTATCAAAAGAAACGTGCAGCTTGATTTTTTGATGAATGGAAAAAGTGCAGCAATTGATAGAATAACCGCCAAGAAAATCAGTCCTCGACGACGATTACTGATGAGATTGATTCAATGATGATCCATGAACCAACAGGAGGTGAATGATTTTTTTTTTTTTTTCACAGTTTTGTTTATTCAAGATTTCAGGGTATACAGTAAATCAAACAATATGACAGTATATGTGACACACCCATATGGAACATACCAAAGAGATAACATTGACATATAAATGTTGTGACCACTATATGCAAAATATTGTGGTAGCATAAAAGCAAGTATATAGTCCTATGCTAACAGGGAAGTGTCAGTTACAAATCACATAACCTGAATCCAGTTTTGAAACAAACGCAAGACAAGACAAGACAAGACAAGACAAGACAAGACAACATGGCATGGTCATTGGTCACCCCTCCAAAACATAATGGACGTGGCAGTGCACCCACACATGGTTCCTAATAATAAATATACTGGACAACCCAGCTGTGTGTCGGGACTCGACATGTAGTATGCTCAGATTCAGGATTACACTCATTCAATCTGGAATAGTTAGGAACTGCAACTCATTTACAAGTGCGAGGAAGGGGCCCCATGTGTCTTCAAATTTGGATACCGAGCCTAGTCTCAGGGTACATCTAATTTTTTCTAATTTAATAAAGTGGAGTACATCTCTAATCCAGTGAAGATGGGTTGGGGGAGCAGAGGACTTCCATTTCATCAGAATTAGACGCCTAGCTAAGAGAGTGGTAAAGGCCACCAAATGAGCTTTGTATTTAGGCAGTAATAGAGTAGGGGGAGACATTCCAAAAATAGCCGTCATTGCATTTGGTTCTAACGGTATCCTAACACTCCTTGACATAGTGTCAAAGATCTCAGTCCAATATCTACGTAAAGAAGGGCATGACCAGAACATATGTATATACGTGGCAGGGGCCGAACGACACCTATCACACAGGGGATCCACATCACCATATATTTTGGATAACCTAACTTTAGTGAAATGTACACGATGGATAATTTTGCATTGGATTAGCCCATGCCTTGCACAAATGGAAGAAGAGTGGACAAGACGTAAAATATCATCCCAATCATCATCTGAGATTTCTTCTCCCAAATCCTCTTCCCACTTGTTCTTAATATTTTCTATTGAAGTAGGCCGCAAAGAGAAAATACAATTGTACATAATAGATATTAGGCCCTTCGTGCTCGACAATGGAGTTAAAAATGAATCAACCTCAGTGGCCTCTGGAAGGTTTGGAAATATAGGGTTAAGGCTGCGCACAAAACTGCGGATCTGAAGGTATCGAAAGAAGTGTTGATTTGAAAGGGAATACTTCACAGACAGCTGTTGAAAGGAGGCAAATACATTGTCGATATACAGATCCCTGAGATTCGTAATACCAAGTGATGACCATACAGAGAAGGCATTATCACTCAAAGATGGATGGAATAAAGGGTTTGCTGCTATTGGGGCGAAGAAGGACTGAGCTTGTAGACCAAAGTGGCGCCTGAATTGTTTCCAAATTTTTAGTGTGGATTTGACAATAGTATTCTTAGAATAGGGGGTAAGAGAAAAACGAATAGGGGTATGAATAAGAGCAGTTAGCGAGGCAGGCCTAACTGAGGAAGATTCCATTCCAATCCACGTCGGACGTAAAGGTAGGAGGTGAATGATGAGGATGAAGAAGTGATGATGATGATGAAAGACAAACCGGCCCCTTCTTACCCATCAGGAGGGAGCTGCTGCCTGAGGGGGACGAGTGGCTCTTCTCCCACAGTGAGTTGGCGTAGCAAGATCGGCACGGGCTCACGGGGTTCCGAAAGCAAACTCTACAGTTACCCATTGGCTTATAGCGAGAAGATGGCGGAGGGTAGGGAGGCACCGGAGGCGGCCGGCGGACACGTTCGCCCGAGAGCAAGCTTCCCCGCCGGACGGTCGCCTTCGACTGTTCCTTGACGTCCTGGCCCGTCCCCCCACCTCGGCTAAGCCTCCGCTTCAGGGTGGCCCACTGGCTGCGGATGCCCCCCAGGGAGCTCCTGGTGGGAGCATGCGGGAGGGACGAGTCGGGCAGCGCTAGCCCAGTGCCTTGGTTTTCACACCGCTGTGAGACAACATAATACACTCAAACATAAAAGGGATATTATATGGAAAGATACATTTTCTACAGGATCAAACACATAGTGCAGTCGAAGCTTTGTTGCCCTTTGTGCTAATAATACTACTAATAATAAAATGTGAAGTGAGGGGCAACTTTTGGGGCACCCACAAACATGACGTCCCGGCGGGCACACACAAAGGCAAACAAAAAGTCCATATGAGTTGGCTGCCACATCATGTCACAGGGGGAACACACAAAGCGCCCATCAATAATAATCTTAATAATAATAATAGGAGCTTCACTTCTCTTAAAGTTTCAATGTTCCATGGAATAAAGGTGCAAAATAAACCGTGCCCTTAAGTGAGGGCATCTGTGGAGAAGAGAAGAGAAGAGAAGAGAAGAGAAGAGAAGAGAAGAGAAGAGAAGAGAAGACTGACCAGCGGCTGCTTGTTCTTGACCAGGCACACCACCCTGGTGGCCTCCTCGTGATCGGGCAGCTCCTCTGGCATGGGAGGTAACACTGGGTCATAGTCCTTCTGGGCCACCGTGTCATGGGCTGACAGGAGGGCCTGGTAACACACACAGACAGACCCAGGTTAAAGGGATAGTTCAGGATTTTTGAAGAGCGTAAATTTGGTTTACATTTTTACACTCTCAAGAGTTAAAGATATGAGACCTCATTCACAACAGAGAAATACGACGAGGTGTAAATGAGATGCGTAATAAATGCACCATTTATCGTATGTCCGATCAAGCTGCGACAATCTCCCGTGTCATTCAGCGATGGTGGTGTAATCAGTTAATTTCCTTGTCTTTCCTTGGGTGGTGCGATGCACAGCACTGCGTGTGTGAACTGGTAGATCAGCTTATTTTGACAGGCGAGTGCCGCGAGGCTCTCGCAATGTCAACTGACTGAAGGTTTAAAAAGTATAGGCTTCTCTCATAACCAACTTCTTCATTTATTGATTTAAGTTCAAGCTCAAGGCTATAGCCTATAGGCCTACTTGGCAAATAACTATAAAGAGCCATTTCTATTGAACAATTGCACACTCGCCTTTGCAAAGGTAAAAAGGATATCCGATATTTTATTTTATCAGAGCTGTATTGATTAATGCACGTATTATAGGCTAACTTGACCAATGCAATGCCTCTAGAATGCATGCATATAGGCCAGGGGTCCTCAACTAGAAATGCTGAAGGTCCACTAATAATTTTTGAAAAAGACTAAGGTCCGGCCCCATGCCACGCAGCGCGGGCCATGCAGCGGCCAGCGGAGAGCGGGGCTCTATATTTTTTAGTACAGTCACACCAAGGCAAGCTTATACAAATCGGATCCCCTCCCAACCAACCAATACTGGGGTGCAGAGTATGGAAATAAAATGTTTCACAAATATTCCCCTCCAAAAATTCACAGCAAATGAGAGGTATTGTGTTGAGGCACAAAGAACACTTTTATTTTGTAAAGTTTTTGCCCAGGGTCCACAGAGAGGTGGTCCGCGGTCCGGTCGTGGACCGCGGTCCGCCTATTGAGGACCCCTGATATATGATATACAAGCGCAAGCCATGCGTGATACTCGGCTTTTATATAGGCTATCATTTTTTTATGTGCTGACCAATATTGGGGACACACCCTACATATTTTATTTGAGGTCTGGGAACAATGAATTGATTCAGCATGAAGACTAAAGCCTTCTGAATAAATATATGCATGCCTTGATCGCGAGTACACTACCCTCTGAGCTGACGCGGAACTGAGTGGAGTTTACGACCAACGGCCATCAACGTCAAGTTCATGGCCATTGCCATGAATTCCCACGTAACGTGGGAATCGTCGTAAATGCCCGTACGCTCACGCTCCGCTCACGCTCCGCTCATGATATGAGCTTAAACGCCATTGTGAATGAGGTCCATAGGGTCCATTTGGTTACCAACCCGACATCAATTAGCTGGAACCCCGTCAAGGACCACTGGTGGACCACTGGTTGAAAACCACTGGTTTAAGAACTCACGTGGATCGACACGTCTAAATCTTGTCATTGCTTACTTGGAAGTGTGGTTGTCTAAGAAGACGGCAGAGCTCCTGGGCTTCCTCGGAGGAGCCTGGCAGTGACGCGATGTCCAGCACCAGCTGCAGACAACGCAAAGCATGGACACGTCTCATTGCAAAGTGACAAATACACGCACCACAGAGGAACGTTACACATTCTATAGTTCAGTATAGTCGTGGAAGTGTTTAGGTCTGACCTGGAGGGAAAGTCCAGAGGCGTAGTTGAGATATGACGCGGGCTGCTCTTGGTTGAACCTCTGTAGACACTCGTAAACCTGGAAGAAGAACAGCACAGAGATTACAACAGAGATATATATATATATATATTTTACTTTATTTTTAAAGATTTGTTTTTGGCTTTTTCTGCCTTTATTAATAGTTTCAAGTGAAGACTGACAGGAAGGAGGGAGAGAGAAGGGGAGACACATGCAGCAAAGGTCGTCATGAACGGGACTCGAAGGCCAGAGCCTATATGTGGCATGCGCTGGGACCACTAGGCCAGCGGGCCCCCAACAGAGATCTAATTCTGAGCGGCTCCTATGCACAGTTTTGTGTGTATGTGTGTCTGCCCGTATGAGCACGGAATTAGCTCAGCTGATTGGCTGAGCACGGAATGTGATGTATGATGATGTATGATGATAAGAAATTAAAAAGAAAAAGGTCAAGCAATCAATCAAAACACGAGCATAAAAAAAATCTATGAATTCAACATGAAAAATCACACCCGTGTGAATTGAGGGGCGCTCTAATCATCGTACATCATCATCAAGAATGGTGGTCCCTTATTGGCCAAGCGTTCCCACCGACATACATATGCCGATTTGCTCAGACACATATGATGTAAATTCTCCATTCATTGTCAATGGCATTTAATGTTTGTGTTCAGACTGAGGAAGAGCATTGCGCTCGAAACGTCACAGTCAATTTTTTGTGCAAATAAAGGCACTTCACGAGCATCTGAGCCCACAGTGTGCGAGTATTTTCTTTTCTTCATCTGTGTTCAGACAACACAAACATTAAACTCTATAGCTGTATATAGGATGGACTACCGCCCCTCAAAAACAGACATGCACCTACCGCAACATAATAAACAAGAGCGCGTGCGCACACACACACTAGTGAAAGGAAGGCACAGCTGATCTCTAGCAGTGCCAGTGACACAGTTTGACCCAACAAGGTTAAAGGTGAGGTGAAGGGAGTCAGACCTTCAGCAGTGAGTGGAGCCAGGGAGCGTTGAGCAGGCTGTTCAGCACCTCAGCCCCGTCGATGTCTTTATTGATCGAACGTCTCACCTCCTCGATCACATCCGACAGGATCTGACGCAGGTCTGTCACACACGCGCACACGCACACACACACACACACACACACACACACACACACACACACACACACACACACACACACACAGGATGGTATAGATGGGTGAACCTCCCGATGTAGTCCACAGAACGGTATACATCTGGTGTGGAGAACTACATTTCCCAAACTCACCGTGTTCTCCAAGTGCACAATGAGAGGTCAGCACCTGGGCTTCCACCGCCTGTCGCATGGTCCCTGGACCACTGACCACTGACCTGCACACACACACACACACACACACACACACACTTTGCACTGCGATTGCGTTGTGATGCAGCGTTTCATGGATACAGTAGGTCAAATGGTAACTGTCTGGAACGCTCGCCTCCATTGTTTTCACAGACCAGCGGTCCTTGTATTTGTTTTTTTCAATAATATTTGTATTGACTTTTTTTATAACGTACATTACATACAATACATTCACACACACTCACACACACACAGATATTGCACTTGCACTTGTATAAACCAAACAAAAATAAGTATCTAAATAAGAAAAAATAAAACATTTGTGTAGTTCTTTAGTTTTCAGTTCTGTTTCGTTTCCTCTTAGTTAGGTTCTTGTATTTGTATTACTGAGGTTAAGGTTAGCTTACCTTAGTTAAACTATGCCTAAACCTAAACCTATTCCTAAACATAACCTCAGTAAAACTATGCCTAACGCAACATATTCCTAACCTGGTTACGTTTAGGAATAAGGACAGGTTTGGTCATAGTTTTACTGAGGTTACGTTTAGCAATAAAAAAAATAGCGACCATTCCGAGGTCACCCAATTTGACCCGGGGCGGGCGTGTTTTGGAGCGAGCATTATTGAATTTGGTCAAAAACAAGCTACAAACGGTCTTGGGTTGCAGGTTCCACAGGACTGAGGTATAACACTTTCACGAGTGGTGCTCGTATATGTTACACTTGCATTTGTTTATGTTCTCTAGATATGACTATTGCCCCAATTCAATCAATGGCTACGGTAATTACCGTAAAGATGTGTGTGTGAGCCTAGTAGGCCGGCCACAACTGTGGGGGTCAAAGGTTAATGACCCGCTTTAAACCAGCCGTAGTGCTCATATTATGGCGTGACCCGTTTTAAATCAACCCAGCATTAAGCCAGGGCTGTAGGCCTATAGCATAAACCTGCCCAACACTGTGGAATAACTCCATAGCTCCACAGCAATATGATCAATATAAGTATCTAACATAAAAATAAATCCTCAAGTAGCAAAACAATCATCAGTTCTCAGTTGTCAAACAACGGGATGACCATTCATTCAGGCAAAGCCGTGCAGTGGCGTATCTACAAAAAGGCGAGGACAGGCCTGTCCAAATCCATTTCTGCCTGCTCAAAATCCATACACTGAGAAAAAAAAGAGAGGACAAACACCAGACCTGAGAACTATTAGTGGACAGCGGATGGACCGTTGCGCATAGAGCGCGACCCTCAATCACCCATTGGAATGCAAATGCCTGCCCACCATGTAAATCCTGGAAAGCCGGGGCTCTGCGAGTGACCCGTTTACCATTGATGTGCAATGTGTCTGCGACGGCTCTCCTTACCTGTTTGCCAAAACCCGCTGCAACGTCAGAGCCTTGATGATGCAAATCCCATCGGCGTAGCATCAATATGGGTGCATATATATTGGTGAATGATTCCCCCCCAGAGTTTTTGCCGCCGTGGCAGAGAGAGAGAGAGAGAGAGAGAGAGGGAGAGAGAGAGGGAGGAAGATGTGTAATCTCTCTGGATCCCACGTAATCCCGGGCAAGAGCCGCCTGCCTGCCTCTCGCATAGGAGCGGCTGCCCTCCCCTCGCCCCACCCCACCGGGCTGAGCTAACCGTGTGTGTGTGGGGAGGCTCAAATCTTCTTAAATCCTCTCAGCTTTTAACACGCTGCATGGAGGAAGGGAAAGGGGAGGAAAAGTCAGAGAGATGGTGTGGGGTGGAATGAGAGATCTAACACTCAGTCCACCTAACACTCAGTCCCCCCCTCTCCCCCGACACGGTCGAGGCAGATGGCCGCCCACCCTAGAGTCGGGTTCTGCCTGACGTTTCTTCCTAAAGGGGAGTTTTTCGTTACCATTGTCGCAATATTGCTTGCTCTGGGTGGATCTTTGTTGGTTGTAAAGTGTCTTGAGACAACTGTGATTTGACACTTTAATAAAATTGAATTGAATTGAATTGAACTACTATGGAGGCAGCTCTCTAGGTGTGGAATCAAAGGTCCTTTAACCACTTAGCAGCCAGCCGATATACTTTGTTGACCGGAGTCCCACAGGGCTGTATACTCGGTCCACTCCCTTTTCCCCTCTACACCGAATATCTGCGCCGAAAAATAGGAAATCTACAAGCTCACAAAGTGACTAGTTGTGAACTTAATTTAGATCTGCTACTTTCACCAAATGTTTCAGCGCTCAGAAAAGGAACACTATAGGATTCATCGTGGTTGCGATGTGCTGTGAGCTTATAGATCGGCTATTTTCGTAAGAAATAAAGACAAAATGTGAATGCACTGTAACACAACATATTGAACACTGAACCTTGGCCCATCTGTAAGATTATCTATAAATAAAGTTCCCTCTGAATACATTAGGCCTTTAATTATTCTGTACAATACGGTATAGCTTTTTTTTGTCACTTGGATTTTATATGAGGCAATCTTCCAGAGATGTAAGCATAATATTATTTATCTTTTTAAAGTTGCACCCATCCACACGTTTTTTTCTCTCCAGAAAACACCAGTTCATCATTCCTAAAAGATGTTAAAGATTGTGCTTCCATGACTTAATATAAATATTTCTGGTAGGTATTAATTTCTATGTTTCCTAAATGGGTCCACAATTTCTATTTGCTGTTGCAGAGTTGGTAGCCTCGGTACCCAGGCTTTTATTTCCGTTCGCATCGGCACAGAGTTGGTGACTCTCAGGACATGACAGGAAAGAAACCCCATCGGTTTCCAAGAAACATACTGTAATTCTACTGACTACTAAGGTCCATAGCTGTAATGAGAACGGTTATTTTTGGAATTCCGAAAATATTTTCCAGAGGTAAAAATTGTTAATCACTTTAGCCCCGGTCTCCCTATTTTGTCATTATAAGATGAGGACGAGAAGCTTTTCCAAAATAGCAGATCTATAAGCTCACAACACATCCCAATATGACACGTTGTGGAAAAGGTAGTTGGGAAAAACAAACTGAATAAATAAATAGCCTAGGAAAAATTACATTTTTGTAAAAACATTTGAAAGCAATTTGAAGAATAAAATGGTTGTAAACTTTGCATATGTGTAAGTGTTATAAACCTAGCCTGGTAAACCATCGCGTGAATTGACATTATCCGAGAACAGGAGCCGCAGAACATTTTATTATCCATGTCTTTATTGCCCTTTGTTATTATCTTAAGGTACAATACTTTTGTCCACATGTAAAATACACACTATGTCAGCCAGCTGAAACAAAATGTCATGAGAAACACAGCATTCCTTTGACATGACGTGAATACTCGAGGTGCCTGGCAGTGGTGGGAAGTGACTAAGATACATTTTTAGGACAGTTTATACTTTACTTTTACGTTTCCAATTTCCAATACATTTACATTCTACTGGACTACATCTGGAATCCAAAAAGCATACTTTTTACTCCACTACATTTATTTGAAAACTTTAGTTAGCCTACTAGTAACTGGTATACTTACTAGATTTTGATTATCATTACAAAACATTACATACATTAACCACTTCAGCCCTATATACATTTCGGCAATTTGAAAATAGACGATCTACAAGCTCACAATACATCACATCGCGACGCATTGTGAGCTTGCCATTTTCAAAAGTTTTTTTTTTTTACATTTGAACATTTTGTGAAATGGGACATTATGCAGAATGAGTACTTTCTACGTTTGGTACTTTAAGTACATTTTGATACCAATACTTTTTGTACTTTTATAAGTAAAAGTATATTTGAATTTGAAACTTTCACTTGCAAAAGACTATGGCCTCACTCACACCTTTGCAACAGACTGATGTATGCTTGTTGTATACAAAGGGACACAGCTTGCCCCAATGCATTTCCAATGGGAGTCACATGGTTTGGCACAACCTTTGTGTTGTATGAGGGGGAGGGGCGCAGTCGAAACACAGCCGAAAGCCATACAACAGCTTGTAGTCCAAAATGTGGACTACAAACCATGTGTCTTCCATTGGAAATGCATTGGGGCGGCCATGACACTCACAACATTCATACAACAAGCATGCATCAATGTTGTATGCTAGATCAAAAGGTGTGAGTGAGGCCTATTTCTGCATTGTAGTATTGATACTTTTACTTGAGTAAAACATTTGCATACTTTTTCCACTGGTGGCGCCTGCGGGTGTGGCTGTACACGTGCCGTAGTTGTGTCAGAAATGTGTATATATACACTATATTATATATGTATTTTACAGTCTATGGTCATAAACAGGTGCTGAGGTAAGGTCAATCTGACAGTTCAATCTTCACGAGAAGCGTATATGATTACTAAAGCATAATTCGTGCTCCGTCGTACATTGGCGTCACGTGGCGAAAATTGTCGATCCACAAGCTGCCAACGTGACGCGGTTGCGATGTGCTGTGAGCTTATAGATCGGCTATTTCCGCACATGATTCCACCGTTCGCCAAAGTATAAATCGGGCTCGACGCCGCTCAACATACAATATCTCAGCTTATATCAACCAAATAACAATTATTACACATGGATTTAATCCATTTTAAATACAGTAGCACTTAATTTTTACTGCAGATTTCCCCCCCAGTAATCCAATCGAAACTGCGCTGCTATTGCAGTCACACCCGCTATAGAATAGAAATAATACAAATGCCATCGAAAATACCTCCTAAATGAGATCACAGACATTGCCAGATTATGAAAAATAATCTATATAGTTATAGCCCTATATAGTTCAGGGAAGGATTATTCCTTGTGTAGGTATATGTAAATTATTGGCAGCCTTCAGTATTGTGGTGCCTGCTCGGGAAAATCCACTTATCAGCTTCCATGTTCCCCTAGCTAGCAGCATCCTGAAGACGTCATAAGCTTGTATTATTTAATGTTGCCGTCTAGTTCTATATAGCAGCTGATCTCCTCTTAGGGGGAATGATTGCCTTTGGCAAGAATAAAATAAAAATATAATCGATACATGACATCTAAGCCTAAGGTGACATAAACGTAACGATTGTAGAAGTTGTTGTGTCTTCTATCAGTTAACAAAAGTCGACGCCTAAACTTATGAGTAAAATAAAAGTAGCGGATCTGCTGTGTTTTATAGATGTAGTGTGATACTTTTTGGTGTTAGCATTATGTTATGCTTTAGCTGTTGAAAAATAGCAGATCTACAAGCTCGTAGCGCGCCACCGAGTGGCGCGCTACGAGCTTGTAGGTCTGCTATTTTTGAAAAATCGAAGAACGACTGACATAGAAACATAGCTTTTTCAGAAAGCTGTCAGGATTTAGAAGACATTTTTAGAATCTGATCTCAGGTCAAAATGGGTGAATTTCCCTCTTTTATTTTGGTTTCTTTCTAAAATGGATATATGCATTTACTTTTAGCCCCTTTATTACAAAGACTGTATTGCTAAAGTGTGTTAAAGGTGGCGGTCATTGGACATGAACCCATAGGCACGTATGGTCACGCACAGCTGGGACCGAATACTGGTAGGGCAAAGAATGCAGAGTTACCACAAAAACTAAAGCACAATATGAGAACAGCACAATGTCAAATTGTGTTCTTAATTAAATACATTTATTTAATTATCTGTTTTGACTGGACAACATAACAACTCTTAAGGCAACAACATAATGTCATCAATCAATAATACTTGTAGTGTAAACGGCATTGAAAAAAAGCATGGGGAGTTTGAATTAAGGCCCTTTGTTTTTAGCAAAGTTGTTTGATGGTGTCATATTCAGTAGATAGATTTTAAGCCTATAGAATCAAGCCATCCAGGCAGAGGCTCCTGGTGAATCATGACCATAAAAACTTTGATTCTGTGAAAAAGAAATTCATATTTAATTAAATGATACTGTATTTACTAAATACCGTTTGTTTAGCGTTTTTCCTTCTTTTCTTCGCACAGAATCAATGGTCATGATTCACCGCGATCCTGGATGGCCTGATTCTAGGCTTACAATAATTGATATAAATATGTTTGGAAATCTCTATGGGAAAAATTAATGGCCTGTTTATGGAACCAGAAAATGACTGCCACTGCTATGCCCTATTGGGAGCCTTGCATGTAAATTAAGCAGCTGACAACCTCATGTCAATATACCAATACAGTATTGTGAAAGAATGTATTAATCTGAGCCATTACTCCTGCTCTTAACCACAGATCAGAAGATAATATCAAAGAAAAAGGCTTAGTCATTGACCGTATCACCCGTAAGCCTGATGTATGCTTCCATTGCAAGAAGGCGTCCTCTGCCCGGAAATGGCAGATCCACAAGCCCACAAACGCGTTGCGCCGCGGTAGCATTGCGAGCTTGTAGGTCTGCTATTTGTGGCGCACACACACACACACACACACACACACCGACGTGCAACTAAGTCAACTAAACCAGGCTTTTAAGCCCCGTTAGATCATGTGTAAGCCACTTCTGTGTATGGGCCGCATGTAATGCAGTGCTATCATAAACATTATGACGTCATCAAACAGTTGTTACCTTAAATGGTAAAAAAGACCAGTCTACACACAAACAGATGGTGTGCAGCGGCAGAATAAATACACACACACTGTACATACAGTATGTATATGCAGTGGCGTGCACAGACATTTAGAGGGGCAGGTGCTCAAGTGGAAAAAAGGGCACTTTGTGCAGCGCGTGGAACCGGCCGGTTGCCTTAGTGTGAGATTTATAGATTGTGGGGCCTAAATGATATATTAGAAGCTTTTTATCAAGAATTGATCAATGTTACCATGGTCCACATACTGTACAGTGTAACTGTACAAAATAAGAAAAAAAAGGAAAAACAAGTGTTTTTTTTTTAAAAGGGCACATTGCCAAAAGGGCTCTAGCACCCCCTAGTGTCTATCTGTGCACGCCACTGTGTATATGTATGCATGCACAAACTGGACTTTGCGGAGGTGGGTTTCACATTAAATGCTTTCTTGTGTTTTGTTTTCACCAGGGTTGGACGGAGATCTGTCCTTGAGAATAAAATGTCTACTTGCGCATACTCATGAGCATAATGATGCTTAATACCTTTTTAAGACTTTCTTTCTTGAATCTGTACACACTACAGAAGAATCCTGTATAATAAAAAAAAGGAACCCGAAACGCATCCTGTATTCGTAGAGACAAAGTGTTTGTAATGTCAGTGTTTTTACGGTTCGCTACCGTGGCAGAAAAGAACCATCTTCGACAGAGAATGCAACCTCCTTCCTCGCTTTGCCTGTGCAGATTCCTTAATACTGAAAACGTTGGCTGGATTTTGGCATTCGGATTGTCATGAAAGAAACGATGAAACTTCCTCACAGTTTGTTTTAGTATCTCATAGTTTTGCCAGCCATTTCGCTTGGAATACCTCACAACGGAGGTTCCTGGAAGGCTTTGCATCGGGGGCCTATAACACAATACACAAGGTTTTTAAGTCCTGATCGAAATTATGGGAAAACATCCATTCTTCTTTAGCCCAGCAGAGCAGCTCACGACACGCCCCTTTAACACTGTTTTAAACCAAAACGCAACACGGACCTCCTTGCCGTGCCTCCGATTCAGAGGCCAGGAGTGTCACGCCGTCTTGCTGTCCACACTGACATCAACCTGATGTATGCAGCTGAAGCCTGCTTTTATACTTGGTAGATGTGCGCGCACGACTAAGTACAAGTCAGGCTTGAGTGTAGGGTTGGGATCTCTTAGGATTTTAACAATTCCGGTTCCTTAACAATTCCCTCTTAACGGTCTGTTCCCTTTAACCATTCCTCCCTGGGGTTCCAAATGGACCCTTAGAAGTTTGTAACTCTGAGGCCACTTTTCCACCGAAATAACTTTCATTCTGAACTGTTCTTTATTATTTATGATGATTTATCCCATTTTGGGCGGGGACCCCTTTTGGTGTTTTAACTAAGCATTATGTTATACTTTAGCTATTGAAAAATAGCAGATCTACAAGCTCATAGCGCGCCACCGAGTGGCGCGCTACGAGCTTGTAGGTCTGCTATTTTTGAAAAGTCGTGAAAATGCGGCACAAATCTTTGAATATATATTCTTTCAGAGGACTTTTTTTATTTCGACGTCAGGCCTAAATGGTGTTATATCACATCTGCATCTTCCAACCTGAATAGTGACACGGCCACTTTGGTTCCCCACTTCAGGGCAAGTCTTTTTTTGGTTCCTGTTACGAACCAACTTTTAGCGATATGAACCAATTAATTTGGTTCAAAATTAGGCAGGAAAAAAAGAACGGAACCGGTTCAACCCCGGTGGAAAAGGGGCCTGAGAGCGCACAAATGAATGATATTTGTACACTCTCTCCTTGAAATGAAAACTTTTGAGAAAACCACCGTTATTGTCATTGCATAGCAGGACGTGAAGTCTGCATACCAGCTCTGACAGTGTGATAAAACCCCGGTTCTAGGAACCGTTTCCAAATGTGATGGAACCGATTCCTGGTTCCTCAATGTTGTATGCGGTTCCTTGGAGTCGAATGCCAAACCTAATTGAGTGTACGTTTTCTTTTTCTTTCTCCACAGTACAAAGACGTGGAGGTTGGTGGTGTGAGCTCCAACCACCACCCAGCATCAATACATTAAACACAGAGGCCACAGTGCCGTGACATCCACGCCAACAGCACGAAAACAACTTTTGTTTGTGCAGCCATGCTTATTCATTCAGGACGTCCAATGGGGGGAAAAGCATCCTTCACTTGGCAGGCCAAAGACTCCAGAATATCACTGCGTAGATATTAGTCTGGAACTTCGGTGTGGAAGATTTATTTCCAAGGGGCGGTTTCCAAACAGATTCCAACGTCACAGCAACAAACAAAAAAAAGTCTCACTTTTGAATAGTGGGCTCTGATTGGTCACCCACAACTATGGGGTGAGCGAAATGTCATTCAAACTGAGGAGTGCCAGACCAATCTCCCTGCAGGGATTTCATTTCCTGTGGCAGATTTGTCTGGTTTCCAGGCTAGAATGGATGTTGTCACTGGCAGTGTGGAACGGAACTGGTGCAGGATATAAAGTACAGCAAAGTAGATTGAAACAGTGACGATTCCGTATAGAAATTGAGGCCGGTCAGGGGACTGCGGCCTTTATATAAATATACTGTGTGTGTGTGTGTGTGTGGGGAGTGGGGTGGTCTATACAACAGCGGCAGATGGAGCTGCAGGCAACCTGTTAACGTGATCCCCCTCCTCCTCCTCCTCCTGGTCTTCTATTGGCCGCACCGTGCGTCCGTCATCCCCCCCGAAGCTCTCCGACCTCTCCAGCCCCGCTGCCATCGGCTGGCTGTGTGGCCCGTCTGCTCTAGCGGGGGAGGGAAGTGATCACAGAGGAGCGCGGCCCCACCGCACGTCCTTTCTAAGTGATCTTCTCATGTTGGATCTGGTAGTAGCACGCCTGAGGGAGAGGTCATGTGATGCACGCGCGCACGTACACACACACACACACACACACACACACACACACACACACACACACACACACACACACACACACACACACACACACACACACACACACACACACACACACACACACACACACACACACACACACACACACACACACACACACACACACACACACACACACACACACACACACACACACACACACACACCAATTTATTTTCAACACTTTTTCAAAAAATAAAATCTTTCGAAAAGAATAAAAAAATCAGACCCGTCTGAAGTGGGTGTTACTGTACTGTACTGTACTGTACTGTACTGTACTGTACTGTACTGTACTGTACTGTACTGTACTGTACTGTACTGTACTGTACTGTACTGTACTAGCCCTCCTCCCTGGTCTGTGTGTGTCTGTGTCTGTGTGTTAGGTGAACAAACACTATAACGCTATTTTCGAACCACATAGCCAGGGACACAGGGGCAGACCCAGGGACCCAGCCACACACATAGCTGTCTATAGGAGTGGTTGCACCACTCCTATAGACCCAGGGACCCAGCCACACACATAGCCGTCTATAGGAGTGGTTGCACCACTCCTATAGACCCAGGGACCCAGCCACACACATAGCTGTCTATAGGAGTGGTTGCACCACAAATAATACATGTACAAGCTCTAAGCGCGGCACAAAGTGACATGCGTGCCAGTGTTACCTTGAGTGTGGTGAACATGATGCCGTGCTCTCCATGTTGAACACATGGATCCATCAGGTCCTCAATCAGACTGACCTCTGACCCCAAGTTCCTGATCCTGGAGTGGAGAGGAGGGTAGAGGAGAGGTAGAGGAGAGAGGCATTGGTCCACAGGCGCAGAAATACATAAATCTACATACAATAACAAAGAATTGGCTTGTATGCTGTGAATGTGAATGTCAGTGTACATATGCTGTCCTCCTTAACCCATTTAGGCCTGACGTCGAAATAAAAAACAAAAAAAGTCTTCTGAAAGAATATATATTCAAAGATTTGTGGCGCATTTTCACGATTTTTCAAAAATAGCAGACCTACAAGCTCATAGCGCGCCACTCGGTGGCGCGCTATGAGCTTGTAGATCTGCTATTTTTCAATAGCTGTAGGAAAAGGAAAATATCCAGCACACATTCTTCACTTACAGCAACCGTTGTATTCACTGTAATAGAAGTTCCTTCCCCCCAAGCCACCAGACTTTTATGTACTCTAAATAAGTGGAATATGCTCTATCCTTTATATGCGGCTGAGAGGACTCCTTGATTTTTGTTCTGTTGGGTGGATTTTGTCTCATTTTGAACTGCCGGTGATTTTATTAGTGGTGGGGTTTTTTTAGGTTTAGAATACTTGTAAGCCACTGGAACGAAAATGTCATTCAATTATGCATTTGATGTATTGTCGATTGACAAAAAAAGCTATTCATCAGTAAATTGGTGGCTGTACAATACATACAGTATATGTAAAAGGGTGAGTGAGCGAGTGAGTGAGTGAGTGAGTGAGTGAGTGAGTGAGTGCGTGAGTGAGTGAGTGAGTGCGTGAGTGAGTGAGCGAGCGAGTGAGTGAGTGAATGAGTGAGCGAGTGAGTGAGTGAGTGAGTGAGCGAGCGAGCGAGCGAGCGAGTGAGTGAGTGAGTGAGTGAGTGAGCGAGCGAGCGAGCGAGTGAGTGAGTGTGCACGTGCTGACCGTGCACGGAGCACCACGTAGAGGAAGACGGGGAACAGGTCGTCCATGGACCACAGGAAGTTCTCCGTCTGCAGCTTAAGCACTTCCTGTGTGATCTCCTCAAACGTCTGCTGGATCACCTGCAGCTTGTCCGACGGCGTGAACGTGGTGCTGCAATCAAATCAATCAATCAATCAATCAATCAATCAATCAAAGAAGTGACTGCTTTTTGCTCTGAGGAAGGCTGGTGCCGAAATGCGTTAGCCAGTACAGAATGATTAACTGAGCCTTTGTCTTGCATCCTCTTATTCTGGAGTGCCGCTACTTCCACCTTAGTGTGGCAACTTTTTCTATGTAGACTATTTTTGGCGCACACGCACGCACACACGCCAGGTCTAGTCGCCCACGGGCGTGCGCAATTTAACGGGACCGCGCCCGTGAAAATACGCTTGCGGTAATCGCCACTCAACTTCTCTGCACATCCAAAATAAACACGCGCCTCTCATTGACGATGATTTACTAGGCCCGTTGGTCGTCAAAATGAACACTGCCATGTAGAGCTATACCTGATCTGCTGCAGGGTCTCTACTGCGGAGGCAAAGCAGGCGTCTTTAGTGCTGGAGAGGACCTAGGACAGACAGACAGACACACAGTCCAGTGCTGTTAAGCCATGATTCATAAAGCTGAAAAACACCAGATCGACATGCTCACAACGCGTCACGCTCTGTCTAGGACAGACAGACAGACACACAGTCCAGTGCTGTTAAGCCATGATTCATCAAGCTGAAAACAGCAGATCTACAAGCTCACAACGCATCACGTTCGCGACGCGTTGAGAGCTTGTTGATCTGATTAAATCACTGTATTAAATAGTGCTTATTTCATGTTTTGTAGCAACATGAAACTTTGTGTTGGCACTATGTACCTGAACATTGGAATAAAATAAAATAAATCTAAAATAAATTATAAAACAGTGTATACCTGCTGCTTCTCTCCCAACACAGCCATGGAGACAGGGATAGACACGGGCCAAAACTTCCTGAAAAAAAAAAGCAGAAAAAAGATAAACACACGCATGCACTTGTACACACACACAAACACCCCCCCCCCCCCGTATATGGGGATTGTGAGTGACAGATTGAGTGAGTTAGATGTCGTGACAAAAACGCAAGGTTTCATAGTTATTAATGCGCAATTAATTGGTCAGAGGTCCTTTGACAAACGACCTTTGACAAACGACTGTGAGCTTCACTGTGAGCTTCAGAGGCCTCGTATAAGCCCCTTGGGTTTTTTGCCTCAGCCTAGCACTTTACCCCTCTTATATTTATATGCTCACTGTGTTGTTTTTTATATTGTGCTGAATAAATAAATACAAAAAAAATACAACCCTCTACCATATTGCGGAATTCTGTGGAAAACGACAGCACAGAAGTGACATAACTGTGAAAAATGGGTGAATACTATGGGGGAATACTTTTTCGAAGTACAAAACAATAAGGGGTCTTCGCCCCTTCGAGCTTGACCTCTAAGTAGTCTGCACCTACAGTATACCTAGGCTAGCTCTGCAGTGGTTGGTATTTAATGACCTTGGTCACATGCACGCATGCACAGCTTCTTCCCAGAAACATGACTTTCTTTCCATCTTTCTTTTTTATGTTATTTCCTGTATAAAGTGGTGCTGTATAAGATCTGAGTGTGCAATGCATGGCTTTTTGGCTTCTATTCAGCCAAACCAGTCAGATACACAGGGGTCTGGCACATGGGGGGACATTCCATCCCATCTGTAAGGACGACGTACTGCTGAACTCCCAGGAAGGCGAGCAGGGCCATGTCAGACTGCTTGTTGAGGCGCAGGACGCAGTCCCAGTACATGTCATCCTCCTTCTCCTTGTCCAGGGCGTACAGGGTGAAGAGGGGAGGGTAGAGCCGTGGGAGCAGCACGGGCAGGAGCAGGGCACAGCTGCTCACCACGCGCCTGATGAGGGGAGGACAGACACACACAGGACAATATTCATTAATAGGGCACAGCTGCTCACCACGCGCCTGATGAGGGGAGGACAGACACACACAGACAGGACAGGGGACAATATTCATTATTTATTCAAATCCCTGCTTCCGCGGTCACTAATCTTCCTGGGGTCCACATATAACTTAGAATGGAGCTCGAAACCCCGAGCCCATTACAAACTCGGTAACAAATGTAGGTATGCATTTTCTGTAGAGCTGAAGAGACATGGAGAGAAGGCTGTCCCCGAACATTCGGGGTTCGAACCTTCGCTCGTTAGGGTTGGCACTCGAATCTTAATTAATGGGCTTGAACCATTTGTTTTCTTTTCTTTATGAATTTTCTTCCCCCCTTTTTTTAACTCGAAAATATTTCTCGGTGAGAATGCGATATGCATAATAAGAGTACTATGTTCATGTTGTGTTTACATGTTACATGTTTAGATGTTATTAATAATCAGGGGGGCACACAACCGATGCACCAGTGCGCATACGTCGTCAAAATGTTTTCTGCGCGTAGAAGGCATCAGCAACAGCTGAGACAGTTATGTAGAGAAATCTGACAGGCATTCAAAAGGAACTCAAATGTGATGTTAATGTCCTGTAAGTAGACTTAGAAATAAAACTAGTGTTGACTAATCATTACGTATGTGGCTCTTATTTTGAAGAGGAAGTTAGTGCACAGGAAGTCCGTTTCAGTTGTAAACAAGCTACTGTACTATGACACTTTCCCAAAGTTACGTGCTTCCCCCCCCCCCCCTGAATTGGATGTTCAACAAGGTTGATCGCATATGTTGAGTGAGTCTCATAAAAACCTAGGCACAAGGAGGATTTCTCATTCAATTATGATAAAGGGGGTACATAGTGTAGTGCATGGTCAATTAATTGAAATCACATTAATCTGACTGTTCATGACAGTGGTTCTCCAACCTCCAAACTGTTAGTTTCTGTGAGCTTGTAGATTTGCAATTATTCTTTAAACATTGTGAAAAATCTTGAGCAATTGTGAAATATTTGGAGCAATCACAAATCACAAATCTTCCTGTATTGGGGCCCCTGATACTTGGGTTTCCGTGTCCAAATGCACATCAATTTGGGGGTCCTTGCCATGAAAAGCAGCTCTGGTCTATGCCAGATTCATACCCAGGTAAAGCAGCTCTGGTCTATGCCAGATTCATACCCAGGTAAAGCAGCTCTGGTCTATGCCAGATTCATACCCAGGTAAAGCAGCTCTGGTCTATGCCAGACTCATACCCAGGTAAAGCAGCCCTGGTCTATGCCAGATTCATACCCAGGTAAAGCAGCCCTGGTCTATGCCAGATTCCTACCCAGGTAAAGCAGCTCTGGTCTGTGCCAGATTCATACCCAGGTAAAGCAGCCCTGGTCTATGCCAGATTCATACCCAGGTAAAGCAGCCCTGGTCTATGCCAGATTCATACCCAGGTAAAGCAGCCCTGGTCTATGCCAGATTCATACCCAGGTAAAGCAGCCCTGGTCTATGCCAGATTCATACCCAGGTAAAGCAGCCCTGGTCTATGCCAGATTCATACCCAGGTAAAGCAGCCCTGGTCTATGCCAGATTCATACCCAGGTAAAGCAGCCCTGGTCTATGCCAGATTCATACCCAGGTAAAGCAGCCCTGGTCTATGCCAGATTCATACCCAGGTAAAGCAGCCCTGGTCTATGCCAGATTCATACCCAGGTAAAGCAGCCCTGGTCTATGCCAGATTCATACCCAGGTAAAGCAGCTCTGGTCTATGCCAGATTCATACCCAGGTTTAGGAGACTCCAGCGGAGCGCCAGTGGAGCCAGCCTTGCTCTTCTCCTGACCCTCTGTGGAGGGCTCTGGAATCACACCGCCCTCTTCTGGCAGGTCAGGGAACAGAAACCTAAAAGGCATAAGACATGAAATGAAATGGATTCTTTCAAAGCTATGTTTGTTTCTTTATTTATGAGCTGATATCTTTAGATTTATTTTTATAAATTACAACACATACTATTATCTGTATATATATGTTTCTATCCATCATCAACATAACAATATAATTGTATAAAAATATGGGGTTGAGACTTTGTCTTTAAATTGTATGTCTTATTTCATGCACTTTGAATAGTTTTTGTGTCTGAACTTTACAAATAAACCTGCATTACCTAAATTAAAATATAATTAAAACCCCATAATGGTACGCCTATTAACCAATTAAAACTGCATTTTATACTTTGGATGTTCAAAAATAGCAGATTTTGGCAGGCCTTGATGGCGTCATTTTGCACTTGGTTGAATGCTGGAAATAGCAGATCCACTTACAAGCTTGTAGATCTGCTATTTTCAGAGCACAACAACCAAGCACAACCAAGCATAAAATGACTTGTTTTTCGTTCTACTGGATCTGTTCTCCACTAGTCCCTCCCTAACATTTTAGGCTAGATTTAGCCTTTCTTCATGATATCTGTTAGTTTGGCTCAGCACCAAGATCGGAGGATGTGCGCTGTTCTATTTTATTCTGATAGTTTTAGTCGACCAAATGAACACAGCACCTGACTATGTGGAAGATGCGGCTGAGGTAGGACTTGATCTCGTTGACGGCCTGCAGCAGGAGGCGCCGGTTGGCGCCCACGCCCACGTACGTCATCCTGTACACGCCCACCAGGTTCTCCAGCAGCCTGCCCAGAGGGTGCAGCGGAGTGTCACACGCCTGGAGGAGGGACGCGCACGCACATAGACACCAGAAGAAAAGAACAGGAAACACATGAGTACGGTCATACAAGTAGAAGCGCACGCACGCACGCGCGCGCGCGCACACGCACACGCACACACACACACACACACACACAGAACCAACTTTTAGGGTTCTGCCCCATTTCATTTTCAGTGGAAAGACTCTGAACTGGTTCAATATTAGGCGGGAAAATAAATAACTTCTACCCGGCTGGAAAAAGGGGCCTGCGTGAGATGGCCGTGTAATACCGGGGCTCCCACCTCTCGCTTTGAAAACTCTTGCTTTTAAGGGTTAAACCAAAAACCACAAAAGTGGCACTCCAAAATAAAAGACGCAAGACTGGCTCAGATGCAAATTCGCATCTTATTCAATACAATGAGAAGTTGCATCTGAGCCAGTCCTCACACTGATTTGTTGAGGAGGCAGTGGCTCAGGGGTAGAGTGGCCGGATAGGAACCACGAGATTCCAGTTCTCCCGCAGAGTTAACTAGTGTCGAAGTGTCCTTGAACCCCAAATTGCTCCCGATGTGCAGGTTGGTGCCTGGTTTCCTCCGCCATCGGTGTGTGACTGTGTGTGTGTGTGTGTGTGTGTGTGTGTGTGTGTGTGTGTGTGTGTGTGTGTGTGTATGGGTGAATGTAATGCACAATCTATGTAAAGCGCTTTGGATAAAAGCGCTATATAAATGCACCATTTACCATTTGATATATTGCAAAGATTTTAAAGATTATTCCTAACTCCCAAAATGTATCTTCTCAATTATTCGATTAATCAAAAGTAGTTAGTCGATAGAATAATCACTTGGAAGGCGACTGCGATGGCACCTGTGATGCTTTGAGTTCTTGCAGTCATTCAGTTGCAAGTGCAAGGGATCGTAAACAATCACTTGTCACCTGGGCTAATCTGGCAGTCTGGACGCACACACACACACGGACACCCACACGCGCTCACGCATACCCCTCCTCCCCCCCTCCCCCCCCCCACACACACACACACCAGGCGAGTGTGCAAAGTGTGTCAGTGTGTTTCCATCTGTCACAGGGAGGATTAAGTCAGGCAGGATGCCCTAGATAATTAGAACCTTGATCTAAAGCCACACACCACACCAATGATCTGACATGCAACTCCTTTCCCCCAATAGCAGTTGCAAGGAGTTGCATTGGAGTGGTTGACCTTTAAACCGTTTTGTTGCAAGGAGTTGCATTGGAGTGGTTGACCTTTCAAACTGTTTTGTTGCAAGGAGTTGCATTGGAGTGGTTGACCTTAAAAACTGTTTTGTTGCAAGGAGTTGCATTGGAGTGGTTGACCTTTCAAACTGTTTTGTTGCAAGGAGTTGCATTGGAGTGGTTGACCTTAAAAACTGTTTTGTTGCAAGGAGTTGCATTGGAGTGGTTGACCTTTAAAACTGTTTTGTTGCAAGGAGTTGCATTGGAGTGGTTGACCTTAAAAACTGTTTTGTTGCAAGGAGTTGCATTGGCGCGCTTTGGCCTTTAAAAAGCTCTTGCTTGTTCCCTGCGTCGCACAACAAGTGTCGGTCACAAAGACAGCCGTGTTCACATTAACAGATATTTAATTACAGAGGTGGACACAAATATGTAGTATACAGTACGGCCAGTCAGTGTGTGGGTGAGCGCATTTCTCATCTATTAGGTCTAACGTCAGGGTTTGCTCTGTTTCTATGTCAAAGTTGAAAAACAAAAACAAATGAGGATCTTTAGTTCACCAGGGTGACCTGACCCGACCCGACCCAACGTTTTCGGGCCAGGCCGAAAATGGATTCTAATTAGTCGGGTTCTGTTCTGTCTGTCTGTCTGAGTATTAATGGAGATTAATGGAGAATGGAGATAGTGCTGACTGGCGTTTCACTTTTACTCTGTGACAGAGTTCTCACATTCTGCCCAAACCCGACCCTATCCTACCCGACTTCTTAGGGCAGGCCTAAAATGTATGCTAATTAGTTAGGGGCAGGTTGGGGTCGGGCCTTAACCAATTGACTGCCACAGGGTGGGGACAGAAGCCAGTTAGCTGTGCCGTGCAGAATAAGGCAGATAACCATGTTTTCACATCCGGGTTACTCGCTCGCAGACCTCCATTGTAAGAAACGGCTTGTGTTAGCAGTAGCTCATGATGTTTATCTTTCGGCAGAAACGGTAATATGTCGGGACCGATGCGATAAAAAAAAAAAAATCACAAATCACATCCGAACCTTGGATGGATGACGATCACCATGGACACTCGTAGTTTCATAGATAATAGCCACAGAAGATTCTAACTTTAATGGGACTCCATGGAATGCACGCGCACGTCTCCTGGTGTTGGGAGTGACGAAGGCGTTGCCTAGCAACCGGGTCAGTGTTGGATGTTGATTTTCAGTGTAACCGTTTAATATCGATAAAGAACATTAAATGACGCTGTATTCCGTCAGAAGCAGACAACGGTTGGACTTTAATTATTTCTGTGCTATCTACGTTGAGAACTCTAAGTGGTTATTGACACCGACCCGTAACAGAAAGGCCACATGTTCAACCCCCCTTCATTTAATCGTGTGTGTGTGTGTGTGTGTGTGTGTGTGTGTGTGTGTGTGAATGTACACCTTGAGGAGGTAGCATCGTATGACATGGTATCTCTCCATGGTGATTGGTCCGCTGTGCTGAGGAATGAACTCCAGGCTCTCCAAGATTCTGCTGTGGCTCCGAGACAGCAGCTCAGGACTGGGAGAGGACGCACGCGCACACGCACACGCACACGCACACGCACACGCACACGCACACACACACGCACACACACACACACACACACACACACACACACACACGCACACACACACAGTTAGAATTATTTTTCAGACACTTGAAAGAATACTTGAAACTTGTCGATATAATCGTCCACAAAAGGTTTTTCCCATTTAGACCGGGAACCAGGAGTATATAGCAACATATTTTTTTTTTCTTTTTTTTATAATACTTTCATAATGGATAGTCGCAGTCTTAGACACTTTGCTACTCTGGGAATGTTTGGTACTGTTGTATATTTCTTGCCACTAATTGAGGGCCTGTGACCCTGGTGGGCCCCTGGGTCACGACACCACAGTGTGTGTGTGGTGAGCTGGTGACATATACAGCAGTGGTTCTCAAGTACAATGCTCCAGAATATTATATTTGGGTAGTCTCTCCTGAAGTGCCCAGGTACAGTGTACATGTGTTTGTGAGGTTGTATGTGTGTGTGTGTGTGTGTGTGTGTGTGTGTGTGTGTGTGTGTGTGTGTGTGTGTGTGTGCGCGCGTGCATGGGTCTAACCTGTCCTGGATGTGTCGTCTGCTAGTGGTGAGGGCCACAGCGATGTTGTCCCAGGCCCTGCGCTGGTCCCCCTGACCCGAGGGCTCACAGCCCAGCTGGCTCCAGCACTCCTCAAACACAGCCTGCCACTTATCCTCCGCACGCACGCACAGACGACCCAGCTTACTGCCTCGACACGGGTACATATACCAGAACGTGAACAGAAAATGCAAGTAGATTAGGTGCGAAAACTAGGGTTGTGCAGTGGAGAGGAAGATGGTGAAATGAATTGGAATGTATTGTGATAGACTCACTATTATTGTACAGTGAGTCCTGTACCTTGTCTAGATGTTGACATTTATCAAAATTCAGATTGTTGTCAGGTGAAACCTGAAAGCTCATGAAAACTAGACCACCTAGTCATAGTCTAGCCCAGGGTTCCCCCTGTTTTTTTTTTTTTTTAATTAATTTCATTAATGAATTAAAAGTTGTTCTCAACCAGTGGTCCGGGGGCCACCAGTGGTCCTTGAGGGGGTGCCCAGTTTGACATGCATAGGCTACTGACCCCCATTTAATGCCATTTATATCTGGGACCACCCCCCCCAAAAGAAAAAAACTTATTTTTAAAATTCTTCCAGGGGCCACAAGGGGGCGCTCCGCAGGCCAGCCGCCTATTGGGGAACCCAGGTCTAGCCCTAGTCATACTGATGGCCTAGCCTGATTGACTGCGTCGTCTGGTCAATGGCACAGCAAGCAACGGCATGCCAACAGCATCCATGCACACACGCACAGAATCACTCACAACATCTTTCCTATATTCAGCAGCAGTTCAGTGGAATGTTGTATGATGACAATGACTTCAGTAAAAACCTAATATCATCAATATTACAAGCTGAGGATTCATGTTAAACAAATTACTTACGGTAACCACCAGGGGTCAGCGTTTATTAAAGTACTACAGTATGTGTTGCTCTAAAGGAGGTGTCTTTGTTGGGTTTCCACCTCACCTGCATGTATTTTGTCCTTTACCTTTTTTATTATTCTAATGGATTTTATAGACAAACTACCGCATACATAACACACACACACACACACACACACACACACACACACACACACACACACACACACACACACACACACACACACACACACACACACACACACACACACACACACACACACACACACACACACACACACACACACACACACACACACGTTGACTTACACCGTGCGCGTCTTGTCCTTGTCTGTGTCGTAAAGGTTGGGTTTGTGGTAGGAACCAGCGACCTTGAGCCCGGAGCCCCATTCCCCACTGAAGGAGCCTTCCAGATAGTCTCCGTTAGCCATGGTTAAGACACCCTGAGAGTGAACAACACACACACGCGCACCAGCAAAAGTAGATTATAAAGCGTCACAATCATTTTAACTACTTTAACCATTATTTTATACTTTAGCTATTCAAAAATCGCAGATATACAAATCAGCTTATAAATATATTTTTTGAAAAATCACATATTTTAACTCAAGTCTTTGCTTCTGTGGGTCCCTGGGAACAAAAGTATTTTAAGATGGGGGGTCCAGGGCCATAATAAACAATCATTTTGGGGGTTCTTGACATGAAAACGTTTGAGCACCACTGATGCAACAACATACAGTATGATTTTCAAAAAACTGTCAGGATTTAGAAGACATACAGTATTATGTAGAATCGGTCTTAACCCATTCTGGGCGGGAACTCCTTTTGGTGTTTTAAGCATTATGTTATACTGAAAAATAGCAAAATCTAGCAGATAAAAATAGCAGATCTACAAGCTCAAAGCGCGGCAGCGAGTGCCGCGCTACGAGGTGCCGCGCTACGAGGTCTGCTATTTTTGAAAAATCGTGAAAATGTGGCGCAAATCTTTGAATATATATTCTTTCAGAGTGAACGTTTTTAACTCAAATCTTTGCTTCTGGGGGGGTCCCACTCCCTGGAACAACATATTTTCAGATGGGGGTCGGCGGCCAATTACATATAATCTTGGGGGTCCTTGACATGAAAATGTTTAAGAACGACTGACATAGAAAACTGTCAGGATTTAGAAGACATTTGTAGAATCGTTCCCAGGTCAAAATGGGTCTTAATGGGTCAATGTAGCGTGTATTGTGTGCAGGGTCACCTTGCCGTTGAGGGTCCAGTCCTCCGAGAACTCCCCCTCGTAGGTCGTGTCGTCTTCGGAGACGAGGACCCCTGTCCCCTGTGAGTGAGACGGAGACATACATGTCTAATAAATGTCTAATAAATGTCTAATAGATGTCTAATAAATGCCAACATCAAGTTCATTCTCATCAATCTAAAGTCCGTTTACTGCCACCGGCGGAACCATTTCCACCGTGACCGATGGGCTTGTCTCCTTTACTGTCACATGGAAGAGCCATTTAATTCTAAAGGAATCTAGTCATAATGGCTTCCCCCCGGGGAAAGGGAATGACATTTACTGCTTATGAGTGCACAACGGGGCTATTAGGGGTTATGTGTCTTGCTCAGGGTCACCATGACACGCACATACACTGGACAAGTTTCCCGCACATTTTATTAAATGATTTGTTTTTTCCAAAGGCCTAGCAATCATGGTGCAATAATGAGCCTCTTACACCACCTGTGCTATCAATGCACAAAGACAGACTTGAGCGAACACGACAAACATAACAGATCTACAAGCGAACAACGTATCTCGTTGCACTGCATTTTCCCACGTTATGTCTTTCACGTAATGTTGGACAAAAACAATGTATTTTCTTGCTGTCCGACTTTTGGGTTTTTTCCGTAAACTAACGCCCTACTTGATCATACTACAGTGCGACACAAAAGCTTGTAGATCTGCTGCTTTTGCTATTTTGGAATTTAAATCCTGAAAAGTAACAGTTTTACAGAGAGGATAGAGATGGTAAAAAAATTTTTTTATCTAAACATTATTTTAATTTAATTCCAAACCTTTTCCAGGCCTGGAAAACAGTTTTTCTAATTTGGAATTTGGAATTCCATTACTGTGGGAACCCTGACACGGGGCGAGCTGAGGGTCGAAACGTGTTCACCCTCCGAGTCCCAGATAGCCTCTCTACCCTCTGCAGCTACAGCAAACAGAATGGACAGTCTTGGACCTATTTTCCTGAATGCTCACCATCATCTTGTTGTCCTTGAAGAAGCCCTCGTAGTACAGACCGAACTGGGTGACGACGACGGCGGTGCCTTGACGTTGATGGTCCTGCCACATGCCCATATACTTCTCCCCTCTGTGTGTGAAACAAACAGAGTAACAAATGGATAAATTACCACAGAGGATTATACTTTTTTTTCTTTCTTTTTTACAGTGTTAACCCATTTTGGACTGAGGTCGATTAAAAAAAAAGGCTTCGGAATCCTAAATTTTTTCTGAAAAAACGTGTTTCTAAAAAACTTTTTTCATGTCAAGGACCCCCAGAATTATCTCTATTGGGCTGAAAATGTGTAGTTCCAGGGACCTCCCCAGAAACCAATATTTTAGTTTTTTTGTGCCGCATTTTTACATTTTAGATTTGAAAGGTTCTTTAGTCATTGCATTATTCTTGTCTATCTGTTTCCATACAGATCGCGTTCACAACAGGCTAAGCAGACTATGTCTGGATCTGTGCGCACAACCGGGCCGATCAAATGTTATAATTATGTTCTCAATGTGGAGACTAAAAAGGTGGGGATTAAAATATATACTTGGGCCACTGGACTCACAATTTATTTCTGTGGGTTCAGTTGTTTTTGAGCGCCGCTAGCCCCTCCTGGCTTTGTGCGTGCCCCCCATGTGGCAGCCAAGTATATGGACTTTTACTATGACGTAGTGGGTGCCCCAAAGGCACCCCTCACTTAACACAAGTGTGATTTTCGAGGGGCGGCCAGCCCCTCCAACGCCTGGCTTTGTGTGTGCCACCCGTGACATCATGTGTGTGGCTTTTATGGAACATTTTCTTCCAATTAAACTTTCAGGACAAGTCAAGGGCAAGTCAATGGCAAATGATGTAAGTGGTGATCATCACGAAAAAGGGCACCCCTCAATCCACACAAGTGTTCCTTTTTCTTTTTTTGTTGCCGTTTGTAGTCATGGCTGCCAGTTCCCACCTGATGTCATGCGGGAGTCCAGACCGCCTCAGCTTGTACTGAACAACCGCTAGCTTGCATAAGGTCTTCAGACTGGGGCATAAGTCTAAGACGTACAGGTACAGGGCAGCAGTGGGGGTGCCATGTCGTCCCAGGAGGACGGCGCAATCTCCCACCATGCAACAGCACATCCCAGACATCGGACCTGGGGGTCCTTTCCCCTTGGGCTCAACCTTGATGTTTTGTGCCTCAGGAAGGACCTATGATATGCCCTTACTTTACTGCCTCCCTCACAAAAAACAAAATAAAAAAACGATTACAAAAACAACACGTACTTGGTGATGTCATCCAAGACGCCGTAGCCCGTCTTCTTGTCGTGCAGCCAGTGTCCAATGAAGACGCTGGGCGACGAGGTGTTGAGCTTGCCGCTGCGCAGCATGCCGTGGCCGTGGCGCATGTTGTCCTGGAAGGAGCCCTCGTACACCTCACCGCTCGCATAGCTGGAGAGAGAGACGCGACAGGCAATATGCATGGTTTAACACATTTAGACCGTAGGACGATTCTACAAATGCCTTCTAAATCCTGACGGTTTTCTGAAAAACCTATGTTTCTATGTCAGTGGTTCTCAAACTATTTCATGTCAAGGACCCCTAGAATTATATGTAATTAACTGCCGACCCCCATCTGAAAATATGTAGTTCCAGGGAACCCCCAGAAGCAAAGATTTGAGTTAAAAATGTTCGCTCTGAACTACATTTTTCAGATTTTTCAAAAATAGCAGACCTACAAGCTCGCGGCACTCGGTGCTGCGCTATGAGCTTGTAGATCTGCTATTTTTCAATAGCTAAAGTATAATAATATGCTTGAAACACCAACAGGGGTTCCCGCCCAAAATGGGTTAACGTAAGTCAAGTCTCTTGAATAGTTTTCATTTAGTTTTAGTCACATTTTAGTCACCTGGAATTATTTTGTGTTAGTCTAGTTTTAGTCGACTAAATATCGTAGGATTTTAGTCGACTAAATCCACACTTGATTTGGTCGACTTAAATGTATTTTCATCATCATTTTTCGACCACGGTCGAGATCATGGATTTCACAATGCCACGCCAGACTTCCCGGTACTTCATTGCCATCCCCAGTTCCTGCTTACTGATGCATGTGTCCCTAGCGATGACATCAGAGAACGACAGTTTAAAATGTATGTTGGCGGGCCTTGATGCTGTCGTAATGACTGATTTTACGATGAAAATAGCCGATCTACAAGCTTGTAGATCGGCTATTTTCAGCATGCAAACCAAGTGTAAAATGACTCATACTGGAAATCTTGTCCACTAGTCCCTTCCTAACATTTTAGTGTAGTTTTTATTTTTTGACGAAATTGTCTATATATTTAGTCTTAGTCATCATAGCTTAGTTTTCATTTAGTTTCCATTTAGTTTTCGTCAGTGAAAAAAGGTAGTCGACGAACATTTTCTGTCATAGTAGTCGAAGAAATCAACACTGTTCTAAATTCTAAAGGCGTATTCAGAGTCCTGTTTTCGCTGAAGGGGTGACCACCGAAAACTACATGACGTCACGCCACGGTGGTCACCCCTCACACAACACATCTCTCTGTTTTTACTAACCATCGTTTCGGTGGTCACCTCTTCACCGAAAACTGGACCATGAATAGGCCTTCACAATTTTCTGGAAAACGTATGTTTCTATATCAGTGGTTCTTAAAACCTTGTCATGTCAAAGACCCCCAACATTATATGAATTTGGACCCCTGACTCAAAATATTTTGTTCCAATGACCACTATTTTCGGTGTGTGACACGCTTCCATAGGAGACATGCTGACTTCTATGGAATCCAAATGACTTTATTCCATGAATATGCCTGATTAATTACAATTCAAAACACTACTACTGTCATAGATACATACATCTGCCTGATTTAGTAGCGTTGGAAATGCTATTATGCTACAAACAAATTTCATATTATATTAATGTAAATATTAAAATATTTTGTATAGGGTTTAGGCTACATTCAGATCATATACAGGGTACGAACTTTATCTCTTCAGGAAAGTGTGACTGTATTACAAATTCATTTCACATCTTTATTTTCTTGAAGTTTACAAGTTTTACAGACCAGAACAGAGAGCATGCAGCTACCAAAGTGTAGTTGGAAGTTGGAACAAACACAAACCAACACACACAGATACACGCACATGCACACACACCTGTATGTCCCTAAGCCATCCTTCTTGCCTTCTTTCCAGAAGCCTTGATAGTGATCATTCTTGTTCAGTGCCTTGTTGGGAGCGATGTACTCACCGAACCTGAACACACAAACAGAAACACATGCACTCAGGTGCAAATATATGACGAATACAAACAACATATATGATGAATGAATGCTTGTTGTATTTAGTGAAAGAATACTGAATGTACATTAGTAGATTTTGTAATCATCTATAATGCCTTCTTTTTTTTCTTTTTTCTTTTTTATACATTTTTATCCCACACATTTTGTAACCCATTTTTCACTCCTGTGTCAATTATCTAATGGGCGGTAACGTTGTCGCCTCACAGCTAGAAGGTTACGAATCCCGCCAGGGACACTGTGGGCGCAATTATCTAATCCTGGACTCTACACACCCTCCGCCACACCTAGTCCCCATATATGGGGGACATGGGGAGAGCAACGGACTTGAACTCATGCTTCCTTCATGCCTGAGTGTCCAAGTTGCTCCTTTACACCTGACAGGGGGGAGTTTCCCTGGTTGGACGTAGCGCGTGGAAGGAACACGTTATTCCAACCAGTTCCTTTCCCCTCCATCAGGCGCCCCGGCTGGCCAGGGGGAGGCAGTTTAGAAACCAGGATTACTGCATGTTTTTTGTGAGGGTACCTACCCTAGGGGACACGGGGAGAACATGCAAACTCCACACAGAAAGGCCCTTTCGCCAACCCGGCCTCGGGCATGGGCACTGATGACGCGGAGGAGGAAACACGCCGCCAGCACCCACAGCGTTCAGAGCGGGAATCGAACTATAATGCCTTCTAATGTTTACTTCATGGTACCAATGTAGACTAGTGCTGTTGCTATAATAATGTATGTCAGTGACCAGGACAAAATGGCCATACGTCTTTCTACTGGGAGTAAAGTAGGTTGAGTCAGTGATTCTCACAGTCAGGGTTCCTTGAGAAGTTACGGGTCCATTTGGTACCATTTGCAGACTCTTACAGAGTTAGGGTTTTATAATGTAGAATCTTGTAGATTGTAGGCCCCAGAGATGTCAGATACTGTACAACAAATGGGGGTCCTTGGCCTAATACATGAAACTAGGGGTCCTGAGAATTACCGGGTTAAGTTATGTAGCAGTTCCATTACTCACCCATCCTCCAGTCCGTTCTTGAAGGTCCCCGTGTAGATTCTCCCATCAGGCCATTTCAACACTCCCCTGACAAGACACACGACAGAACACAACAAGGATGGTGCTTTAAAGGCTGCAACCCAGAACTTGTTGAGTCAAGACAAATGTTTTTGATGGTAGAATATGTTTATACCATAAAAACATAAAACCTTTTGTTTTGTTTTTATTTATGGAAATTATTAGATTTGTTTTTTCTTTTTATTGATGAAGTCCTTGAAATTAAAAAGTAGTGATTGTTTTTGTTTAAACTTCTTTTTAATGTAGGAAACCGTGTCAAATGTGGCAAACCGTGCCAATAAAGGGTTTATATTCTGATCTCCCCCATTGCGTGAGAGACCCACCTGCCGTTGGGCTTGCCGGCCAGCCAGCGTCCTTCGTAGACGGCCTCTTTGAGCCGACTGTCCTTGTAGAAGGTGTAGGAGGCGGTCCTCGACATGGGAGGCTCCGCCTTGGTCCCCGCCCCCGTGGCGGACTCCTGCCCCGCCCCGCTCAGCGCCTGCTCCACCGCCTGGTTGATGGAGCGAAGCCACTTGGCCTGAAGACGGACGTGATGAGCACACACACACACACACACACACACACACATGGGTTATAAAGGACAGGAACCCCTTTTGGTGTTTTACCCCTTCAGGACGACAAACCCCTTTTGGGGTTCTTTTTTTTTTTTTTTAACTTTATTTTTATTCTTTTCTGTTTTTGTGAACAATCAATTTCTCTCGGGCATCACAGTACAATATAATTGTTACATTTCAATTGTTAACATTCAGAATGCAACGAGTCATCCAGTCCAAATAGATTGAGGTCCTATGCTAAAATGGTGTCAATCTTTTCCAGTGTTTTCAAAGCGATCATTCGCTTTGGCAAAGTCTGTTTTTCGCACATTGATATTCTGTTGATTCATTACCATTAATATTTTTATGAATATAATCAGACCTTAATATGTGACAAGAAAATAGTACCAATAATAGCCTTAACTAACATTACAGCAACGACAAATAGCAAAAAATAAGTACCCCTTTTGGGGTTCTTGTTGCCATATACAGTAAATTAGCAGCATAGCATTTTTGTTCATATTTGAAACATTTCTGAAAACTTAGTTCAGTATTTGTTTTTCGGCCTCAGTCCTAAATGGGTTAAAGCAAACATAAAACCTCACGACTGAAAATGTTTGCATGACCAAGTCCTTTTTGTTTTTGTTCCTGCATGCTGTTCTACATACTGTACTGCCTACCAGGTGAAGAAATCACAGATTGAGGCTTTAACCTTTACTTTTATGTGAAATATGCGAGACCATTAATATAAGGTTTTATGGAAGATGCTTCTGAACATAAAATGTTCAGAAGCATCTTCCATAAAACCTTAATGGTTATTTTTTGCTAATGTAGTTTGACCACTTTAATCTTAACCCATTTTGACCCGAGATCAGATTCTAAAAAATGTCTTCTACATCCTGACAGTTTTCTGGAAAAGCTATGTTTCTGTGTCAGTCGTTCTTCGATTTTTCAAAAATAGCAGACCTACAAGCTCGTAGCGCGCCACTCGGTGGCGCGCTATGAGCTTGTAGATCTGCTGTTTTTCAATAGCTAAAGCATAACGTAATGCTAACACCAAAAGGGGTTCCCGCCCAGAATGGGTTAAAATGAAAATAGCCGATCTACAAGGTCTCAATTGATAAAAAAAAAAGTTTATATTCTCATAGTAATTATTGCTATAGATTGTTTATTCAGTAACAAGGGTCACTCTCCCCCCCTTCTTTCGGATTACTATAAAATGGTAAATGGTGCATTTATATAGCGCCTTTATCCAAGGCGTTCTACATAGATTGTGCATTACATTCACCCATTCACACACAGATGGCAGCGGAAACCATGCAAGGCACCAGCCAGCACATCGGGAGCAATTAGGGGTTCAGTGTCTTGCTCAAGGACACTTCGACAGTAACTCTGGGGGAGCCCACAGGGTTCGAACTGGCAACCTTGCGGTTCCCATCCAGGCACTCTACCCCTGAGCCACCGCCGCCCCTACATGGTCCACAGACAGTATCACTATCAGAATAAACCTATGCTACGCTTATTTTAAACAAATCCGCTGACAGCCAGACTATAGGCTCATACAGTACCTTCTCCATGGGTGAGCATGCCAGCAGAGTGAAGGTCTCTTCTGGGGAGATGACCTTTAAGCCGTACCTGGACGAGGCAAAAACACCAACAGCACAACTCCGTATCAGTGTTGTTTTTGGCAGCAAATTTCGATTTTAGTCTTCTTAGAATAGTTTTCATTTCGTTTTTAGTCACATTTTTGTCACTTGGAATGTTTTTGTGTTGGTCTAGTTTTAGTCGACTAAATCCACAGGTGAATGTGTTTTGGCGGGCCTTGATGCCGTCGTAATGGCTGATTTTACACTTGCTGAAAATAGCCGATCTACAAGCTCACAACGCGTTGTGAACTTGTAGATGTGCTATTTTCAACATGCAGCCAAGTGTAAAATGACTTATAGCCTACTGGATCTCTTGTCCACTAGTCCCTTCCTGACATCTTAGTCTAGTTTTTATTTGTTGACAAAATTGTCAGTATATTTAGTCTTAGTTTTAGTCATCATAACTTAGTTTTCATTTAGTTTCAATTTAGTTTTCGTCAGTGAAAAAAGGTAGTCGACGAACACTTAGTTTTAGTCGACGAAATCAACACTGCACTGTAGGTACATGGTTCCTACTCTACAGCTTAGAGTATATATGAATAGTTCTCCTCCCATCCACTTGCATTAAGTTGCTCAAAAGCGCATGAGGCGATTTCACTCCTCCTTCCTTGTAGGAACAGAGTGCATTCTGGGATTGATTGGGCCAAGAACATGAACGCGCTGCCATTGCACTGAAACCGCGTTCACGTGTCATCATGAACGTGTGCAATGAATGATAGTCATGTGTTTGGCCCACGCTGCAATAATAAATTCGGCCACTATGTCCATTGCGCCTCAGGGTTTCCTCCGGGTGCCGTCTCTATTCATATATACTCTAAGCTCTACAGTCATGTCACTCTTCTCGTTTGTTCCCAACGATGCTAAAGTTGTACACACTGGAGACGCCACACGACACGTTTACATTTCAAAAGTCCACCCTTTGATCCTACACCATGGGTCTTCAACAGGGGGTCCGGGACCCCTACAGGGGGGCCGCCAAATCCTTGTGGAACTTTTGGTGAAAATAGCAGATCTACCAGCCCACAGCGTATCACACTACAACGTGTTCTGGGCTTGTAGATCTGCAATTTTCAGCAAAGAGGTTCGGTGAGTTAAAAAGAGAGCAGACCAAGTACAGAGCCATGTTTACTAAGTATTGAGAGTTTAAAGTGGTTAAATGTCCCCTTATCTACACAGTATTGACTGGATATAAAGCCTCGTTGTTCAAAGCCGATAGTGTCTATAGATGACAAGGCCTTAGTGATCCATAGTTGACCATTAGTTCTTCACAATTATTATAATATAATCATAATACGAATTGGAGAAGGAACCGCTTCATTCGCCCCGACCTGCCAGTAACAGGTGACTGGGCGTGATTGGGCAGATCTGGGGTGATTGACAGACTCACAGGCCAGTGGCAGTGTTCTCCTCTGGAATGGGTTCCACCCACAGCGTGGCCAGCGGGAAGATGTGATGGGTAGAGAACTAGAGGAGGGAGGAAAGGAAAGGAAAGGAGGCAGGGAGCGAGAGGGAAAAGGATGTAGGTGAGTTAGGTATTCTTTCAATTACATTTTATTTGAATTAAGCTTGGGCAGATACAAGCTTTATGAATGTTACTGTATAGGCTCGATGCACATTTTGGAAATAACTCATTCTACTTTCGGCCTTCCGGGGCTCTTCCGACTTCCTTCACAGGTGTTTCCAATGATACTAATTAACACAATCTGCCCCACCTGTTAAACAGAAACGCAGTGCAGTTGCCAGAGATATGGGACAATTGAAAGAATAAATAACCGTGGGCGCATGCATGTGAACATCGCGTGCACGTCAGAAAAACCCTTTTTTTATATAAAAATAAATAAAAAATGAAGGCTCTGTTCCATTTAGTGTACAGTAGTTATCAAACGTTTTAATTTCAAGGACTCCCATAACTCTGAGAGTGTACAAATTAAACCAAATAGACCCTTATGGATCCAGTGGCCGAGATTTGGGGTATTGGAATTTTAGTATCATCGGTAACACCTATTCAGCGAGCTACGAAGTAGTATATATAAACTGAATGTTGGATGATTAAATGTGCTCGAGCTTTATGGGATTACAGTCACATGCTGCATGTGCATGAGGAGGTGTTTGTAAGGCATGAACGCTACTTTAAGGATGTCAGACTAATGAGGAAAGACAACTCTAAAGACATACCAACTACTAAAGGCTACAGTATTCTCCCAAAGAAGTCATATCTTTTTTTGGCTTAGGCCAGGTTAATAATAGAACAAAATAGCGTAAATGTGGCAGTTTCTTTCGGCACCTTCAAGATATTCTAACTAGCCGAATATCGCCATAATGCGAACTTGTGTGTGATTGGTCAGAAACTCAATACACCTGCCGAAGTCGAAAAACATTTGACTTTGTTTGGGAGTATGCTGCAGCAGGCTTAATTAAGGTGTGCTTCACAACAGGACCTGAAATACAAGCAAATACATCTCATGTCATATCCAGGGGTTGCTAAATACACTAATATTCTATGGCAGTGGTTCTCAAGTGGATTCTAGGGGGGTTCTAGGGGGTTCTAAATGGACCCCAACAAGTCTGTGACTATGACAGTATACAAATGGAACCAAATGGGGGAGCCCATTAGGGTCCATTTGCGAGTGTTATATTAACGTAGGAGGGCAGGGTAGACATAGGATAGACAGAGGGTTCTCATGGGATTTGGGCTGCAATGGTCTCAAGCACTACACATTAGTGATGGGCAGGAGTTACATAATTACAGCACCCATTTGTAAGAGACACCTGTCCTCTATCATTGCCAATGTCAATTAAAAACACAAGCCTATTAATAGGTAAGGGAGACTGCAAATGCCTTAGGTTCAATCCCTGGCCTCAATGACCAATGTTCCTTTGTCAGCCATTTGAGTGCGTCACTGTACACAGCTCCCAAGTCGCCAAGCACGCACGTAACAAATATGAGGTAATATTCCTTTATATTTTTAGAGCTCTGCATTTTCCAAAATAGGGATATTGGATTCCATTTCCGTTCCGTGGCCGTAAGGAGTTACGCGTGCAATGCCTGGGAGCTGTGCATGCTGCCTGCACAGCTTAAAGGGAACAGACGGAACTAAAGGAGACATTTCAGTTTAGTCAGATCATGAAACCAAAAGAGTGCTATAGTCAAACAAAAACGGGCGTCATCACACGGGAAGTGGGACCAAAATGCTCAAGAGGGGAGAGAGGGGGACCCCAAGGACTGGTGCATAACTAGACAGGGAGGGGCAGTGAAGGCAGACAGAGAAAGAAAGAGGAAGATGAAGATTTGTAGGAAAAAAGAGAATGAGAGGGAGAGAATGAGAGCGAGAGCGAGAGCGAGAGAGAGAGAGAGAGAGAGAGAGAGAGAGAGAGAGAGAGAGAGAGAGAGAGAGAGAGAGAGAGAGAGAACAAATGAGACAGACAATAAGAGGAGGGAGAGATGGAGGGAAACTTTCTTTAGAGAAGTGAATGAGAGAATGCTGGTCCCACAAATATACAGAGAGTAGGCAATCTATCTAGGCCTATACAGTAAATGTCCAATAGCTCCCGTAGGATCATCCATCGCATCGCCATGGGAATCTAATTTATCCAATGGCAAGCGTGTGTATGAGACTCAGGGGATTGGCACGGTGAGCATGCTTTAACCCATTGTGGGCGGGAACCCCTTTGTGTTTTAAACATTATGTTATAATTTAGCTATTGAAAAATAGCAGATCTACAAGCTCATAGCGCGCCACCGAGTGGCGCGCTATGAACTTTTAGATCTGCTATTTTTGAAAAATCGTTAAAATGTGCCTCAAATCTTTCAGAAAATTGTCATGATTTAGAAAACTTTTTTTTTTTTTTTAATTTCGACGTCAGGCCTGAATGGGTTAACTTGGTCGCGGCACGGCGTGTTGTGAGCTTGTGGAGCAGCTATTTTTGAAAAGGCTTGTGTGGTTAAAGGTAGTGTAAGTGATATTTTTAGGTTAAAACAAAAAGTTTGTTGTAGAAAAGGTTAAATCACTATATTCTGATAGTAACCAGGGGGTCTCCCTGTCTCTTAAAGGGATGGTTCAGATTTTTTAAACTTAAGCTGTATGAAATATTTGCAACTGTATTGGTTGCAACTGTATTAATTGATTGCCCGAGTCCCGTGGTGGGAGTTCTGCTCCGGTTTTGGTGAAATATGAAGTAGTTCCGGTCATTTTGTGGGGTGCACAGGGGGCCACGCAGTAAAAGTAAATTAATCCACAAAACTAACGTCATTTGTATTGTTGACCTATTTCTAAAATATTAGTGCAACTTTCATTCATTTTTTACCCCTCCATCACACGGAACTATGTTTTTTGTGTCCATATCACTACGCCCAAAAAATAGTTCCATGTGATAGAGGGGTCAAAGTTGAACGAAAGTTGCGATAATATTTTAGAAATAGGTCAACAATACAAATTACGTTAGTTTTGTGAATTAATATACTTTTACTGCGTGGCCCCAGTGCCCCCTACAAAATGACCGGAACTACTTAATATTGACCAAAACCAGAGCAGAACTCCCACCACAGGACTCGGGCAATCAATGATTGCAACCACTATATTAATGGAAAGTATTTCATACAATTTAAATAAAAAAAAATCTGAACTATCCCTTTAAACTCTTTAATAAGCAGAAAATACATTTTCAGGTAGGGGACAACATTTTAGCCAGTCAGGAGATAATAGTATTAGCTGAGCTTAATTTTTATAGTGTTCCAGTTCCAACTGTGTCTGCTCATTTATTTGCGTCATCACTTACAATTCCACTTGTTTAATCTGTATCCTGAGTGACTGCGTTCTCCATCCTGATTGGATAAAATTGGTATCCCAGTTTCAGTTTCAGAAAATGCATTTTCTGTTTAATAAAAAGCTGGAGAGACATGGAGACTCCTGTTACTGAACAAACACTCTAGAGCAATGAGTACTATCACAATAGAGATTTTGAACACTTTAATCAAAGAAAATCACTTACACTACCTATAAAGTGGTCAAATTAAATTAAGTTACGTCTGTGTGTTCATTTCACAATCAAAAAGGTTATTTGTTGGGTATGTTTACATTTTTTTGTGTGTTTATAATTCAAACTGTAGTATTTCATTTAAAACATCGGGGGGTCGCCAAATTATTTTGGGGGGTCCCCAAAATATTTTAAAAAAAAAAGATTATTTTTAAATTTTTATTTTCACGATTTTTCAAAAATAGCAGACCTACAAGTTCATAGCGCGCCACTCGGTGGCGCGCTATGAGCTTGTAGATCTGCTATTTTTCAATAGCTAAATTATAACAATGCTTAAAACACCAAAAGGGGTTCCCGCCCAAAATGGTTTAAGGTTATTGTAGCAGTCAATTTATATTGGGGGTCGGGAGGGGGCGGGGCGGGGGTCCTGAGACATTGCCAAAGCATTTCCGGGGGTCCCCGGCCAAAAACGTTGAGAACCCCTGGTCTAGGACTCTCCAAAAGCATGGTCGATATCGGCCCCAAAAATTTGCCATTGGTCTGGCTTTAAAAACAACCTTTTGGACTGCAAAATGGACTAGTTGCCAATGCCAACATGGCCAGTCAGTCAAAGTGCCTATTGAATTTCCAACACTGCTAGTATTCCATTGCGATACGAATGCATTGTAGTATATTTACATTCTAGTCCATATATGCTGCGGGACCTTGATTCTCGTGCGTTCAGTTTTGTCCATTCACTTCCCAGCAGGCAGTAGAGGAGAGCAGGCAAAGAGGCCAGGGCTTGGCTTGTAAGGCAGGATGTGTGTGTGTGTGTGTGTGTGTGTGTGTGTGTGTGTGTGTGTGTGTGTGTGTGTGTGTGTGTGTGTGTGTGTGTGTGTGTGTGTGTGTGTGAGTGCGTGTGTGTGTGTGTGTGTGAGCGTCAAGATGATGATGATCAGTGTTGAATGTGATGTATACACACGCTGATAGCATGCAGCGTGGGCAACGTGGCTGTTATCTGTGACCCTGTGGCTGAAGAGCTTTCTCCAGCCTCTACACACACAATGTAGTTAGCATTTCACTCCACAATGCTGTCAACACAGGGTTCAATTTGTACAAAGAAAAAGGCTGGGGGTGCTTTTCTTGTACTTCATAATAACAAATAATATGAGTGAATCATAGCAAATCTATCAGACTGTCTGTACAGTCTCAATTTAATTTAATTCAGTATGACCAGAAGCAGGGATAAAACATATCCCCGGTGCCGGTGATAAAAAGTAATGGTGGTAAATATTAAAAGGCATGGATCCCCCCCCCCTAACAAATCCAACCCTGGTTTACAGTACTGTTGTGTTACGATGTTCAGATTCGAGGTTCAGCCCCAAGCCAAGCCCATGAACACACGCAGAGAGAGAGAGAGTGAGAGAGACAGAGAGACGACTAGATTGGGGGGTATCGCTACCAGTGGTTTATCTGACTCCTTGTACTTACGAGACTTTTATAAGGCGCCACGCCCTGACAGCACGGAGACAAACACACACACACACACACACACACACACACACACACACACACACACACACACACACACACATGCAGACAAACACACACACACACTTAAACACACCAGGAACAGTCGGCGTTTCAGAAAGAGATTTGACACATCCCAGGAACAGGTGCTGCTGTGTGTGTGCGTGCGTGCATGCGTAGCTGACTTTTGTATGTGCTGTGGTATATGCATAATTATGCATATGGAAATGTGTGTTTTGTCTGTCTATCTGCATTGCCTATCTTACTGTGTTGCTGACCTGTGTGTGCGCGCTAGTGTTGCGCGGGTCAGGGTTTCTTATGCATTAATTTGCCGCACGTGTGCGACGTGGCAGAGATTGAGAGAAGACGGAGGGGTTACCTTTTAATAAGGCCGACCGGGGAAGTGTACACAGTCACACTGTTTTTGGATGTATTGGTGAAAGGAGGAGTTCAACGTAATACATGCGTGTACGACATCTCCATGCGTGTGTGTTGCTGACCTGTGCGTGCACCAAGGCGTCGTTGAAGAGAATGAACCAGTTGACAGAGAAGCGGCCGGCGTTCTGCAGGGTCAGCGCCTTGTTGCTGCTCTCACAGATCAGACGGCGATGGGGCTTACGCAGCGAGTCCTGCATGAGGGGAGAGGCCAGGCACAAACATACCGTCATCATCTGACGTCGAAATTTAAAACATTTCTTGAAAATCCTGACCGTTTTCTGAAAAACCTTATGTTTCATCAGTGGTGCTCAATATTTCATGTCAAGGACCCCAAAAATTATATGTAATATGCCTCCGCCCCCCCATCTGAAAATATGTTGTTCCAGGGACCTCCCCAGAAGCAAGTTCATAGCGCGGCGCTATTTTTCAATAGCTAAATTATAACACAATGCTTTAAAACACCAAAAGGGGTTCCCGCCCAAAATAGGCTAATGCCCAGGGAATGGAATGGCTTGAGACAAGCAGGTCTCTTCTTTCACCACGTGCACGCACGCACGCACATCGTACCGTCATCTTGCCAGGGAAGCTCTTCCAGAAGTGGCAGGTGTAGTCTGCCTCCTTCCTCTTCCTCTTCAGGTGCAGGTCCAGCGCCTCAAACTTAGAGCAGCCGTCCTGCAGCCTCTGGTAGTCACTGGAGCTCTGCACGCACACAGACACACGCACGCACGCAGACACGCACAGTCGCACACACATCATTATGTTTTTCGAATTTAAGTTGACATTTAGCTCAACGCCTGAGCATATCTAGTTCAACAATATGTATAAGCATCCCACAGTCTTAACATTTGTTTGCTGAAAATAACCGCTCTCGTTACGACATGCTGTGAGCTTGTAGATCTAGCTTCTACAGTAGATCTTTTGCCGAATGTTCGCCCCCCAGATGATGCGTCGCAATGCCGATTATTCGCCTACAAAAAAAAGAGGTTCTTACAGTTGGAGGCCATCGATATTGTCCTTTTCTTTTTGCTGAGGTTTGCGTGATCTGCGCAAAAGGACAGTTAACCCATTTTGGGCGGGAACCCCTTTTGGTGTTTTAAACATTGTTATAATTTAGCTATTGAAAAATAGCAGATCTACAAGCTCATAGCGCGCCACCGAGTGGCGCGCTATGAGCTTGTAGGTCTGCTATTTTTGAAAAATCGTGAAAATATTTATTTCAGAAAACTGGAGGATTTAGAAGGATTTTTTAAAATGTTGAGGTCAGGCCTAAATGGGTCAAATGATAAGGGACAATATCGGTGGCACCCAACTGTACATGAATATAATCAAACATAATCAACGTGACGTACCACCTCGAAGCAGGTGGCCAGCTTGAGCAGCAGGCGTCCGTACTCGTGGAGGTGTCGCACCGGGAGGTGGAAGAGCGCCGCCAGCAGGTCGGCGATGGGCGCGCACTCCTCGCTGCTTTCTGCCAACTTCAGGAGCAGCTCAGGACTCTTCCCAAAGAAATCTCTGTATGCCAATGGTGGAGGGGGGAGGGGGAGGGAGAAAGAGAGAGAGAGAGAGAGAGAGAGAGAGAGAGAGAGAGAGAGGGGAGATGTAGACCAATTTGAAACCCCACCCTGACAAGCACTTGGAATCGTAGGCATTACTTTTAGTTTGTTTAGGTGTCGAAAGCTTGTAAGTAAGCCTTGCCGAGCCATGAGGCCCATAGGAGCCCATCTCCTGTTTCTGTAGCATGAGGCAGCTTGATGTACAAGTACACCCCCTGGACATGATTTACAAGTACACTCCCTGGTCATGACGTTAGTATGTCGCAGGGACTAGCCCCCAATCCAACCCTTGATGCTGAGTGCCAAGCAGGGAGGCACTGGGTCCCATTTTTGGGAGTCTTTGGTATGACACGGCCAGGAATCGAACCCCCGATCTCCCAGTCCCAGGGCGGACACTCTAACCACAAGGCCACTGCTTGTAGATCAGCTATTATTACATTGTTTTCCTCTTTCTTAGGAAATATTTATACAATTTGGTAGAAAAGAAAAAGGTCTTAAAAATGTGCATATACCCTGTTTACATTTGATTGTATGCTGGTTTGTTTACTGTTGAGTGAGAAAACAACGTTGCACATTATGGGAGGTCAGGGAACCCCTTTTTGTAACCATACCTTTCAAGACGGGAACCCATTTTGGTACAATAAAGTAAATAAGTAGAAGTATATAGCAACATAAATGTATTTTTTTATAAATATTTGAAGTTTTTCAGAAAAAACTGTGTGTGTGTGTGTGTGTGTGTGTGTGTGTGTGTGTGTGCGCGTGTGTGTGTGTGTGTGTGTACACTCACAGTGAAGGCTTGGTTAGCGTGTGAAACCCTCCCATCACCTGGAAGTTGCCCACTGCGTTGCAATACCTTGGAAAGAGAGACGGAAGAATTCTGATGATGAACAGTAAAATAATGTTTTACACCAAGCATTCTGGCGTTTATTAAGCCATGTTTTCCATGCGTTTCCCAGGATTTGATACACTACGTTTGTGTGACTGTGTGTGTGCTCTTTGAACTGGCAGAGATCAAAGAACATACCACGGTAGCCTGTCAATTTGAGTAACATCATTGTGTATTCTACATGACGTCATGATGAATCACACAATCACAAACATGTCTGTTGAGTTGTCAAATAAAACAACATTAATTAAACTTAACAACTTTCCCTGAAAATGTCTTGGCCATGCCACTCTGAACAGACTGCTGAATAGCACAGGGATGTCCAGACTCAGAGCCTTGCCTGGGAAGGTGCTTCTAGGATCAGTTGGAATGTAGGCTTACCATACCACCGACCTCATGCCACGTCGGTGGCATGAGGGGCGGCGGTGGCTCAGGGGTAGAGTTTCCGGATGGTAACCGCAAGGTCGCCAGTTCGAACCTGGGCTCCCCCAGAGTTAGTGTCGAAGTGTCCTTGAGCAAGACACTGAACCCCTAATTACACCTGATGTGCTGGTTGGTGCCTTGCATGGTTTCTGCCGCCATCAGTGTATGAATGTGTGTGTGAATGGGTGAATGTAATGCACAATCTATGGATCTATCCTATAATGAGGAACATATATAGCGCCTTGGATAAAGGCGCTATATAAATGCATGTCGATTACTGATTGATAAGAATCCCACAACACAAGCTTTGTGCGAAGCTTGTGCCTCTGGATCAATAATAAGCAACAGAACTCTGACTTATGCACTTTTATCCAATGGGCTGCTGTTGTGAGAAATGTTGCGTGCACATCGGGGGTTGATTTTGACAGCACATTTTTATTTTGTTTTAGTCGTAACGCAACACCCGAGCGCAACCAAACATATAATTACTTAGTTCTACTGGATCTCTCCTCCACTAGTCACTCCCTAACATTTTAGCCTAGTTGTCAATATATATAGTTTTAGTCATCATCAATCAGTTTTTATTTTATTTTTTCATCTGTGAAAAGAAGGTGCACGTGATCATTTGCCATCCTCTCTGCAACACCTACTCGTGGTAGGCATCCATGAAGATGGAGGCGTGGTCCAACATGAGCAGGCCCTTGACATCGCGGCCGCGCCGGAGGTTGGCGGTGAGGCTGGCAGAGTGCTGGCCCGTCAGGTGGCACAGGAGGCCCAGTCTGGACGCCAGGGTCTGGAGGAGGCCGAGCAGCGTGGGACCCAGGGCCACGCTCAGGTTCTCTGCAGAGAAAACGCCTAAGGACACTCAAAACACTGCTTTAGATTGGAGTCGTTCACCCAAAAGATGACTCATTTTCGACTACATCAATTACAGTTATTACCAAACCCATGAAGCATGGAATTCATGGAGATTTCTTTTCTTCGTTTTTGTCGCATTCCTAAGCCAATCATTTGATGGTAGAGTCGACTATTGACTGATGACCCGGTCACCGAATTATAAATGGTAAATTTATACATACAGGTTGGTGCGAGCAATTAGGCGTTCAGTAGCCTCGGAAACCCAGACGTTTTTATTTCCAGGGAGAAAAAAAAGTCTGGGACCGAGTCCACTCGGCATAGAGTAGCGCAAACGTCGGTCACTCTCTGCTGATTTCTGATCGTCTGCACCTTTGTTAAATTGACGCACACACGCACACCCATACACACACACTTTCTCTGTCGCTCTAATTAATTAGTCTCATGTCACACAGCTGTGTCTAGATTCTCCCAGCGGATCCTGCCGGGAGCTGCCTATGCCATAGAAAGCATAGGTGGACCCCAGGCTAGGCGTTCAGTGTCCTGCTCAAGGACACTGAATGGAACCCGGAACCTTCGATTTCAAGATGGCCACTCTACCTCCTGAGCCACTGCCGGCCCAATTTTTGTCTCGGGAATGCGACAAATGGAAAACTGGCCACATTCAGCACTCAAAGTCTCTGCCTCCGTCACTGTGTGCCGCTCACCAAGGTCCAGCAGGGGGCGTAGTATGTGCATCTTGATGCTGCAGAGCTTGCAGTAGAACTTCCTCTCCGACGAGGCCAGCTCGTGGAGGCTGGCGATGAAGCCCATGACGTTGCGGTCCGACAGCACCACGCACCGCTGCCCGCCTGCGAACACGCCACTTACATAGCCCAGCTACACACACACACACAAACACACAAACACACACACACACACACACACACACACACACACACACAAATAAATGTAGACATTTCTCTGTTGGAACACTTCAGCCGAGTCATGAAGTCACTTCACAAGCACTCAACAGCTTTAGAATAAATGTCTTAATACTGTACACCGAGTCAACTACTGTACCTTTGACAGGCCTGTTGTCCTATTGGATCAAATTCCCTTCTCTCCTCTGTCCCTCCTACACTGTCTCCCTCTCAGCTTTACTAGCATTTGTCCCTGCCTCCTACACCATCTCCCCCTCTCTATAGTCCTGTCCCTCCTTCACGTTTCCATCTCAACTACCTTCTGTCCGTCTCTGCTACACCTTCTCCCTCTCAGCTTTCCTTTGATTGAATGATTACTTTATTATTAACAGTTTGCATGGACAGGCACAGGGAAGTACAGTACAACACAAGGTCTGCTAAAAGGATGAAACCAAGAAAGCCTTTCGGCTTGTTTCCATTGGTGTCCTTGTGTACTCAATTAATCGAAAACATGAACGATAAACAAAAATATACAGCAATATGCAAAAACATCATATAAACCAGTAGGGAACAAAGGAAAAAAAAAAATATTTACAGTAACCAACTTGGGACAAACCAACGCCTACCGTCTGTCTTACATCTGTCTCCGCTAGACCTCTCACTTTCCTACTGTCTTATAGTTTTTCCTTCCCGATACCGATTCCGATAACTTGCAACAACTCTGCCGTCTTGTCCCCTCTCTCTTCCTTACGTTCATACAGAAGGGCAGAAGGACCGGCTGCTGAGTGTAGCTCCCGGCCTGCTCCTCCTCCTCCTCCTCGTCTCTCTCCTGAGGGTCCGGGGGCTGCTCCCTGGCCTCGCCCTCCTTCACCTGCTGCCCGCTGTAGTAGAGGATGGGCTGCATGCAGTCTCCGTCGGCCAGGAGCAGGGTGTGCTTGTCCCCTGCCGCGATGTCCCACACCCTGATACCTTCCGACAGCTGAGGATGGACGGAGAGCGGAAGCAGATCCAATTAGTGGACGGACAGAGAGAGTTATTGTGACTTTATTCACTCTGGGGGGCAGTGGGGGCCTGGTGGCCAGATTGATGACTGAAATAATTGTCTTTCCTAACAGAGAGCAGCGGGTTGGAATAGAATAGAACAGTGGTTGTCAAAAATATATTTTCCTATATAATATCACTGAACAGTATTCTGCCCTACAAAGCCAACGTGCAGCAACCACGGAGAAGATTTTTCTACTGATTTGAAAGTATTTCATCTGGTCAGCAAAATGAGATACATTTGCAGTAAAAGTGATATTAAACTACCATAGTTATATATCTGCTCTTGAGGTAATTGTTTATCCCCCAAAATCACAAAGGCTAATTTGGTAGTGCTGTCGCCTCACAGCTAGAAGGTCCAGGGTTCGATTCCCGCTGGGGACATGCCCACAGGGCATGTTCTCTCCTCCGCGTCATCAGTGCCCATACCCGAGGCGGGGTTGGCGAAAGGGCCCCTAGGGTAGGTACCCTCACAAAAAACATGCAGTAATCCTAGTCTCTAAACTACCTCCCCCTGGCCAGCCGGGTGTCTGATGGAGGGGAAAGGAACTGGTCGGAATAACGTGTTCCTTCCACGTGCTACTGTACGTCCGGCCGGGGAAACTCTCCCCTGTCAGGTGAAAAGAAGCAGCTTGGACTACTCATGCATAGAAGGAAGCATTAGGTCAGTCTGCTGCGGGTTGCAAAAATTGTGGGATACATTTTTTTAAAGGCTAATTTGACCTTTGGGATACACAAATTAGTCGTTGTGTCCAAAAACATAGTTACTGCACTTTGGCTCTCTATAGGGCAGTGTGGGTGGGAGAGATTGTGGGTTCTCTTTTTTCCCCCTTTGGTTGTTGTCATGAGAATGCACATTGCACATTTCAAAAAAATACCTTTGTTTTATTTGCAAGGACCCCCATAACTCTGAGAGTGCACACATGTCCATTTGGTTTCATTTGTTCACTCTCAGAGTCACAAGGAAGGAACCCCTACTTTGAGAACCACTGGACTTGAATTGTTTCCGAACAACGGTGACGAAAAATAATAGCGTTAAAATGAGAAAGGGACATCGAGGTTTCTGACCTTAGCGAGGCGGGGAATGGTGCTGGGAGACTCCATGTGTCCCAGCTGTCCTGAGCTGTTGCTGCCCCACGAGAACACCTGCAGGGCGCACACACACACACACACACACACACACACACACACAGTCCAAAATTCTTAGAATCCTTGTCACTGGAAGTTGCTCCAGATGAAGCCGCGAGCAAAACATTAACAAGAGTTAACTTGAGGGCGAACTAACCTGAGACTGTGCGGTCAGAGCCAGGGAGTGGTGAGCCCCCGCGGACACACGCACCACCTCCTTGTTGCTGAGACTCTTGATGCACAGCGGCTGGAGCCTAAAACACAGGACATACTGTCATTCCTGATACACCTCTCTGTTGTTGACTTAACACATTGAGAGCCCACGCAAAACTGCCCAAAATCACTTTCACCTAGAAAATCCATTCACATTTTTTATAATTCAGCTGACTGTGGAGACACATGCTGGAACTTTTTACTTTGAAATGTTTTATAGTTTCTGAGTTATTTAATTTAAACGCCAAATGCATTCTCAATGGTGAAAACACAAACTTTGGCACCACGTGTGATTTTTTTTTAATAAAAAAAAAATATATATATATATATATATTTTTCAAAGACGTCCACAGACGTCTTGGGCTATGCACGTGCGGTAATACCCAAGACGTCCACAGACGTTTTGGGCACAAAATGTGTTAATATATGTTCTGTTGTTGACTTATATGTTCAATGAACTACAATCAATCCTGATGCACCTCTGTTGTTGACTTATATGTTCAATGAACTACAATCTCAATCCTGATACACCTCTCTGTTGTTGACTTATATGTTCAATGAACTACAATCTCAATCCTGATACACCTCTGTTGTTGACTTATATGTTCAATGAACTACAATCAATCCTGATGCACCTCTGTTGTTGACTTATATGTTCAATGAACTACAATCAATCCTGATGCACCTCTATTGTTGACTTATATGTTCAATGAACTACAATCAATCCTGATGCACCCCTGTTGTTGACTTATATGTTCAATGAACTACAATCATCCTGATGCACCTCTGTTGTTGACGTATATGCAAAAGGACATAACTACTAGCGCAGTGGTTCTCAAACCTTTTCCCCGTTTGTGCCAGGGACCCCCACAGAAGAGAAGGTTTACGTGAATATTTTTCACGTAAATATTTTCAAAAATATCAGATATGCAAGCTCGCCACGTGGCACGAAGTGACGCGCTGCATGGGAGTTTGTAGATGTGCTGTTTTTGAATCACCAACGTATAAAAGTCACACTAAGAAGAATGCTGTTTCATCCCTGAGAGCGTAAACCTTTTGCCCAAAGTGGTCTGTTTAGAGACTCTCAAGAGATGTACAGAGTAGAATAAATGACAGAGAGACACAACGCAGCTCAGGCGGTTTAGTTTAGATCGATTTAGTCCACTTTAGTTCAAAATTGAGTTGCATCTAATTCAGTTTAGTTTGCCTTTAAAAAAGGAACACACGTCTCGGTTACAGCCCAAAAAACTGCCGCACAGAATCACAGGGCTTCTTCTCACTACAGAGTAGACTACCATGATAATTATATGATATTACACCAAAAGAACAGTTCCAGTCAAGCACGTTTTTGTGATTATCTACATTAGACGCACTGCTTTGAAGGAAACGTTCTACTTAGCGAAAGCTTGAAGCATGACATATCATGGCTACATCGCTGCTCTTTCAAAGATTCACAACAGAATCAATGTAATTTAATTTTAATGCAACGTCAGCGTGCCTTCATCCCTCATTGGGTGACCTCAGAAAAGTTCACTGTTCAGTGACAACATCTAAAATTGAATCTTAAAGCCAATGAACAGAATAAGTTCCCACCAGTGTTGTTTTTTTGCGGGGCGCTAGACCCTCCTATGCCTAGCTTTGTGTGTACCAAATTTGTGATGATTTGATTGGCTGAGCACAGAATGTGATGTATGATGATACGAGCGCCCCTCACTTCACACGAGTGTGATTTATTTTCTTTTTTTTGCCCATTGATAAAGAGCAGAAAGGTGGGGTGTTAAGTGAAGGGTGCTCTTATCATCATACATCATCATTGGCTGCCATTTCACGTTGGAGGGGCTAGCGCCCCTCAAAGATGTGTGTGTGTGTGTGTGTGTGTGTGTGTGTGTGTGTGTGTGTGTGTGTGTGTGTGTGTGTGTGTGTGTGTGTGTGTGCCCCCTACCTGGGCAGGTTGTCTCCATGCCCCAGCTGGCCGTCTTCGCCCTGACCCCAGCTCCACACCTCGGTCTGCAGGGAGGGCAGCACCTCCTGCCCCTGGGGCAGCCCCTCCGCTGCCCCCAGTGGGGTGAGGGCCACTGCACGCACCCTGGGACGGATGGCCTTCCGCAGGAGACGCGGTGACACTGTGGAGGGGGAGAGCAGGCACACTCAGAGAGGGGCACGCTTGTTGAATACGGATACATTATTATTATTTATTTATACATTTATTCAACAGGGACAATACAAAAAAAACAAAACAATGTGTAAATGTTATGAAAATCACACCCGTGTGAAGTGAGGGACGCTCTTATCATCGTACATCATCATGTATCATCTCATACTGGCCAATCAGAATGCCTGTCACCACATATTTACGTCATATTTGACATCATTTGACATAATTTCTCCCTTCATTGTCGATGGCAAATATGAGACGTGTGGGGACAAGATGACATACATTTTCCCTTCAATGTCAATGGCATTTAATGTTTGTGTTGCAGACATTTTGTGGGGACAAAAGCTGTATATAGGAGGGGCTAGCACACTCCCTTGAGTCCTTGCCAATGTGCACGCCGAGATTGAAGTTGATCATACATGTGACCAAATTTGACTGAGGGACTGCCATTGGATTTTTTTGATTTTTTGTTGTTTCGTGTCATATGAAAGCAGGGAATCATAGCTTCAAATTGACATATTGGTTGTTCAGTTTGACCCACCAGTTTTGGAGATATGGCTTATAGAGTAATGTCTTGCAGAAAACAGCGAGTTGAGAAAACAGGCTTGAAAGGTTCACTTCAGTGGTCTCTAACATTATACCTAGCTACATGTTTAAGCATTTATTTCATATTTACATGTCGAATTCAGCTCTGACATTTATTTCAGACATGCTCAGACATGAAAAAAAGTTTTTCTCCTCTGGTGAAAAGCTGAAATTTGCGCGATGGCAGGCTCTCAGTCAAATCTGGTCACATATACTGTATGGGCATAGTGCGTCGGATCTAGATCGGATTAAGGATGGCGAACATGTTTCGCCAACCTTGGTGTTTTAAGCATTATGTTATACTTTAGAAAAAAGCAGATCTACAAGCTACGAGCTTACAGTGGTAAGGTTTTTCTCCAGTATGGATTAGCTGATGTTTCTTCAGTTTACCTGACTCAGTGAAACCCTTGTCACACAGTTTACAGTGGTATGGTTTTTCTCCTGTGTGGATACGCTGGTGTTTCTTCAGTTGACCTGACTCAGTGAAACTCTTGTCACACAGTTTACAGTGGTATGGTTTTTCTCCAGTGTGGAGACGCAGGTGTGTCTTAAGACTATCTAACCGGCTGAAACTCTTATCACACTGTTTACAGTGGTATGGTTTTTCTCCAGTATGGATTCGCTGATGTTTCTTCAGTTCACCTGACTCAGTGAAACCCTTGTCACACAGTTTACAGTGGTATGGTTTTTCTCCAGTGTGGATACGCTGGTGTGTCTTCAGATGACCTGACTCAGTGAAACTCTTATCACACTGTTTACAGTGGTATGGTTTTTCTCCAGTATGGATTCGCTGATGTTTCTTCAGTTTACCTGACTCAGTGAAACCCTTGTCACACTGTTTACAGTGGTATGGTTTTTCTCCAGTGTGGAGACGCAGGTGTGTCTTAAGATTATGTAACTGACTGAAACTCTTGTCACACTGTTTACAGTGGTAAGGTTTTTCTCCAGTATGGCTTCGCTGGTGTCTCTTCAGTTGACCTGACTCAGTGAAACCCTTGTCACACTGTTTACAGATGTGCGCTTTCTGTCCTGCGTAGCTCTGCTGATTTGTCTTCACTTCTCTTGCCGGAGCTAAATTCATGGTAAACTGCTGGTCACTGTAATTAGATGTGGGTTCATCTGTGTCTCTTTGTTTCTGGCTGGTTACAGAGCTGTACATTTTCTGTTCATTCCTCAGTGTTTGGCAGTAAAGGACATTGTTGTGGCTCCTCTCCACGGGTTCATGGAGGAAGGTGGAGGCACATGAACACTCGGAGCAGGATACCCGAGTCTGGAAACATTGGGCCTCACTCCTTCCTTCCATCATCAAATGCGGCTATAGGTTCCTCTGTTGGGGTTGGGACAATATGTCTTTTATACTGTAACACTCTCTCCCTCTTCGCCGTGCCTCTCCTCGCTCACTCGTGCTGCGTCTCAGGAAACTCGTTCAAGATAAACCTCTTTAATTAACACTGAGATAAAGTGAGAGTCTAAAGACAACTCACACTTATGTACTGTAGGCTGACCAGGAGCTGAGGTCTGACATCACACACACAACATAAACTGTTGCAGTGCAAACATAGAAATGCAGATTTGTGCAGGCTGTTCATTTTTGAGAGATTTACCTACACTATGATAGTTGTTTGAGCGGTGCCTAACCGCTCCAATGACTGGCCGTGTCTGTCTCTCTGTCTGTGATACAAACAGCTGCAATACCGCTGGGTGACCTAAAGTGGCACTGTTGAGCAGCCTAAAAGGGCCATTCACACTGAGCACTATAACTGTGACTACAGCCAGCCAGCGGTGTTGTTGAGCAGCCTGCACCGCTCAGTTCACACGGGTGTGATTTTTACTTGCGCAAGCAGAGCGCACAAGTAAGGTGGTCGTGCTGTCTTTTTTATGCGTACGCCTGTGGTATTTATACTGATTTTGAGAGTGACATAATGAAGATATGTATCAATGTCGGGGTATAACTAACTGGCTTTCGATGGTGACGTAATAAAGATATGTTTCAATGTCGGGTGGATTAAAGGTAATGTCTCTATGTATACATGTATGTAATCTGAAACATATCTTTATTACGTCACCATCAAAAGCCAGTTATATCGCGATACATATCTTCTACGTCACATTCAAAACCAGTATATATACCACGGCATACGCATAAAAAACCCCAGCCGACCACAGTACTTTTTTTATAGTACTTTTCAACCTACAACTTACATATACGTACATACATACGTTACCTGTTAGCTAACCAATATTGAAACATATCGTAATTACGTCACCATTGATGGCCAGTTGACAGTCGACAGTACTTGCACGCTCTGCTTGCTCACTAGTTTAGGAATGGCCTACTTGTGTGCAACGCGCAAGTAGGCACTCGACAGAGTGCAGTTCTAGTTATGTCTGTGTCTATTGTATGCACATACTGTACTGTATATGGAGTTCTTTTTCAGGCTTGCCCAAATATGGAGTCTATGCAGATGTCTACAAGGCTTCATGGGGTGTGAATTTGATAGAAAGTCATTTTTTGGATGAACTACTCCTTTTAAAAGCATTTCATACTATATTTTTTGTGGGGCGAAAGCCCGATCTTATGTACAGCTTTGTGTGTGTGTGTGTGTGTGTGTGTTAATGTGATGATTTGATTGGCAGTATGAGCACGGGATATGCTCAGCTGATTGGCCGAGCACAGAATGTGATGTATGATGATGTATGGCCCCTCACTTCACACGAGTGTGATTTTTGAGTGGTGCAACCACTCCAAGCAACAGCAATGTCCCTATGTCCCTATGTCCTACCCTATGTCCCGATGTTTAGAGTACCAATAGGGGGTGCTGTTGCACCATTCGCTTCAGACTGGTCTGATTTCTAACTATAGGTGTAGTGTTCAACTTGGATATTGCAATATACAAGTTTTAGTCAGTAAAGACAAACAAAAAATAGATTTTAACGTAGAGAAACAAAATTGATGGGGCATTAAAAAAAATAATCAAGACAGGGTATAGTAACGGCATGGCTTCCATGTGGATCTCGGACATGATGTGTCCAGTCGATCAATCAGTTATCTTTATACATGTGTCTTATCTAGGATGTACAGTATAAAGGTCTGTACAGACGGGGAGCGAGTGACGCAGGCGTTGTCCTCTGGATCAGCGACAGGTCTGTCGCTAATGCGTAGCGTTAAAAAAACCTCGCCACAGTCCAGGTCTAGTCAGCCGCGGGCGTGTGCACGAAACGAGCACGCGGTGCGACAGTTTCACGGGACCACGCCCGCTTGCGAAATCTATCGCTCCACTGTACTGCACTGTACCAAAATAAACTAGGCGTGTCAGTCACTGCCCGTCTGAAAAGGCCTTAACTCCAAATGTGTGCCTGATCTGACCATCCTAAAATTAAAGTTATAAAGGTGTAAAATAAAAAATTGTGTTGGCAGCCTACATCCTTGGCCAATTAGAGCAACGCACAAGACCTTTTGTGCTCGACACCTTTGTGCTGAAAAAGGTCTGTGCCAAAGCCGCACCATACTGACATGGCTTGCGTTGTGCAAGTGTGGTGTGATGATCTGTCATTTGTCAAAACCAACAATTGCTTGACAAGGACAATCTCTGTGTAAGAGATTCTAACAATACAACAATAAAACAATAAAAAGGAAAGCTCCTGTAGCCTGACCATGTGTCTTCAGTCCAGTGTGGTATACAAAAAACAGGGTCTAAAAATGGCATGTCACCATTCATTTACTTAAAAAGAAATCACACTTGTGTGAAGCGAAAGGCGCCCACGGAATTTATATCGCCCACATGACGTCTCACGCCGTCGATGCTCGTCTAACTGCTGCCCTGAAGCAACATAAAAAGTCCATAGACCTGGCTGCCATTTGATTTACGTCATAAGTGCTCTAAACAAACAATAAAAAGTCCATAGATCTGGCTGCCATTCCATTTACGTCAGAAGTGCTCTAAACAAACAATAAAAAGTCCATAGCCTTGGCTGCCATTTGACGTAATCTTCAAAAGCCATGCATTGAAAGGGCTAGCGGCTAGCTCCAAAAAGTTAAATATTCTGCTGTACAAAGACAATATGGTGGGGGAAAAAAAGATGATTATTGATTATTCTGCAGTACATAGTTCAGTAATCGCTTCAAATTCAGAAATTGCTTTTTCCGGTAGACTGGATGGTATGGCTTCGTTCAACTCGCGGGTGGTGGGGGGTCTTGACAAGGATCTACATTCCTCCCCTCAGCCGCAGCACTAGGTGGAGAGTGGACTCCTTCTGGATGTTGTAGTCGGAGAGAGTGCGGCCATCCTCCAATTGTTTACCGGCGAAGATCAACCTCTGCTGGTCGGGGGGAATGCCTTCTTTGTCCTGGATCTTGGCCTTGACATTGTCGATGGTATCACTCGGCTCAACCTCCAAAGTGATGGTCTTGCCGGTTAGGGTCTTGACAAAGATCTGCATGATCTGCACAACTTGAATTGCTACCGTGAAGTGCTAGAAAGTATCTATTTCCTCTGAAATTAATCTCACAGCCGCCAAAGTATTACTATGAATGATTGAGTGATGTGGACAATTTGCCTAATATAGGCTACCAACTTGATGAGGTCATTGCTTACATCATCAGCCTTGCCCAAATATGGAATTACAGTTACAGCCCATATAACGTTTTCACACAGTGTATAGGAATCATACATATAGAGGCGTATCATTCTATATAAACAGGTGTATATTCTATTAACCCTTTGACCTATGTATGCTTCAATTTGTTTCTCTGACTGAGTGTATTCATGTGGTCCCAGCACTGTGTCCTTTGTGTGACATGTGGTTTCCATCTGAACCAGTACAGTGTTGCAACACCACAGATATTCTGATTACTCCCTCAAGATCAGAACTGGTTGGGTGGGGAATATGGTATGATGCTTTTGTGCGGTACGATAACTTGTTGTCATGTCAAGTCGACCTTTTGGCAGTATCCAAATGTTCTGGCAGTATCCAAATGTTCTGGAAGGTTCTGAGAAAAGGATGACTAATGTGTTTTGGTAGAAACTTGGGAAAGGCTACGGAATATTCGTGTGCCGGCTCGGTATCGGTGATATTGTGAAATCATCTGTTTTCGTGTTGTGAAATCATCCTCTATATAATCTGAGGGCAGCCAAAGTGAAGGGAGCTAATATGCCAGACTAACAACCGAGGAACAAGTGCGACTCTACTTCTGTACGGTTCATCGGCTGCTTGCACAGCTATTCTTTTTGGATTCATCGTTGTACTTTACTTTTGGACTTATTCTCATTTTTGTATTATCTTCAAATAAACCTTTTAATTAGACCTAATTGCTTTGCCTCATTATCTACTGGAATATTGACAAACATCAATAACAGCTTGTACCATCTACCCACAAGAAGGCAATTTAATATATGGAATGAAAACACAATCAAACATGGTGGTACCTCCTCTCCTCTGCATACAGGCAGTGTGCACAAGAGATGTGATGCTGCTCGGTTCGGGTGCATGTGTTTGGTCCGACGTACTAACAGTCCTACAGTCATGAGTCTGACACCCTACCCAAACCACAACCCTAAACCTAACCTCACAGGAAGCCACTGGTTAGTTTTAACCTGCCGCGCCGCGCATGTCGGGAGCCACGGGAAAGTTTTAAACCGCAGCACGGGTTAGTTGTAACCGGCAGTGTATGTCGGGAGCAACGGTGTTGTCCAACTAATGCCTGTCAAACTGTCAGTATGTCTAACAAACGTATGCACCCCGCTTGGTTCAATGGTTTGCAAGATTATCCCTCGACAAACAGACAAAGTCGTGTGGCTTCGATGTGGATCTCGGACGTCTATGACGACATCAGTCATCTGATGTCAGTTACCGTGACGTCTGGGTTTCCGAGGCTACCGTGACATTGGCACTGTGATGTCAGTCATATATCGTTTAACCACTGGAACCCAAGCGCCAGTCTGTTCGCCCGAACATTAAGGCCAACATAGCCGATCTACAAGCTCACAACATGTAGTAAGTATATATAGGGTTTAAGTGGTATTATGTTGAGCCACGTTCGTACCAAAGCAAATTGTTGGAACCACATGGTGTAGAGTTTTATCGATTCTGTGTCTATCGATCTCTCTTGGCCTCAGTCTCTCCGTCCCACTACTGTTGCTAAAGCATTCTATGCAGTGATCCGCCAATCAATCAATCCCAATATGTGTTATATTTAGAGTTTCTCTCTCTCGTCATCTTGCCATCGCACTCTCTCTCATGCCTCTGTTCCCTACGCAAAGGGCAGTTTAACAACGTTACAAGGACAAATATTGGCCTGCATTCCTCTAAGGCTCAGTACTTCTAATCAGACTAGGACAAAGGCCACCATTGAGTCAAGAGCTGCTAGGCCCGCGTACCGCAGTGCGCTGCGAATGCTTGGCGCGTGCATGCAGCGGCCCACAGAGACTTTGTTTGGAACACAACACGGATGTGTGCATTTACTGTACAATGGTGGCAATGCTGACAGGCCTTGATGTGAGTGCTGTATATAAGCTGGAATGGCGAAGCTGGGAGGTTGATAGTTACCAGGGCTGCACAATGATTCACAAACGTATATCGATATACTGTACATGTCAATTTTTTTCAAGGGTATGGAGGGTCATCCTGCTCAGGCTTGTCCCACATTAGCATCCTCATGTAAAAAAGATTCCCTCTTCCTAGAAGATTCCTAGATCTACTAGATGTATTGATTAACCACTTAAGCCATACAATAATTATATTCTAATCTGCAAGCTCACAATGCATGATTCATGCGACATGCTGCGAGCTTACATATTATATAATTACATAATGAATAGGGATAGTGGTTACCTTTTGCATACTGGATAGAAGAAAAGTTCTATTAACCATTACAACGGAAAACTGCAATAGAATTTTCTTGAAATCCATACTGTGCAGCCCTAGTGACTGTGTGTGCACACACACACACACACACACACACACACACACACACACACACACACACACACACACACACACACACACACACACACACACACACACACACACACACACACACACACACACACACACACACACACACACACACACACACACACACACACACACACACACACACACACAGACCCATCCACAGACAGCCACGTGCTGGCGGAACACAGGCGTACTTACGCAGCAGCGCGGTATAGGAGGATGATAAGAGTTGAACAGCGTATCTACCCTGAGAGAGGAGTCCTGGCAGAGAGAGCCGGCGCCTCAGGCCCTCGGCCTCCTCCTCGCGGATGTCCCCCGTGCTGGAGCTCTTCTTGGCCTGCATGGAGTCCTCCAGAAGCACGCGCTCCTCTCCCGGCCCGGGGACGGCCCCCGAGAGACTGAGAGCCCCTGGAGAGAGTCTGAACACACACACGCTCTCATTGAGACCTGGAACTCATCTGTGTCACTTTAGCGTTTAACCACATTAACCAGTATTTTATAATTTAGCTATTGAAAAATAGCAGATATACAAGCTTATGGTGCAGCACCAATGCCACACTGCCAATGCCATATACTATATTATAAGTTTTTAACTCAAATATTTGCTTATGGGGGGTCCCTGGAACAAAATATTTTCAGATGGGGGTCCGCTGCCAAATACATATCATTGTGGGGGTCCTTGACATGAAATAGTTTGAGAACCACTGACATAGGTTTAGAAGACAATTTGTGGAATCTGGTTTCAGGTCTCAATGGGTTCTATCTAATAAGGGTCCACTTGGTTACCAACTCTCCGTCATGTCGGATAAGCGTGCGTGGTGAAGGTATAAATCAGTACAGAAAATAATTCCTTACCCGTCTGCCCATCCCGGCATCCCTAACCCTCCCCCGGGCACTGCCCCCGTGGAAGGCAGGTAGAAATTCATCATCTTTTTCAGGGACAGGGCCTCGTAGGTCGAGGCCACCCGCTCGCCCACGGCCGAGGCACACGACGTCACCAGGCTGTTGAGGGCAGAGGTGGTGGTGGTGGCGGCGGCCTGCAAATCCAGTCAAAACAAGCAGTGTTCATTCCTGTAAACTGAAACTGTGACGAAAAATGTTCGTCGACTGCCTTTTTCACTGATGAAAACGAAATAAGAACTAAGCTATGATGACTACTAAAACTAAGACACAATTTATTTGTGCCACCGTACCGACTGGGCACGGTGGCACAGTCGGTAGTGCTGTCGCCTCACAGCTAGAAGGTCATGGGTTCGATTCCCGCTGGGGACGCTGGGGCCATGTTCTCTCCTCCGCGTCATCAGCGCCCATACCCGAGGCGGGGTTGGTAAAAGGGTCTTTCTGTGTGGAGTTTGCATGTTCTCCCCGTGTCCCCTAGGGTAGGTACCCTCACAAAAAACATGCAGTAATGGTCTCTAAAACTACCTCCCCCTGGCCAGCCGGGGCGCCTGATGGAGGGGTCGGAATAACGTGTTCCTTCCACGCACTACGTCCGGCCGGGGAAACTCTCCCCTGTCAGGTGAAAAGAAGCAGCTTGGACTACTCATGCATAGAAGGAAGCATGAGGTCAGTCCGCTGCCCCCCCAGGTTGGCAGAGGAAGTGTAGTGCCCAGGATTACATTAGATAATTGACACTGGGTGAAAAAAACGGGCTGAAAAAACAAACAAATAAAAAATAGACTAAAATGTTAGGGAGGGGCTAGTGGAGAAGAGATCTGCAATGTGTTGTGAGCTTGTAGATTTTCAGCAACCAAGTGTAAAGTCAACGCCATCAAGGCCTGCCAAAATAACGTTTTATAGACAAAATCAACTGTAGATTTAGACCACAAAAATCGTATAATATTTAAGTTGATTAAAACTATTCAGATTACTAAAATATGACTAAAACTAAATGAAAATATTTTAAAAATTTGCTGTCAAAATGTACACTGGTCAAAAGCCAACTCGACCCGACAATGCTGATGATAATCATTCTTTGGCAAATGAAAACAGAATCCAGCTAATTTGAGCTAAAACAGTTACCAATGTGAAAACGACAAAACACAGTGAGAAAATAAATGATGCAAGATGGTCAAGCTTCCAGATGACTAACCTGTAAAGAGTGCGACTTTGCAGTCTGCTCCATGAGAGTGTGGTCTGACAACTTCCGCAGATAGTCGTTGACAGCCTGCTCATCTGGATAGGGCGAGTTCTTGCCCGGGGCACTAGCAGCAGCACCGTCCGCGGACTGAGCGCAGTCTACCTGGGCGGGATGTTCAGGCAGCTCTCCGTTGGCCATCGCCGACTCCCCTTTCTCTGGGCCCTGGGGGCGGGAGTTGTCGCAGGCCAGTTCGGTACCATGCGCCAGGGTAGAAGAGGAGGCGGTGGGAGCCGCAGGAGTTGACGACGTGGAGGTGTGGGAGGAGAGGATGGGCTCTGACGGCGAGCTTCTGAGTCCCTGGGCGGAGGCGGCGGGCGCCTGCAGCTTCCCATCTCCGCTGGCTATCTCCACGCCGAGGGGACAGTAGTGATTGTCGGAGATGATGACGTGATCCTCTTTGTCCGTCATGGTGTACAGCAGCTGGTGACACTGTCCGCACTTGTCCTGTGGGGGGTGGAGGGGCTCGCCGGCGCCCGTGCAGCGCACGAGCGCCAGGCTGTGAGAGGCGCCGCACGACACCTGCAGGACGTACCTGCCCGCCAGGTGCTCCACCTTCTGCGGCCTCCCGACGGGGAAGGATGAGGCGGCGACCAGGCCCAGCTGGCACCCGCTGCCCCAGGCCCACACCTCGTGCTGGGCGGAGAGCGCCAGGGTGTGCCGGCCCCCACAGGCCAGCTCCAGGACGGGGACGGTGTTCAGCGGTGGGGCGCAGGTCGTGTCCGAGTCCAACAGGGCGACGGGGGTGGGGTTGGGGACGGTGCTGAGCCCCGCCAGGCCGCACTGCCCAGACGAGTTGTCCCCCCACATGTGGACACCCCCATCCTCCGTCACCGCACCACTGTGGAGGTCCCCGGCCGCTATTGCGACCACGCGCTGCCCGCTGAGCGCACTCTCCAGAACCGGCGTTGTTGGCTCGTGCGCTTGGCTCTGTTTCCAGGGCAACTGGCCGAAGCTGTACACCTGGCCTCCTGTCCGGTAACAAGACAATCATTAGGGATAAAAAAAAATCACACCCGTGTGAAGTGAGTGGTGCAGCTCTGTGTGTGTGTGTGTGTGTGGGGGGGGGGGGTGAAAAACAACCATGCTGGTTTCGTGCTCAGACGCACCCAGCCAGCCAGCTACCCAGCCAGCAAGCCAGCCAGCCACCCACACACACACATAGCTCCGTAAGGGAGTGGTTGCACCACTCAAAAAAAGTATTATGACACTAATTCTCACAGCAAGCAAAAGAATGCCAGTAGTCTACTCACATAAGCGTCCTCCAGGTACTTTTATGTATATATGCACAGTGCCTATATAAATACAAATACCTGTGCTGGCTTTCTTCTCCTTTCATTTAACTTACGAGCGTGGGAAAGTACGCTGTAGTTTAATGTAGAGGTTTATACACTGAATAAGGGCACTATAAAATGACGTGTTACCACATGCAGAGAACTATAAGCTGTCCAGTGACAGTAAGGTATACAGTATACATGATTTCCATAGTCAAAACTCCATTCTATTTGAAAGCTGTTGATATATCACTTAGCTTTAGTGACAGTTAAACAGTTATTAGTTACATACCGGTAGTTACCAATCAAAATGTTATTCAAGGAAAGCATATAGGGCTGCAGGCAGGCATCTCCATATAAAACTTGTTTCTCCATATTTGAACTCTGCAATGAGTGACGCATATTAAACATCTTACCTTCCACCAACAGGACCCCATGCCGAGTGCCCAGGGCTGCCTGGAGGACAGGCCGTGAGAGAAGCAGTCTCTCTGGGGTGAGGCTGTAGGAGTAACCCCTCCAGGAGTAGAGCAGGCCTCGCTCCCCGGAGCTGTCCTCCTCAGAGCTGGGAAGAAGAGGCGTTTAGTGACGGACTCATTGTGACAGAGAGATAGACGCACGCATGCGCGGGCGCACACGTGTCCGAAGGTTCAGCAACACAAAGTTGTAATACCATGGGGAACAGATGTCACTGAAGTTAGTGCAAAGTTAGCTTTAAGTGGAAGTGGTATGGGACATGAAACTAACTTTATCCGCAAGTCAAAATGCCGGGTGAAAAGTTAAAAACGCTGACTATTTATTTATCAGTGCACCTCCATTGATGAACTCACATGCATTTGGCATGTATCATCATAGCTTAACACATTTTGTGCCCAAGACGTCTGTGGACGTCCTTGGTATTACCGCACGTGCATAGCCCAAGACGTCTGTGGACGTCTTTGAAAAAAAAAATATATATATATATATATTTTTTTTTTTTATTAAAAAAAATCAAAAAAAATCAAAACAATTATTATTATTTTTTTTGGATACATGGTGCCAAAGTTTGTGTTTTCGCCATTGAGAATGCATTTGGCGTTTAAATTAAATAACTCCGAAACTATAAAACATTTCAAAGTAAAAAGTTCCAGCATGTGTCTCCACAGTCAGCTGAATTATAAAAAATGTGAATGGATTTTCTAGGTGAAAGTGATTTTGGGCAGTTTTGCGTGGGCTCTCAATGTGTTTAAAAAGAACAATATGTTCCAAGGCAAATGAAGAAAATCCCTGAAGCATTGCAAGAGAACAAGTGTTGAGCAACAGTCTATCTGAGGGCTAAGTCACATGGTGATCACATCACATCTATTTAGCACAGTAGAAGAAACATATTTATAATCCATGGTGGAAAGTACTGGAACTAAGTTGGAACTACTTAATTACAATTTTGGTATTTCTTGGAGGAATCTCTACTTTCTTTAGTATTTTGAATTTCCAATACTTCTACTCGGATGCAAATATTGCACTTTTACTCCACTACATATATTTTAAAACTTGAGTTACTAGCTACTTTGTAGATTTTTGATTATTATTATTACAAAACATACATTAACCACTTACATTAGCCATATACATTTCAGCCATTTGAAAATAGCCAAGCTACACTACAAGCTCACAATTGGCTATTTTCTAAAGATTTTATACATTTGAAAACTTGTGAAATGGTAGTGTGAGTACTTTCACTTTTGGAAATGTAAGTACATTTTGATGCCAATACTTTTGTACTTTTGCAGTACATTTTCAATTCCGGACATTTACTTGTAAAACTTGTATTTCTACATTTCAGTGTTAATACTTTTACTTAAATGATGTTTAAAGTGTGGAAAAAGTACTGACATTTCGTGAGTACTTTTTCCACCACTGTTTATAAGCCTCTTTAAAGGAAGGAGAAGGGGGTCCACATACCTCTTTCTCTGGCTTTCCATCACTGGGGTCTATTCGTCAACATCTCAACATCGATGATGACACTTGCCTCGTCGCCTGCCTCCCGAATATATTCCTAAATGTCAACCTATATAACGATCGAAGAGAAGAAGACATTAATCTATTGACTTTGCAGAGTCACTGCCAACATCTGGTCCGTCTGTAGTGTCTATAGTGTCTACAAGGCATTTCATAGGTAAACAGGTTTTAAGCTTATGTTGACAGACACACTCACTTCTTGTTTACTTAGCATAGTGCCCCCGGTGGGGTTGTAACTGCAAAGCAATCAAAAACAAAAATGGGATGTCAAGAATGTCAAGAAAGTCATGTCTCTTGGTCATAAGCAAGCCAGCCACCAGTGTACAAACTGGCTGACTGATTCTTCTTGTTTAGGAGTATGTTATGTCTTATGTGCTGGGACTTTTATATAATAATAATAATATATAATACCAGAATAAATCACAATTCAAGGTAAAGATCTGTTTTATATGTGTACTTGTTAGGCTACTAACCAGAATATGGCCCCTAAGGTAGTGTAATATGGCAAGATTAACCACAAGAAATAGCAGCAATTTCACTAGAAAATACACCTCCCTGTCCCTTACTCTGATTTAGGCACATCTCAAGGGGGGCATGTTTGCACTGCTATGCCCTAGCCCCCCTACATATATCTCTGTAAAGTACCCTAAACAACACATACCTATACCTAAATATATAAATCACCACAGGACGGTGACTATGCAGGTTGTGTCCAGATGAGTAAGGCTGGGACCGAGGGTACCATCCATCCATCCATCCATCCATCCACCCACCCACGTATCCACCCTCTCTCTTACATTACCAGGCAGACACACTGTTGTGTGTGTACTATTTACAAGCTCTGCTTTGAGCTAACGTTAGCTATGGCTAATAATCGTTTTAGTCACGCCACAGGTGTTGGATCATAAGACGAGATAAAGAAGCTACAGACAATCTTGTTCTCTGTTTCCACTCACCGCTCCTCTGCTCGCAGATTGATTCCCGTCAACAAGATGTGTGTGTAGAGTGCATGTGTGTGTGTGTGTGTGCTACAGTAGTGTGTACTTGGTTAGATGTTTAGTCATCTACTGTCTGAGTGAGGGCTGCTGCTGTGTTGTTGTGACAGAGCATAGGGTATTTTTTTTGTCCCTGCACAAGACATCCTCCTGTTCAAGTTTGGATACAGAAAATAACCGATCTACAAGCTCACAACGCGGTTCTTTGCGCCCCATTGTGAGCTTGTAGATCGGCTATTTTCACATGTATTATTATTATTCATATATGGACTTTTTGGAAAATAAATTAGGATTTTATTTGGCCCTAAATCTATGGTGGCAAAAACGTACCTTATGCGCGGAACAACGGAAAACGAGAGGACTCAAAATGGGAAAGTCGAAGATGTGTCATGTCATAGGCCCGTTAATGTATTTGCAATTTTGCATATTGAGTTTGCATACATTAAACGGGTCAAAACATGTCCCAATCTCCAGAACAGTCTATGACGAACCCGCTCCATATCTTACAGCTGGTGACCGTACGTGTTGTATGTTGATATTGTTGATATGACACACAACAACGAAATAACGTCGAGTTATTAGTCAAATAGCCTGAAATAGGCTTATGTATGTTACAGCGCGAGCGTTATTAATTGGCGGCAAGGACCAGGTGTGACGTTATTTTGATGGGTAAGCAATGATATGTTTCTGCTTTGTCATGGTTTTATAGCCTGCATTATTTACCTTCACCACTTTATTATTTGAGTTTAGTCCGTATATAAGAGTTTCATTTCTTAATTTGATAAGGTTAAAGGTGTAAAACCAACCAAATGAACAAAATGTAGCCTATTCCAGTCTATGATGAACATTTTGTTAACCAAGGTTATTGGAGCCACCTGCTGTTCAAGACCATAATTGTGCTTGATAGGCCTACTTTGCAAAGTTGCTTTGAATAAGTTTATTTTATTTAGGTCTATTTGACAGCAAAAACAACTTAACAAGTAGCCCAGCTGTACCATATCAAGTTATTAAAATATGAGACCGTTGTTGCATCATGTACTGTCAACTGTAGTCAAGGCTAATTAATTTGTGAAGTTTGTGATAATGTGAACCCTGTCCCATGGTCCCTTCTATACAAATATTGACACAATAAAGAAATACTCAAATTCAAATACCGTAAGCACATGTAAGAGTTATAATCAAGACAAATACCCCCAAAAAACAACAGCATTCCCCAAATTGTATAAAAACAGTAGGTTCTTACTTTGTTCCTCTTCAAATCGTGTATTATTAATTTATTTAGAACAAATTTATTTAAACTGCATTTCTTTCCGGCAGGAGATGGAGATGTCAGAATGCTGATGACATGCAGATTCAAATCTATCAGGATGGATGCAGTACAATTGGCAAGGTAAACACAATGTCTCACTAGTGCCCCCAGGAGCTAACACACACACTGTGACACACACACACACACACACACACACTGCAGCATTGGAAAACACTCCGGGGCTCTCCGACCTTTTCAAAACATACCAGCACCAGCCTCATGTCGGCTCAGTCTCACCCTATTGGCCGGTGACTATTCTCTGTCACTGCTCATTGGTCCAGTCACAGGCAACAGAGGGACGGGAGGGATGGGACGGGGGTTACAGAGATAAGGGAGGGTGGGAGTAATATAATCATGAGAGGAGAGAGTGAAAGAAAAACAGAGAGAGAGAGGGAGGGAGGGGGAGAGTGATAGAGAGGGGAAGAGAGCAACAGTGAGCCTAATAGAGCAGAAAAGAACAGCTTCAGGCGAAAGGACAAAGAGGATAAAGACATTGAAAGGAGGAGAGACTCTAGCAAGCATCCCTGCCTCTTCTCATGTGCCCTACAGCTTGTTGATGATGAGACGAGGAGGAGGAGGAGGCAGAAACTGGCGGGAGTGTTGCTGATGCTGCTGATGCTGCCGCCGTGTTGTTCAACTGAGTCCCGTTAGACGCCAACAACACAGACGCACGCGGACCCTGCTCTCTGCTGCGCACAGTCACCAGCCACGGGACGCGGGGGAGTCGTTCGGGGGGTTTCAGACATGCAGAACCTGCGCCACGCAGCCACGGAGGCTTTCCACCGACTGGGTAAGCAGCGGCACCTTAAACCCCTACAGGTGTTTAAGGTTGTCCGGGGATAAGGTGACACACACACACACACACACACACACACACACACACACACACACACACACACACACACACACTACATGGGGGACAGTTAACAGTAGTGTGTGAATTTACGTAGTCGGCATTGGAGGGAGAAATGCACTGTAACAGAAGTGCGTCTCCGGTCATAATTACTTTACTTGCCAAGTGGCTGCGCAGGAATTCAGCTTGGTGACAATGGTGCAGCGTCTACTCTACGGTGACTGAAGAGGCAATGCTGCTCACTTGCGTAGATTGTTTTGGTTGGGTTCTTCTGTCACTTTGCGATATGGTCCAGGGTGCATGACTTGTGCAGTATGCATATCCAGCGGTGGGAAACAATGAGTGAAGTGCTCTTGTATCAAAGTAACTTTATTAAAAAGAATGCAGCAGCTGCACAAGAATTAGCCAGATGGTGCAGAGGCACACCAACACTTTTTGTAGCATACACTGCAAAATCCTGAGTGTTTTGCATTTGCACTCTGATCAACATCTCAACTGATATCCCACAAATTATGCAGTATATTTCATGTATATTTCACACATAGAACAATTGAGCAGTTGAGACGAATAACAGTCTAAATCCATAATTTATTCTGACTCCTCCCCGGAAGTGCATTTACTCAATATATGTTGCAATTCTGAATATACTGTACTGTAGTAAATCTCTCATACTGTATATTTAGAACAAGCCAAATAGTTTTTTCTGTATTTTGAGACACTATCTATCTGTGTGTGTGTGTGTGTGTGTGTGTGTGTGTGTGTGTGTGTGTGTGTGTGTGTGTGTGTGTGTGTGTGTGTGTGTGTGTGTGTGTGTGTGTGTGTGTGTGTGTGTGTGTGTGTGTGTGTGTGAGAGAGAGAGAGCGACAGTGCGTGTGTGTGTGTGTGGCTGCGCAACAACACTTGGTTGTCAACAAACGCTATTTCCGTACTCGGACACAGTCAGGGACAGACATATGGACTCACATTGCTGTCTATAGGAGTGCCCTATAGGAGTCTACAGGAGTGGCTCATGCCCATTAGACTTGGATTTTCATTTTGCATAATTCAATTATGGTGGAACTGGCACCCTCCCCCGCCTGTCTCTTGAATCAGATCTACTCTCCTTTTATCTCTTTCACTCTCTTATTCCCTGATGTACAAACAGCCCCTGTGCCCCCTGCCTTGGCTCTCATCCATCCTGTTTCTTACCGTATCCTTTCTTCGGATCATAGTTTATACGGGCTCTCACACGTCACATGTTATGCAGGTGTTTGCGTGTTCCTCAAGCAAATTAATTAGACGGGACCTTACTTACACAATGGGATAATGTATGCAGGTACTAGCACAAGAACCTAACACAGCAGTCCCAGAATACAAATATATTTAGAGACAAAACACTGGTGCACCTGTACCTGTACAGTACAGTACAGTGCACACACATGCATATTCGTGCTGTGACACCCGCCGCGCCCCAGCGTCCCTGTTATGCTAGCATGTGTAGGCAGGTGTGAAATTAATGCGTCTGAGGGACGAGAACCGCCGCGCCGGCAGAAATGCATACAAAAGTAACCTGTGGCATGTTGTCGGCATGGCAACACTCAACTGCTGGTAGCGAGAAACGACAACACCTCGTTAGGGGCGAGGTGTCGATAGAGTGTGTGTGTGAGTGTGTGCGTGCGGGGGGAGAGATGATGACACCGATTGCCACTCAGCATCCCACTTAATTGGCAAGAACGTGACACTTCAGCGCTGTTCTGCAGACGCTACTCGGTAGAGAGTGGGAAGTGCTGTGCTGGGGGGGGGGGTGTCTGTTTTGCTCGCTAAGCGGAAAATCCACTCCAGCTCTTGAAGAGGTCCATGGCTAATGAAGGTGCAGGGCCCTAGGGCTTCCCCCTAGATCAGTGGTTCTCAAACCTTTTCATGTCAAGTAAGGACCCCCACTTGATTTATACGGCTCTAGCAGTGATTCTCAATCATTTTCATTTCAAGGACCCCAAGTTTGATAGGCTACGGACAGACCGCCATTTAATGGCATTTTTTATCTCTGGGACCCCAATTGATATTGTAAAATCAATGTTAATTTAACTCTGAGAGTGTACAGGTCCATTTGGTTCCATTTGTACACTGAGTTACGGACCCATAAGGGTCCATTTGGTTCCTAACTATCCCCCGGACTCCACTTTGAGAACCACTGCCCTAGATAACTGTAGCATCAGACAGAGCCCACTGCTGCACTTCCATAACATGAATTGGCAATATTGCGTATATAAGTATAAAAGTAAAACCACATGAACCCTATCTTCCCATTTTAAGGGAAAACATTTTGGTTATTTTCGGCAAAGAGATTTGGTGTAGGGGGGGAAAAGGAGCAGACCAAGTATAGAGCCCGGGGTGGAGGTTTTCTAGGGTTTAAGTGGTTAAACAAATTCAAGTGTTATTCACACAGATTTAATGTTTTAAATTTCAAACTTTTCAAGTATGACAATTGTTTGTATAAAATGTGTGATATTGTATCTCTCTGTTCTTATTGATTGATTGATTGATTGATTGATTGAAATATTTATTAACAGTTTGCAGAATTACAGTACATTTCTAGCACAAACTCAATACAAAGACGACCCAATTAAGTATTACACTTGTTTACAAGAGGGTCCACCATGTTCAATTCATCAAAACATTTAGAGACGTACAAATAGACACTTCCATATACCGGTAGTCAAAGAACAGAACAGGAATTCATCATAAAGGAGGTAAAAAGGGAAAAGAAACATATACAGTACAGTGAGGGGAAAAAAAGGTGGGCAGTGGGGGGGGGATTCAGATTTTTACGGGGGCCAGTTTCGAAGGAGTCAAGGGATTTGCATGTCTTAATGACTGTTGGTAGGGCGTTCCACATTTTGGTGGCATAGGAGCGAAAATAATTTAGTCCCTTGTTTGTTGCACTCCCTCTGGTGTTGTGGGTGTGGACTTCGTTAACATTAAGGAAGTATCTAGACAGGTACATGGGTATCTTGGTGTATCTTATACGTTTGAATGAATGAAACTCCCAATAGGTAATAACCAGTCTTTTGCATAGCATGCATTCATTTTTTTGCTGTATTCCAATTGGTATCCTTTTCTTGGTCTGCATTTAGTGTGCAAAGCACTTTACAACGCCGATTCTCACATTGATGGCCAACCAACCCAGGTACCAACCTGCTCATCATCGGAAAACAGTTTTGGTTTCAGCGAACCGGGAACCTGCATGTGTTGCTGCTGTGAACGTGTTGCTGTACGGCAATGGGTTTCTTTTCATATCAAGGCCCATTCTTTATTCAGCATTTGAACCACGGACTGGTGGTTTGATTTAGCCTCTCAGACCCAAAACTTTGAATATTTTGTTATCATTGGATAAGATTTTGTCCACAATTCCTTGCTGTATTGATGTGGTACCATAAGAGAGACAACAGGCAGACAGACGCTGAGCGTAAAATGAAGGGTGCATTTCATTTTACGCACTCAAGAGTTAAAGATCTACAGCCTGCTGTAGATCTTTAACTCTTGAGAGCACACATTTATGACGAGATCTACTTTCAAAATGACCAGCTCAACAAGATCTACCCACTGAAAGTGTGAAAGTGTACCATTGCTGAAAATAGTTTAAATATCCCCCCCGTATTTAACTTAAACGCCCAATGCATTCTCAATGGCAATAGCACAAACTTTGGCATGCTACTAGTCCTACATACTTACACCTAGAAACCCCATTCAAACCTATTTAGGTTCATCTTACGGTGGACATGTTTGCCTGAAAAGAAATCTTTGAAATGTTTCATAGTTTTAGAAATATAGTGCTTTCAAATTTGAGAAATTCACAATGGGGCTCAATGGCAGATATTGGCACGTCAAAAAAGCACTTTCACCTAGAAACTCCATTCACACTTTTTATAATTCAGCTTACATGTTGGAACTTTTTACTTTGAAATGATTTGTAGTTTCGGAGTTATTTAACTTAAACGCCCAATGCATTCTCAATGCTATAAGGGTCCATTTGGTTCCCAACTCTCCATCATTTAGCTGGGGGACCACCTGGAACACCCTTAAGGACCACTGGCGGTCCCCAGACCACTGATTGAAACGGGTATGGAGCAGGGCGGTGCTTTAACACAGTATCTGTTCACCATCAGCTGGATACGTAGAGGTTAAAATGAGATACAGTAATAATACAATGTGCTTAGACCAGGGAAGAGATGACGGTCGGTAGGCAGGGGGGGGTGATGTGAGCAGGGAGAGAGAGAGAGAGAGTGATGGCCCCCGAGAGTGATGGCAACGAGCGCCCCCCAGGGATGAAGCAGGTTGTCAGGGGCGCGTATGTTTCTTATCGTGGGCTGCAGTGACAGGTATAGGCAGTGGAGCTCACAGACTGACCACTGAATTATGCATCACTCAGCAGCTGTAGCCAGAACAACACAGCTATAACGGAATCACACGTTCTTTTGACTCCAGGCGGCTTTTATGAACAAATTATTAATGCCATAATCTGGTGGGGAATTAGATTACCACTAGACAGCCACCAGTCAAATGCTGACAAATTGTGGCTGTGGGCGATGATTTTGTTTCCTTCCACCTAACCAGCCAGCATTCAGAGATGCTGCAGAATTTCATTATAGAATTCTAAATCAATTACATTGGTTGGAAAGAAAAGTAAGTCTTTCTGCCTTTGAGCCCACCATTGACATTAAACACATCTTTCAGCATCTTCTCTTGGGGCAAAGCCATGGCGATCCGTTTGGATAGTTGACTGTATTTTTCAATATCCGACACCTTCTTTTGTAACGCAGGCACTTTCACCACATTGGGACATGATGACGAGGGCAGAGTGTCTGCCTGGGGGAGTCAGCTCAAAGTAGAGCTAAAAATATTTGTAGCATAATCCAGAGATTGTGTAATGGTGTTTTTTTTTTTTTTACTATGACACTTGTCATGTGCCCACACGGGGGAAATGTACAAAGAAATGGCTGATGAATAGTATTTTGGACCCTGGAAGAAAATGTATTTTGAGTATATCCAAAATATTATCAGCAGAAGACCTCCCTCCCTCCCCCCAGCGCGCGCGCGCACACACACACACACACACACACACACACACACACACACACACACACACACACACACACACACACACACACACACACACACACACACACACACACACACACACACACACACACACACACACACACACACACACACACACACGCGCGCGCACTGTCCGACCAGTCCACCTACACAACCAGCAAGCCAACAGAGTCATAGTACATCGGGGGACATTTTAGATTATTCTGATCAGGCTCTCATTACATCCAGACCTGCTTACAATGAAATCAAAGTAGCAATACTGCAATGTCATACTGTACTACTACTACTGCTAGTTTATGTGATGTTTGTCTTGCAATTGTTACAATTGTTTCAATTGTAACATGTAAGGCAATTGGCTGATTCTTTTAACTATTATGCTTTGACATTTTTCAAAACAGCAAGAATGAGTGATGTACAGTACAAGGTCATTGTGAGTTTGTATATTTCATATTTATTCTTACAATTTTTGCTATATCTTTTTTTTTGTGGAAAATGTATACCCAAAATGAGGACGTTGAAACCTGAGAATATATGCATATGTGCAAATATGCACATTTCTCTACCATGATTTATGATAGTGCTACAATAGGTGAATGGGAGCCAGGGGGGGAAGGAAATACATATCCCTGTCTGTAGAATATATGGTAGATAAGTCAACGTCAAGAGATAAACGCTAAAGGGAATAATCTGTGTGTCCCTATCGTGAATGTGTAAAACAAGCTGGGCAAAGAAATGCGAGCTACGGTAGATTATATTTCACATATTTATATAATTTTTTTACGCACTTCGCTGCTGCAGAAATCCAAAGGGAATTACAGCTGACAGCAACATGACCTTTTCAGTTCCTACACAGTCAAATCCATCACGTTCATTTTACTCCGCAAACGTATAGAGATGTAACCCAAGTGGACCCCTAATTTTCACAGTTTAGATCGGCAACAGTGCATAGCAATATACAATTGACATGGTTCAATCAGTATGCAGGCGACATGCCCTGTGTTCGTAGAATGTTCAAGATGGTAATGTAGCAGATATAACCTGTGGTCGTAGTAGAACGTTAACGATGTTAATGCATCGGGTATACCCCACGGACCTACTAGAATGTTCAACATGATACTGCTGCAACAGTGAGCTGTCAGGATGAGAAATGGGAATGTCGTGAATTAATTAATTAGATGGAAGTGTTATTATATATATCATGCTTAATTGCTCAGAAAAGGCTCGCAAGAGAGGGGGGATCTGATTTAAGGTGCGTGCGTACCAAATGTCCCCACAGGCCACAAGTATATGAGAAATAGACATTGTTTGTGAGGACCATTTTCCTGGTACTCACAAGAGTAAAAATCTTAAAAAAAATTCTATAGATACGTTTACAGTACAATTAGAAAAATATTCAGGTTAGGATCAGGCATAGACATCCAAAGTCTAGGTTTAGGGGGTTGGAATTTGAGTTCCTGAAGAAGATCCTAGTAGCGATCGAAAGGTTTCATGACATACATTTTCTTTTATTTTTATTTTTCGTTTTTCTTTTAGGTTTTATGACCTCAATTACACCCAAAAAACCTGAACTTTGAACATTAAGTGGATTTTCTGTGGTCTGGGATATTTTCTGTCTGTGGAGCCTTTTGAGCTGCAATGAAAACAGGCAAAACAGTGAAAACAGGGACATCTGCTGGCAAATCCCATTGTCATATATGGGATTTGCAGGCACAGTCAGCAGGAAAATCAGAGCACTTGTTTGAGCCAGAAAACCCCAGACCACAGAAAATCTACTGAATGTTAAAAGTTCAGGTTTTTTGGGTGCAATTGAGCTCAGAAAACATTACAATTATTTTTAATGTCACAAATAATCCCTTTAATAAACCAGTGGAGCTGAGTATTACCAGTGTTGCAGACTATTCTTTTCTCTTGAAATTTGAGTTAAAGATGATTTTATACTTCGATGCGTGCCAGTGTCATGCACCGATTAAATAGCTGATCTACAAGCTCACAACGTGTCGCAGCATGACACATTGTGATCTTGTAGATCTGCTATTTTTCGGCTCTAGGCTTAACGGTTAGCATATATGGCAAAAATATAAATAAATGGCATTCATGAAATCATGTCCTCACAAGTATAGTAATACAGACCTGTGTGTGTGTGTGTGTGTGTGCGTGTGCGCGCACGTGCGTGCATGCGCTCCTCCCCCCCCCCCCCCACCTGCCACATGGAGGTGGGTTCGGGATTAACAAGCTTGGCCTGACAGTTGCCCGTGCAGGCCGTCTGCTCGCCGCTTCCCCGCAGTTAAAAGCTCCGCTCGGTGAATACTGATGAGCCCCGACCGGCACACAGGTGGAGGAGAGAGGACTTTAGACAGGGGTGGGTTAAGAAGAAAGATCCAAAGCTCGAGATGGGGGAGAATGATATCGTTGCTGTCAGGCAGGAAACTTCTATCTCCATTTATTTTTTTATTTTTTCCGTGAATTAACGGCTTACTTGATCATACTACAGCATCACTCAAAAGCACCAATAGTTGCAGATCCGTAAGCTCGAAAAGCTTTGAGCTACTGTTGCTATTTTTGAATTTTAATCCTGAAAGACTCCCACTAGGTCCAGTTTTGGACGTACAAGGTTTCCACCCGACAGACGATGAAGGACATTAATAAGGAATAAAGGAAGGAAGAAATAAATCAAAGAGTGGGACGAACAAATGGATGGATGGATGGATGGATGGATAGATAGATGGACTGACAGATAGGAGTTGTGGAAGGGGAGGAGGGGGATCTGCTCACACGGCATTACCTGGCTCTCTGCGGGACCCCTGGGACACCATGGTCCTTGGCCTTGATACAGTAAATGTCAGCATAGGACCAGTTTCTTGACGGGGACAATGCACATTAATCATGCCATTTTTCTAAACCATGCAACGTCAATGTTGACGTTGACGGCAATTTTTTATGTATTTTGAATAAAATTCCATTTGGTTTTAGTCATATTTTAGTCATTAATGTGCATTGTCCCCGTCAAGAACCTGGTCCTATGCTGACATTTACTGTATCAAGGCCAAGGACCATGGTGTCCCAGGGGTCCCGCAGAGAGCCAGGTAATGCCGTGTGAGCAGATCCCCCTCCTCCCCTCCCACAACTCCCATCTGTCAGTCCATCTATCTATCCATCCATCCATCCATCCATCCATTTGTTCGTCCCACTCTTTGATTTATTTCTTCCTTCCTTTATTCCTTATTAATGTCCTTCATCGTCTGTCGGGTGGAAACTTTGTACGTCCAACACTGGAGTTCATACCTAGTGGGAGTCTTTCAGGATTAAAATCAAAAATAGGTGATTTGAAAGGTAATTTGGTCAACAAAAACGTATGTTGGCACGCCTTGGTGGCGTCTTGCCTGATTTTACACTTGGTTTCATGATGAAAATAGCAATTTAAGGTTAAAAAAATGGATGACTGTAATGTGCTTGGTTCAGACATGAGGTGTGTTTTTAGTTTATTCTTGAACATGTTAAGACTGTGGGATTTGGATGCATTCCAGACAGAGACAAGGGGCTGACAGGAGAAAGCTCTGCCACCTGCTGCCGTTTGATCTATGCGAGGGATCGTTAATCCAAAGAGCTGAGAGAAGAGAGGTGACGTCATGTGACACCTCCTATCGCGCTCATCCTATTTTCAGTGAGATTTGATTGATGGATACCGAGAGTTATCAGCCAAATATGGTTTTAGTTGATGAAAAGTCATATGAGCAGTATTTTCTGCAGCGAATGAGCTTGTTTTATTACCTAAATTGAAACACATACAGTACAGTCAGTCACGCTATGGCCAGTGTGCGTGGCATTGGATCAATAATGCAAAAACATTTGCATGGTATTTTTCATATTCAGTTCTGTCATCTGTAGCCGTGCTGTCGTTATTGATTTCTTGAGTAATACATTAACGTGACTCACACAGGCTTAAAGGCCCATGCATCTGGTATGGTATGTTTAACCCTAGGGATGCTCCGATCAGGTTTTTCTGATCACCGATTGTTTTTCGCATGATCGACCGATACCGATCTTGTGCGCAAGGGGAAAATTTGAATATTTCCAAAATGATTATGTCAAAACCCACGTCAAAACTGTTCCTGTGTGTGGGGAGGAAAGGGAGAATGGTTAGGCCGGTCACAAAAATGATAAATGATATATATCTGATATCTAACATTTATACCACTTAACACCCTGAGTGTCAAGGGCGTCAAAACGGAAATCTCCGTTCAATGATTATCGGAGCATCTCTATTTAACCCATGCACTGACTACAACTCACGGACGGTGGTGTACTTGACATTATTACTGCTAACCATTTACCAAAGCACACGCATGTGGTTCATTTGATTATCTAGAAAGAAGCCATAGTATTCCATTCATATCCAATAGGCTTACAGTATGTGATGTGATTTGATAACAGTCTTGTCGAGCAGTATAGTTGTCCTACTGCACCACAGGATATATATTTCTCAATAGAGCTCAGCAGAGAGAGACTAACTTTAACGACAATAGATGTTAATAGATGTTAGTATTGTACTAAACAAACTCTACTTAACAGTGGTTCCCAAACTGGGGGTCCCCAAATTATTTTGGGGGGGTCCCCAGATGATTAGCTTAATGTGCAACCTTGTTTTCTCACTCAACAGTAAACAAACCAACATACTGTAAGCGTGTGCAAGTTATCTGCCACTATCATAAGTGACAATTTAAGACCCTTTAATGCCAGATTGTCAAATAGTACGTCAGAAAGAGGCAAACATAGTGAAAGTAGCCGATCTACAAGCTTGGGTCAAACAAAATGTGATGCCTACAATTCCAAGTTCTTGTCAGGGTGGGGCGTCCCCCAGTTCGAATTTGATTATTTGTTTGGGGGTGGGTCGTTATGGTTAAGTTATAATAATAATAATAATATCTGGGATTTATATAGCGCTTTTCTTGACACTCAAAGACGCTTTACATGTGTTGGGGCCAGGGGGGGAACAAGAAAAGGACAACTTTATTAGAAAAAAACAATTAAAAGAATAAAACCAATAAAACAGTGCAAGTTTTAAAAACACATCAGCTTGGAAATGCGATGGTGAACAGGTGGGTTTTTAGTGCAGATTTGAAGGTGGGAAGTGAGGGGGCATCTCTGATGTGTTTGGGGAGAGCGTTCCAGAGGGTATGGGCGGCCACAGAGAAGGCCCTGTCGCCCCAGGTTTTCCGTTTGATCCTTTTGGGGACCTCAAGGAGGCCGGCGTCGCTAAGGTATGGTTTTGCACTGTAGCTTTTAGGATGTACTATGCGGCATCAGATGTTGTGCGAGGACAACAGAGGACAAAATTAAATGGATTTAGAACGGCCTAAACATCTGTCACATTGATCCTTTACTAGAGGACGGAGTACTCTGTGTTTAGGGCCTTTAGGCCATTATGCCTGACCAACATTTCACTCTCTTTCCCTCTCTCTCTCAAACACACACACACACACACACACACACACACACACACACACACACACACACACACACACACACACACACACACACGGACACGGACAGGGCTGCTCCACTTTTCCCGTCCCATCAGACTGTGTGTCCTGCCACAGAGAGCGCACGGGACATTTTAACCTGATGTACTTTCTCATTCTCCTTAGTCATACAGTAAGAAGCATGCGTTCCTCTGCACTGAACTTCAAAGACTTTGAAATAAGTTGACATTTGAATTTATGTCACCCCGCAGGCTCTTCGAGCTTTTTTATTTTTGTATTTATTCATTTCACATTGTCATCATTCTCCAAAATATTTACAGTATGCTGAATTGAAGTCCTTTTTAAAGAGTGCTGCCTCAGTTACTTTAAAGGTTGTTGTCCACCAAGGCATTTTCTTCCCCTTGTGTTTTGATTTGTTTGTGTGCCACGTGTTTACTGCAGCGTGATAAGGTGCTAAGCGTCTACTAAAACAAAACAAAGACATGCCATCTCCGGTTTACTTCCTGTATCTTGAGTGAAGTAGGTGCGTGGCCACCTTTTTAGGAGACCGGAAGCAGGTTGGTGGCAGCGGTGGTCGAACGTGGCAGCGGTGGTCGAACGGTTTGCGGAGCGGTCTTGATACCGGAAGGTCGCCAGTTCGTATCCCTGGACCGGCACGTTAAAATTACCACCGCTGAAGTGCCCTTGAGCAAGGCATTGAACCACTACCATGAAATGTTCTATGAGCAGGGCCTGGCTGTAAACAAGTATCTGATGCTTAGTCCAGTTACCCTGGGTAAATATAGTAACTTTGCTTTGCTTTGCTTTGTTGTAGTTAGTTGTTATTTCCAATTAAATCTTCTCCATCGAAGAGTGAGCCTGAACACAGCTTCTGAACCATTCTTTCGAGCTCTGGTCACTGAACTAAATATTGGGCCCAATGGTCACAAAGCCACACAATCTTCCCACGATTTTCATAATGAAATGGCATTTTTTCAGAGAGTCAAATCACGAGAACATTAATAGGTTCACACTATAGAGCACCGAAGTCTGACGTCACTTTCAGTAGAGGGCGCCTATACACAGGTTCATGTATTTTTTTATTTGCAGTGAAATCTCCATAGGGCGATTTTAGGTCGCTTCATATAAGAACTGTGTTTGAAAAATAAACCGACCACCCCAGCCTTTCTGTCAGGGGAGTGGCTGTGCGTCGTTAATGATGTCCATTCATATTTGATACAGCCAGTTTCTGGAGAAAATGGAATTAATGTGGCCGCAAAAGCCTTGAAACTACATATGAAGGCAATGTCGCTGCTAATATACGTCATGCCCAGCTGTCAACACATTGTGTTCCTGAGATTCCTTGTTGACGTAAGCTCAACTGGTGGTGACTCGACTCGTACTAACCACGAAACATTAAATATCAATAAAACCACCCTGCCTACCCGGAAATGGAGTCTCTGGGTTGTTTGAATAGTTTCTAACGCTTATTTTGTAACTCTTTGGGTATATTTGTACATTTCCACCTTCAGTCGATGCTTCACATCCATATGAGTGAAAAGGCCGGGGTGATCGGTTTATTTTTCAAACACAGTTCTTATATGAGGCGATCTAAAATACCCCTATGGAGATTACAATGCAAATAAAAAGTACACGAACCTGGGGACTGACGCCCTCTACTGACAGTGACGTCAGGACTTCGGTGCTCTATGGACCAGTTTGAATCAAACTTGAATCAAACACATTTAAGTGGTTTTGGTCTCTTAATAAATGTACCCCAGCCACTGTATTCATGTGTGTATATCATAACATAGTATACTGTATGTGGTGTTCTGGAATGTGTACATGAATATATGCACTTTTATGTGTTTTCAAGTCCTGATCTTTACACTGCAAAACTTTGATAGCCCCAAATCTTAACCACTCTCATTCCTGTCACCTTCTTTAATCCATCTGCAGGTCTGAAGCAAAGGCACCTGGGATATGAGGAGGTAAGTGTGTGTACACACACACACACACACACACACACACACACACACACACACACACACACACACACACACACACACACACACACACACGGATAGTGGATACCCACACACACAGAACACACACGCACATCCCACTCACGTGCATGCTGCCCTCTGTCTCTCGCTGCGAGGCATTTACCTCCTGGAGAGGAAAGAGATTTGCAGAGGATGTCAGCACTGTCCCCCGCTGAGAGAGAGAGAGAGAGATAGAATGACATCAGTTCTGAAGTTGTGTGCGAGCTTGTTGTGTGATTGTACCTTACTACAGTACACACATGATGTGGACATGCACACACCTAACTACACACCTGTAGACATGCACACACCTAACTGCACATGTGGGTCGACATGCACACACCTAACTGCACACATGTGGACATGCACACACCTAACTACACACATGTGGACATGCACACACCTAACTACACACATGTGGACATGCACACACCTAACTACACATGTGGGTCGACATGCACACACCTAACTGCACACATGTGGACTTGCACACACATCTTGCGTAATATGTACAGTATTAGTGTCTCTCACTCTCTCACTCGTCTCCTCTCCGCTATTTTCTTGCTCTCTCTGTCTTTCACGTTTCTTGCTTACGCACGCACACACACACCAATCACGCGCACGCACGCACATGCACACACGCAAGCAAGCACACACACGCACGCACGCACGCACGCACGCACGCACGCACGCACGCACGCACGCACGCACGCACACACCAATCTTGCACTGCTTTTACAATTCTCTTTCTCGGTACACACACACACGCGCGCGTGCACACACACAGCAGGAGTTCTCATCTCCAGTAGTTCTTGTCACACAGTCTTAGAGCAGCATATCATTTCAGGGTCCATTAAACAGCCCGTTCGCCGCAGCATAAAGACTGTCGGCAAGCTCCCACAATGCCTCTGTGAGGCAGAACCAAAATAGAAGCCATGCCGCTTCCCTCCCTCCAGATAGAAGCCATGCAGCCTCCCTCCCTCCCACGTTCTGCTGTCATCCCTGAAGGACGGGTGACCTGTCACTAGTTACAGCCTCCCTCCCTCCCACTGTCTGCTGTCATCCCTGAAGGACGGGTGACCTGTCACTAGTTACAGCCTCCCTCCCTCCCACTTTCTGCTGTCATCCCTGAAGGACGGGTGACCTGTCACTAGTTACAGCCTCCCTCCCTCCCACTGTCTGCTGTCATCCCTGAAGGACGGGTGACCTGTCACTAGTTACAGCCTCCCTCCCTCCCACTTTCTGCTGTCATCCCTGAAGGACGGGTGACCTGTCACTAGTTACAGCCTCCCTCCCTCCCACTTTCTGCTGTCATCCCTGAAGGACGGGTGACCTGTCACTAGTTACAGCCTCCCTCCCTCCCACTTTCTGCTGTCATCCCTGAAGGACGGGTGACCTGTCACTAGTTACAGCCTCCCTCCCTCCCACTTTCTGCTGTCATCCCTGAAGGACGGGTGACCTGTCACTAGTTACAGCCTCCCTCCCTCCCACTGTCTGCTGTCATCCCTGAAGGACGGGTGACCTGTCACTAGTTACAGCCTCCCTCCCTCCCACGTTCTGCTGTCATCCCTGAAGGACGGGTGACCTGTCACTAGTTACAGCCTCCCTCCCTCCCACTGTCTGCTGTCATCCCTGAAGGACGGGTGACCTGTCACTAGTTACAGTCTCCCTCCCTCCCACTGTCTGCTGTCATCCCTGAAGGACGGGTGACCTGTCACTAGTTACAGCCTCCCTCCCTCCCACTGTCTGCTGTCATCCCTGAAGGACGGGTGACCTGTCACTAGTTACAGCCTCCCTCCCTCCCACTTTCTGCTGTCATCCCTGAAGGACGGGTGACCTGTCACTAGTTACAGTCTCCCTCCCTCCAACGTTCTGCTGTCATCCCTGAAGGACAGGTGACCTGTCACTAGTTACAGCCTCCCTCCCTCCCACTGTCTGCTGTCATCCTTGAAGGACGGGTGACCTGTCACTAGTTACAGCCTCCCTCCCTCCCACGTTCTGCTGTCATCCCTGAAGGACGGGTGACCTGTCACTAGTTACAGCCTCCCTCCCTCCCTCCCACGTTCTGCTGTCATCCCTGAAGGACGGGTGACCTGTCACTAGTTACAGCCTCCCTCCCTCCCACTGTCTGCTGTCATCCCTGAAGGACGGGTGACCTGTCACTAGTTACAGCCTCCCTCCCTCCCACTGTCTGCTGTCATCCCTGAAGGACAGGTGACCTGTCACTAGTTACAGCCTCCCTCCCTCCCACTGTCTGCTGTCATCCCTGAAGGACAGGTGACCTGTCACTAGTTACATAGCCTCGGAAACCCAGACGTTTTTATTTCCAGGGAGAAAAGAAAAGTCTGGGTCCGAGTCCACTTCAATTCGGCATAGAGTAGCGCAAACATCGCTCACTCTCTGCTGATTTCTGATCGTCTGCACCTTTGTTAAATTGACACCCACACGCACACATGTACACACACACACTCCTCTCTCGCTCTGTCGCTCTAAGTAATTAGTCTCATGTCGCGCAGCTGCGCATAGTTTCTCCCGGCGGATCCTGCCGGGAGCTGCCTATGCCATAAAAAGCATAGGTGAGTTCCAGGCTACTAGTTACAGTACATAAGCACTGGCACTGGAGACCTCTCCGCCGACTGGTGATTACCATTAGTTAAATAGCACTGATGTACAGACCAGTGCTTCTCAAACATGTTCATGTCAAGGACCACTAAATTGATATATAATTGGCCCGCATCCGGAAATGTTTTGTGCCAGGGACCGCCACAAGAGAAGACATTTCAAATTGTGACGTGCTGCGAGCGTGTATATATATAATTTTGAATAGCCAAGGTAACAAACCCTGGAACCCATCCAAGGACGCCTGGGGGTCCCCGAATCCCACTTTGAGAACCACTGAGGTAGACCTCTCAGCTGACTGCCAGCAGTTAAATGGCACTGGGGCGACAATGGCTCAGTGGCTGTGGCTCAGGAACCGCATGGTTCCTAGTTCGATCCCGGGCTCCCACAGAGTTAGTGTTTCAGTTTCAGTTTATTTTATTTATAGTACAAAATCACCCCAGGGGGTCTCTGTGCACTTTACAGCATTAATACATCAAAAAACAAATCAAACACAAATAGCATAGCAATAAAAACATAGTAAAACATGGTAAAATGTGCATAGCTGTATGAATCATACTGATTAAAACTAAGCGGAACCGTAGTGTATGGAAAAAAGGTGTGTTTTTAGCCTTGACTTAAACATGTCCAGGGAGTGTGCATTTCTGACATCCTGAGGGAGAGCGTTCCAGAGACGGGGCACGGTGTGTGAAAGCTCTGCCCCCAACCGTTATTTTATTGTGTGTTGTGACTGTGAGTTTTCCAGCATCCTGAGAGCGTAGTGGTCTTGGAGGGATGTATATATTTATTAAACTGGACATGTAAGGTGGTGCGAGTCCATTTAAGGTTTTATAGGTCAGGAGGAGTATCTTGAAGTCGGCTCTGGCCTGTATGGGTAGCCAGTGTAGTTCAATTAGTGTTGGTGTGATGTGTTGAAGTGTCCTTGAGCAAGACACTGAACCCCTTTGCTCCCAGTGAGTAGCTTGGTGCCTTGCAGTATGGTCATAACATGTTATACATAATTTATGATAGCTTGTGAAATGGGACAAGTACGTTTTACTTTTGGTAAAGTATATTTTGATGCCAATACTTTTGTACTTTTACTCAAGCAAATTTTGATTACCATACTTTTACTTGATGGTAATTTTTCTACATTGCAGTATTGATACTTAATTATAAGCATGTAGTACTTTTTCCACCACTGTGTGGTTTGTTACACTGTGAATGTGAGGTCTTGTTGTATCTGTGTGACACAAGTTAAGAGGAAATGTAATTAGGTTCATTTTTTTTGTTGCTTGGATGCACTTAGTGATAGGTGTGTGTGTGTGTGTGTGTGTGTGTGTGTGTGTGTGTGTGTGTGTGTGTGTGTGTGTGTGTGTGTGTGTGTGTGTGTGTGTGTGTGTGTGTGTGTGTGTGTGTGTGTGTGTGTGTGTGTGTGTGTGTGTGTGTGACTGTGTGTGTGTGTGTGTGTGTGTGCTCGTGCGTGTTAGATGCATACAGTAGTCTACTGTATCTATGTGTCTTGCATGGTCTCCCTTGTGCTACAAGTATGTGAACTCTTATGTCCCAGTATCATGTCTACCACTTATTACATGACTTAAGTTACTAGTATGGCCACCACGCCAGACAAGACAGAAGAGGGATAGTGCAAGAATAATATATACTTATACTTATACTTCAATAATATTTTGAGGTACTTTACTTTACCGGAGTATTTCCAATTTCCAGTACATTTACTTCTACTCCACTACATCTCAGATGCAAATATTGTACTTTTACTCCACTATTATTTGAAAACTTTGTAGATTTTTATTTTTATTACGAAACATACATTAACCACTTCATTTCCGCCATTTGAATAGACAAGCTTGTAGATCTGCTATTTTCAAAAGATTTTTTTATACATTTGAAAACTTGTGAAATGGGACTGCACAATGAGTACTTTTACTTTTGCCACTTTAAGTACAAGCCAATACTTTAAGTACAAGTATTGATGCCAACACTCTTGTACTTGTACATTTTGAATTCCGGAGTATTTCTACACTGCAGTATTGATACTTTTACTTAAGTAAAACATCTGAGTACTTCTTCCGCCACTGGGGAGAGGGGGAGATATGGCAGAGCCATTCAGAGACAGAGTCATGAGACCATGTTTGCGTAGCCTGACCCGAGTCATATGAGCGGCCTAGACGATCCCGGCCGGGCCCGCCTCATGAAACCAGAAGAATACAGTGAAAGAGAGAGTGAGAGAGAGAGAGAGAGAGAGGGAGGGAGGGTAGTAGAAAGAAAAAGTAGGAAAAGAAGAAAAAGAAGAGTGGATTATTTACGGCTGGGAGAGAAAGATGTGTGACTTGGCATGGCGGCTGAGGGGTTTCGGGGCACGCTGCGTCGGCTGTTTCTGCGGCGTCGGGCGGCGCGGCGACGAGCCCGACGAGGAGAACAGGCCAGGGGAGCCGGAGGAGGAAGAGGAAGAGGAGGAGGAGGTGGAGGAGACGGTGGAGGTGGAGGTGGAGGAGGAGGGGGAGAAGGAGGGGCAGGAAGGGAAGGAGATGGAGTTGCAGAGGCGTGCGTCTCGAAAGAGTGCCACTTCCTTACCGCCGACCGAGGTAGTGTGTGTGTGTGTGTGTGTGTGTGTGTGTGTGTGTGTGTGTGTGTGTGTGTGTGTGTGTGTGTGTGTGTGTGTGTGTGTGTGTGTGTGTGTGTGTGTGTGTGTGTGTGTGTGTGTGTGTGTGTGTGTGTGTGTGTGTGTGCAATACACTGTATTCCAATGTATTATTTAGTCACAAACTCTTAATAGTCGTGTGTGTGTAGTGGATCAAGTATATGAACGAATGAATGTCTTTATTGCAGACTCAAGGTCCATAGAAAAACACAATAACTACACGTACATACGATACAATACAAATGTACTACAGTATGTTAGACATGCATTTGTGACAGTTACAGGTCAACGTCTCTGAAGGCTAGAGGAGTATCTAGTGCAGCTCCTCACAGGGTTCCTTATACATGACAACGGTGCTATTCAGACTCATCCAAGCAGCACATGAAAAATACATGTATATACCGTATTGTGCCGAATATAAGACGATTATAAGACGACCCCCATCTTCCAAGACTAATTTGTGGAGGAAAAAAACACATTGAATGTCAAATAGTCTATAGTCCCCAACTATAAAATTAGGATATTTCCATTGGAAAAAAATCTTATATTCAGCACAATAGGGTATTAACCAAACTATCATTTTGGATGTCCTGTTTCGGGAATTCACGCCCTGTGACATCACTTGGTATGACGTCGTCGCTGTGTTGTTGCTGCAATCTGATTTGTTTTGTTGCTGCTGTCAGCATTGTGTGCCTACAACACATGCACTGTAGACAAAATGTTATTTTTAAGTAGTACATTCAGCAAGCATGCAACATGAAGGTCAGCGGCGTGCATATATATACACACATTATGAATACACGCGAAAAAAATGTGATTACAGCAACATAAACAAAAAAAAACATGGCAAATGAATCAGTTCTTTGTGGAACTCGTGTGACCGTAATGCATTCTGTTGAGCAGGCAGAAAGTAGAGCGAGGTTTCGTTACATGCATGTGCTTCATAAACTCACCATGTCTGAAGGCCGCTTGTACGCCAGTGCAGATGACAACCCCAAGACATGGAATGATCATGACTCTGTCAGCTGCTCGTATAGTTCAGTCGGTCACAATGCATGGCAAAAAATAAATACGTGATATTTCTAATTTATAGAGATTTATGGGGCTTTACATGGGGCAGTTAATGTGTTAACCCATTTAGGACTGAAACCAGATTCTACAAATGTCTTCTACATTGTGTCAGTTTTCTGAAAAATCTATGTTTCTATATATCAGTGGTTCTCAAACTATTTCATGTCAAGGACCCCAGAAATCATATGTATTTGGCCGCCGCCCCCATCTGAAAATATGTAGTTCCGGGGACCCCCCAGAAGCGAAGTTATGAGTTAAAAACGTTGTGCTGTGAAAGAATATAATATAAATAACGACTTTTCAAAAATAGTAGATATTCAAGCTCATCGCACGGCACTGAGTGCCGCGCTATGAGCTTGTATATCTGCTCTTTTTCAATAGCTGAAGTTTAAAATAATGTAAACGTGGTTAAAAGCTAAGGTGATGCAGATGGGGTCAAGGCTTCAAAGTTCAAACAGAGTGCTTCAACAAATAAAATGGCACCATAAAAGAAAGACTTTAGCAAATAAGAAAGAAAAATAAGGTAACGGTTTTACATAAGAGTATTTCAACAACATGAACCCACCAAATACCCCCAAAAAAGTATGTACACCACCACCACCACCACGTCTCCGTGTCCCAGCAGGACTGTGAGTTGCTGTGCTACCTTAAAAATCCACTTTATTTCCCATTAAAGTTGACAGAGAGTGAATGGATGGGAGGGCCACTGCGTGGGCAGATGATGGATTGGGCACCCCTGGGCCCCACGGAGCTGTGCATCTCCTGGGTCGACACTGTGACGCCTTGCACTGTCAGCGGCTAATGGAGTGCTATATATGTCTCTCACCATGTTCATCTGTCTGTCTGTCGTCATGTCTGTCTCTCTCTGTCCTTCTTAAGCCTCTCTAGCGCTTGTATGAAGCACGTTAAAGTTATATATTTTAAGTTAATATAGAACGTTGTCGTTGCTGTCGGGCAGAAAACTCTTATCTCCATTATTCAAACGTGTTGTGTTGTTTTTTCGGTAAATCAACGCCCTGCTTTATCACACTACACCGTCGCACAAAAGCATCAAAAGTAGCAGATCTGCAAGCTTGAAACGCGGCGCAAATCGACGCATGTTGAGCTTGTAGATCTGCTACTAATGCTCACATTATCGTCGCTGTCTTCGTCCATCCATTCATCTACCTCGCCTTCTCTTGAGTCTCTTCCACTATGTCTCATTCTCTCTCTCCTCAGCTGAATGACCCGTCGTCGGACCCGTCCTTCTCCAAGTCCGAGCCCCACTGGTTTCACACGCTGCAGGTGCGCAGGCTGCGTGTACAGAGGGGGCGGAGCAACAGCGACCCCCTGGGTGGAAAGGCCTTCGAGCCGACCGACTTTAAGTGGGTGAGTGACCGGCCGACCGACCGACGACGAACTGTGTCTGGGTTTCGTTTGCGTCCTCCGTTTAACTTTTTACTTTTTCCATGTGGCAGGAAGGTTTCTGTGGAGGGTTTCAATGAATGTTTTTTATTTTATTTATTTTTTATTTTTAGGGACATCCACAATCATCCTTATATACAATTGAAAACATGTCCCCAAAAGCACGCACAGGAACAAAAGGCACCAGCTACTACGTCACTGACACGCTGCAACACGCTGCAACACACACTGCAACAACACACTAACACGACACAGTCTTACCCTCCGCGTCGATCCACGGCTATCTCCTCATGTCGCGCCGCACGCCCACAGTCAACAACACCCGCGTAAAAACTGTCATTGCACTGCCACTACAGCCGCCTCCCGTCCACACTCACAAACAACATCAATATCAATAATAAACACAAACACGCCACAAGCCCCGACACCCCCGCCTAATTTGTTGCCAGGTCTATGAAAACAAGCCCAGAAAAAATGCCATTCAACACGCTACTTACAACTCGCTTACAATTCGCGGACCTGGCAACACTGCATCCTGTTTTCCCATTGGCTACGGTTGCTACAACACGCATTTGCACTGCATCTTGGGAGCAACACAGCTTAATGTAGGGGTCACCGATTGCTGTGCTACATCCCCCTCATGTCCTCACCACCCCGCTCGGCTACACCACACACACTCACCTACACAATTCTCCACATGCAACACAGGGCCCTTATTGGCTAGCCCCCTCACATGGCGATCCCCACGCAACAAAACACAGCCAGCCACACACACACACACCCACCCACACACACACACACAACGCCCACGTTCGGAAATATCGCACTGAGCGCACTGTGCAAACCTGGCGTGGTACAAGCGGGACAAACCGACGCGCAAATATCGACACGAACAACAACAACAACACTACACGCACACGCGCGCGCTGCAACAACACACAGCTACGTCCAGTGTGTGTGTGTGTGTGTGTGTGTGCGTGCGTGCGTGCGCGGGGGGGAATTTGGATCGCCTCGCGATGCAGCGAAAATGCCACTACACTACACAGGGCTCGACAGTGCGACTAGGTACTCGCATTTGCGCCTTACAACATCACCGTGCGAGTTGTAACATTCACTTTGTACCACCGGTGCGACTACACAATCCGAACTTTAAAGCTACAACTTGCGCAGTTTACATCCACAAGAATGTGTCACTCTCTCGGTTCTGCACCGCTGCTGGAGAAGTATAGCACTGTCGCAGGCAGCGCCACTAATCCCCCCCCCCCCCCCCCCCCACACACCCCAGAGACGGAGGAGAGAGAAGAGAGCGAGAGAGACAGAGAGCACACACGTGAGTCCTGCAAATTATATTGACCCAATATTAATTTGTACAACCTAGCAAAGCATAAGATATCATGCTTTGGAGAATAGGCTGGTCTCTCTTTTTACAAGACATAAGCCATTGCATACAGCTTCTCAACCCTTTGACATTTCAAGGACCCCCATAACTCTGAGAGTAAAACCAAATGGACCCATAAGAGTCCCATTTGATTCCATTTGTACAGTATCACAGTTAAACGTTATAACAGAGTCCATTTGGTTCCATTTGTACACTCTCAGAGTTACAGACCTGTAGGGTCCACTTGGTTCCATTTGTACACTCTCAGAGTTACAGACCTATAATGGGTCCATTTGGAACCCCCTCAAGGAACCATGAGGGTCCCTGGATCACACCTTTGACAGCCACTGCTTTAAATCTATACATAACTAATATAGAGCATATTTGATCCATTTATTGTTATGGATAAGAACAACAACACTACACGCGCGCGCGCGCACGCGCTGCAACACAAAACAGCTGCATACAACGCGTGTCACTGTGGACTTCTGTATCTGTGGACTTCTGTATCGCAACGCGGGGCAACGCAACTCTGGGATGAGCGGGCCGAAGGCCCGCGAAATTCTAGTATTATACAACCATTTTTCTTTGTCCCAGGTTGTTTTGTTTTTTGTTTTTTTAGAACATTTTTAGGAACAAGAAATAATAATAAAATAAAGCATATGGGAGAGATGGATGATGTGTACAGAAATGTTAAAGTACAATACAATATAGTACTCAAATGAAGACATAAGAGAGTATTTGAAGCTGTGAGCAGTAATTAAAATAAAAACAACTAGAAAAAGTGCCCTTCTGGGCACAGGTCTCCACCAGGAGGATAGGACTGTGTGAGATGTTTGGCAAAATGTTTAGGAGTAATATAAACATGTTTGCTTTTGATGGCAATTGGATGACTTGAGGCATTTTGTTCCAAAAATGTGTTTTGCAGAAATCAACCTGTTGGTGGCGCTATAACAGGCCGATGTGAAAAGGGTGGGATATATTCCTCAGCCTAGTAAGAAAATGTGTGAAAGATTTCACGTAAATTGCATGCTGCGTTCATGATTTGAGGCTTTTGTTCAAAACGGGGCAATCTTGCAAACTGTGAAAGCCAATTATAGCCAATTAGGATGGAATATGAAATATCGGACAGATCCGACTTGAGCACATGACCATAGAGATACTGTGTAACGATTTGTGAGATTTTTGGACAGAATCTGGAGGAGTAATATCCAAAAATGTGTTTTACAAAAGTCGGCCTCCTGGTGGCGCTATAAAAGGCAGATGCGGAAAATGCAGGTGAAAGGTTTGTCCTTGGCCTCTAGGGAGTGTGCATGCAATGTTTCACGCAGATCGGTGCAGTTTTAGGTAAACAATGTGAAAAGCTGCCTCATGGTGGCGCTATAACAGGCCGTTCTGGAAAATGCAGGGCAGAGGTTCATCGTTGGCATCCAGGGAGTGTGTGTGCAAAGTTTGGCATCGACCGGGTTAACGGTGCCGGAGATTAGCTGGTAACGGACGGACGGAAGGACACACGGACACACGGACGGACACACACACACACGGACGGAGTGCAAAACATACTCTCTCCCCATGCCTTCGGCCTGGTGGAGACAACAACACCAAAAAAGAGAGACATGAGTAAGACAGAATCATTCAATCCTTGCCGCTACAAAATCTGGTCGTAAACGTATAATATATTCCACCCAGTTAGACCAAAACTTCTGCAGTCTGAGAGAGAAAGTGATCTGCTCCATATTATAAATATCATTTACTATATCTATCCATTCTTTTATGGTGGGGGCTTCAGGAAGCAACCAGTGTCGTGTAAATACTTTTCTACATGCAGATATCAGAATACCGAATGGGTATTCATCAGATCTTCCAGTCTGAAAATTTGCATGTCCCAAAAATAATGTAGTAAACTCTAAGGGCAAATTTGCACCAAATATTGTATTTATTGATCTCTGAAATTCTTTCCAGAAGGTTCTAATCACTGGGCACCCCCAGAAAATATGCCAATGGTTAGCCTCCCGAGACCCACACACTGTCTCCAGCATGTTGCCTCCCCATTCGAGAAATGTATGTTTTTTTTTTAAATATATATTTCAGTCAGACTCCACATTTTTGTTCTTTACCCAAGAAGGTTCAAATGTGAGAATGGTGACCACCAGTATCAGTTTTCATGCACTTACTTAATGTGTACTGTATATATTCTGGTAATGTAATTATTAATTAATCTTACAGTACAAGCGTGATACAAGATCGGAAAAAGGCTTGCTCGTTTCGAGGCTCTGAACTGTGCACTCTGTGAGGGGGTGGGGCGGATGAGGGAGCGACGCGGCACGCTTGATAGTCACGCGACTCCCTTAGGAAATTAATAAATGGCTCCCTCGCACCGCGGCTCCGACACATTGCCGCACGGCCACCTGTGAGCGGGCCTCGGGGGTTGTTAAAACAGGAGCCTACCGTTCGGGGCCCATCCACCCCTGGCCTCGACGAGTAAAAAACCCACCCAGCCTCCAGCTTAGTAATAAACTGAATTGTCAGGTGAGGAGAGAGAGAGAACCCCTTTATCAGCTTCAATGTCATAGTGTTCCAATTGTGTGTGCTCATTTTGATGTTTCATCACTTTCAACCTCACTTACGTAATTATCCTGGTGTTGGTCTCCCGATTGGATGAAATTGGATGACATTGGGCCTCATGCGCCAACCGTTCTTAAGAAGTTCTTAAGAGGAAATTTGTTCTTAGACCCACTTAGGAAGTTTTTAAGAAGGTTTTGGGATCCCTCATTCTTTTCTTAGCTGTGATTTGTTCGTAGGTAAGAACAGAATCTACGCACACTGTGGAGCACTCTTAGGGTGCCTTTTTCGTTCTTAAGTGCAATCTGAAAACATAAAGGGAAAACAGCACCATCTGCATGATGCTCAAAGTTTGGTCTGAGGACCTCAAGGGGTCCTTGAGGAAGTTCCAGGCAGTCCACAGCAAAATATGGAATATTTTACCACTTTAATCCCATTTTATACTTTGAAAATAGCCAATATACAAGCTCACAAACGCGTCCCATTACTGCCCATTTTGAGCTTGTAGATCGGCTATTTTCAAAACATTTTGATAAATCTTCAAAACATTACCCTAGCAGAAAATATTTTCATATGGGGGTCTGCAGAATGCATGTCAATTTGGGGGTCCTTGACATGAAAATGTTTGAGAACCACTGGTTTAGAGTTCACAACCCAACCCAAACAAACGCACCATACCCACCACATAACCCCCCCCCCCCCCCCCCCCCACCATCACCCCCCCCCCCCCCAGTTGACTATTGTGAGATAAATAATAAAATACATTCATGAATATTGAAAATATTAAAATATTGAAATATTGAAAATGTGAACATTTCTGTTCACTTCAGTACCTCCACAGTATTATTGATTTTTAATGTTTGGAGTCTGGTGTTTCACCATATTTAGACTTTAGTTTAGGTATTCTTGACTTCACTCAACTTTATTTCTATGTGTGAGGTCCTGTGAGCTGCAATCACACACAGGTGTGACTGCAGGCAAGGCCATGGAGTCATGCAAAACTACACCCACCTGGGTGAACACAGGTAGGAAAGTGAATTCCCAATGCCTTATATGGGATTGGTGGGGCGGTTCCCTATGGTAATTAGGATGCTAATTAGGATATGTGGGGCGTCTACCTAGGATAATTTGAATGAACTGGCACACCCCTTCAAGTTACGAGGATTTGGATTCATCATCATAAGAACATGCTTACGAACAATTCTGCCTACTTAAGAACGTTTCATGAATCTGACTGGACTTCTCTTAGGAATTCACTTAGGAAGAAATGTAAGAGGAAAAGTTAGGAACTTATTGGCGCATGAGGCCCATTGTTATCTTGACCTAAAAAGTGGAGCTGGAGACACAGGGAAACCCCTTTTAAACTGAAGCAACACCGCAATAGCTATGACTACTATTGGAATACACTCCACTTTTAAGTTACGTCAGCAAGGGCATGCGGTCGCAACAGATTTCTAACGCCTAATCAAATGTGTTCAGATCTGAGCCAAGTCTCCTGAGGAAGCCTGTTGTGGACGGGGTATCCGGACGTAGGAACAAATCCACCTTAAAATTGTCATCTGCAGTTAACACATCCTAACTAGGACACGCACGCGTATGAAAGCTATTTGATTGGGTGTGTTATGTGTGTCTGTGTGCGCACAGTGGTGGAAAGCACCTAATTAAGTTCTCATTAGTGTAACATGAGTAGCCTTTTCATGTATTTATACCTCTCGTACTGTTCTGAGTATATTCAGTTCTACTTGGAGCAGTAGTCTACTAGATTTTGGATGAAGTATAGCATTCAACCACTTTTGAAAAGTTATTACAGAGCAGTTATGTCACAATCAAGAGGTTGTTCCATTGCCATTGGCTTCTTGTAAAGAAAAGATACTCGCCCCTTTGCAGAGCACCATTGGTAGGATTTATTCATATAGAAATTGTTCTGGTCAGGATGTGACCATATTTACTTTAACTACTATTCAGACAGAGTATCCGTGCACTTGACAAGTAGGCTAATCTTACATACTTGAGTAATATTTAAGTCAGCTAAAGGCCTCGACGGAGTCCATTTTGCCTTTGGTGTTGGTGAGAAAACACACATAAAAAACGCAAGGTTATTTAATCCTTACATAGTCCCTGTGTGAGTTGCGTCGCTATTGTAGGCTTGCGTTGGTCTATAATGTGCTTTTCATCCACTAGATGGTAGCTATGACAGATTAGATTGTACAAACTGTACTGACACACGTGCCACTTTATTTTTGTTATGAGTTGCGATGTAGTTATACAGTAACTGTATATGAGTTTTACACTATATTATCATAATTGAAGTATGTATATACCACTGCCTTGCGTCTTTTGCTAGTGATGTAATCAATTAATAATTTTGCACCAGCTGTGTAAAATTCAATAGGAATACTATCATACTAGTGGATGGTCATCTGCAAAGGAAAACAGTAAACACGGTTTGTTGGTCGGGTCTGTAAACGGCCAAATTGTCACCAAGCATAGGATTAGGAGATGATAAATTATACACAACTATCAGAGCGTGTACTAGCCCCATATGTGCCCTCTCCCTACGGATGGGGAGTCGTTCCCAGACCGACAGATGACGCAAGGGACGGACTGGAAGCGAGAAATTTCTCTCACCCTCTGTTGCTTAGTGCTTCTTGTGTCGATTACGTTCGACTCGAGTGTAAAGCACTTAACAGTAACTTCTGCTTGAGGAACTTGTCATACTCATAACTAAGGCTGAGCGAAATGACCTCTATTGTGATTTTTGCTATTGATTATAATTATGTTGTTTTATAGTGCCAATAGCCAATCGACGTGTTGTGGATTGGGTTTTTAAAAGAACATCTGTATGCCACCAATGTACAACAAATGTAATACTGGGTTAAGTGGATAAACAGACTAATTTATTTAGTTGATTATAAAAATCTATTAGAATTTCTTAGTTTTGCTGATATACATGAAATAAAAAAGAAACATAATAAATCCCTTCTCAAATTTTTTGATCATCTTACATGAACAATATTAAATCTGTTATTGGTCCAGTTATAACCAATTAACAAAATAATTGTTTATAAAGGCACGTGTCCAGCAGGTGGCAACCACTGCATGTTCCTACAGTCTTTAATGTGTGTGTTAGTGTTGATTTTGACAGTAAATGTATGTTGGCAGTCTTAATGACTGATTTTACACGTGGTTGCATGCAGATCTACAAGCTCACAACGTGTCGCTGTGAACTTGTAGATCTGCTATTTTCAGAGCGCAACCAAACATAAAGTGACTTGTCTTTTAGTTCCACTGGATCACTTCTCCACTAGTACCTCCCTAAAATATTTGTCTATAATTTGTATTCATAGACGAAATTGTCAATATATTTAGTCTTAGTTTTAGTCATCAATCATATCTTAGTTTTTATTTAGTTTTTGTCATACTTCGATGAAATTAACGTGTGTGTGTGTGTGTGTGTGTGTGTGTGTGTGTGTGTGTGTGTGTGTGTGTGTCTGTGTGTGCGCGTGTGCGTGTGCGTGTGCGTGTGTGCTGTGTCAGAACACAGGGCTGCAGTTTGGGACGGCCAACTCCTATCTGAACCTGGAGAAGCTGGGAGAGGGCACGTACGCCACCGTCTATAAGGGAATCAGCAGGTCAGCACCACTCACCTGTCCACTTAAACCATGCTGATTCTACAAAATGTCTTCTAAATCCAATATATAATAAGTTTCCATGTCAGTGGTTCTCAAACATTTTCATGTCAAGGACCCCCAAAATGATCTGTATTTGGCCGCCACTTGGTTAAAGTGGTTAAAAGCTAAGGCGACACATATGCGTTCCCGGTCTTAATGGGTGAAACCAGTGCTCCTCAAACCTTTTCGTGTCGAAGACCCCCCACATGATATTGTGACATCACAAATATCATCCCCTCCCCTAATCCCTCCCCCTTTATCATACGTTGACATAGCAAGGGGTGTCCAAACCTTTTTCAAAGGGGGCCATATTAGAAAATATTAAAACACCCAAGGGCCAACTACTGTACATACATCTCCTAACATAATGTACCGTCCGACCCTGGGCCGCATTTGGCCCGCAGGCCGCACTTTGGACACCCCTGACATACAACAACAGCTGTGGGTGCGGCTTCAGTTCAGGCGGATCACCACCTGAAAACCAGGCATACTGAACTGGTCACATAAAAACATAATTTTAACACTTTCTGTACACTTTTTGGAAGAAAATCTTTCTCCTAGTATAATCATAGTAGCTGGGGGCGAACAGCGGCGAAAAACGAACAACTAGAAAGGCATCGCTTTGAATATGGCGTCTACGGTGGCTAAAATGAGCTAAAATGCCTATTTCAGTCAGACAACTCTTAGAGTGAATTTTAGAATATATATTTATTGAGCATAATTGAGCATAGATATATGAAGCATAGATTAGCGTCAGGTCTCTGTCCCTATTCATTCCCTGTAACATTAACATTTTAGTTAAATTATAATCCAAGTAGAATTACAGGGAATGAATAAGACTCCCATGCAGGGGGATCTAGAAACAGAGCCTGTATACAGGTGGATGCTGGGGAGGCGGTGGGATTTGCAAAACTTCATGAGCAGCAGGTTAGCAGCGAGCGAGGCAGGGAGACAGCAGTAGCAGCAGTGCACGACCGCACAGCGGGAGAGAAGCCAGGAATGAGCAGGTAGGCAGATAGGTTTAAGTAGCCGCTCTGATCAGGTAAAGAGTGCATGAGAAAAATCATATAAATTATGCTCTTGGTAACTGCTTTTTGAATTTTGGCATGCTGTTAGGTATGGGCATAAGGTTTTCCCCTGTTCAAATCTGATTATTTTGGGGGGTCACGGCCTGAAAAAGGCTGAGAACCACTGACTTAGTTTTGATCATAGTCCCCCTGGTCCCCCCCCTCCCCCCCCCCAGTCCATACTGTACTAGACCCCCTTCTTTTATCCGTCACCACTAAATATCTAAATATCGTCGATGGTTAGCCCCAGTGAGAATGGGGTCGCGAGGGTTCATGCGGTTAAATATACTTTGAGCGCAAGTTTTGCGTCTCTTTGTTTATGTTTAATTTGTGAACGGTCCCACTCCGCCAGCCATCCACACACTGAGATGAGAGGCAGAAGTGGAAAGAGTACTCGGATGTTTGATTTACTGTAAGTAACAATGGCAATACTGCAATATAGAAATAATCCGATACAAGTACAATTCTGGAATTCCAAATGTACTCGAGTAAAAGTACAAAAGTATTGGCAATCAAAATGTACTTAAAGTACCAAAAGTAAAAGTATTCATTATGCAGAATGTCCCATTTCAATTTTTCATAATGTCTAAAAAATCTTTAGAAAATAGCCGATCTACAAGCTCACAATGCATCACGTCGCGACGCATTGTGAGCTTGTAGCTCGGCTATTTTCAAAATAATGGTCAAAATGTATAAAGGGCTGAAGTGGTTAATGTATGTTTTGTAATAACAATCTACAAAGTAACTAGTAACTGACGTTTTCAAATAATTGTAGTGGAGTAAAAGTACAATATGTGACTCTGAAATGTAGTGGAGTAGAAGTACTGAAAATTGGTACTTAAAGGACCACTTCACCACTTTTCAACTTCTCTTCCTATAATTGGTCCTAACTAATGTTCATGATAAAACACCACCATTTTTTCCTACTCAGTCTGTGTCTCATAGGAGGGCTGTGGGCAGTTCAGAAACCCGTCCACCAGTGACATCATCGATGGTGAATCCAAGCTAATAGAAACGGCAGGCTTTCTTTTCATGAAAAGTTGCAATGCAAAAGTTGAAGCCATCGTTCTCACGATAATACAAATCTAAATATATTTTAAAAGAAATCTTGTAAAAATCTGCCTAATGATGATGTCACTGGTGGACGGGTGTCCGAACTGCCCAAGCCCTCATATGAGACACAGACTGAGTAGGAAAAAAATGGTGGTGTTTTATCATGAACCTTAGTGAGGACCAATTATATGAAGAGATGTTGGAAAGTGGTGAAGTGGTCCTTTAAGTACAGACAGTACTTAAGTAAATGTACTTGGTTACCTTCCACCACTGATGAGAGGGAATCAGTACAGGCCACAGGAGGAAGGCTCTCTAGTGGGACTCCATCCCGTATACAGACCATAGAGGCAGCGGTCTGGGCGTACCGTGTATACCGCGAGTGATTTGCCAGAGGCTGCTGCGATTCCATACTGTTCTACAAGTGAAAGCAGATGGTGTGGCTCGGCCACGTCTGCCAAATGCCTGAGTCACCTGTCAGGTTTCATTTCCATCCAGAGGGTGTAAAGGAATACCCTATTCGGCTTCAGCCTGTCCACGTTTGCTGCCTGTAGTGTCGTTGCACTTAACCCATTTTGGCCGGGAACTAGCCTCGGTCCCAGGCTTACTTTTCTGCGAAAAGAAGAGCCTGGTCACAACGTAAGGCAAAGAAGCTATCGGTGGACGTATCCTCCGGAACATCCATCGGATGTATTTCCCCCGGATACGATATTTTCCCGACCAATCACAACACTTGTTTCATTCGCGGAGAATGTAAACTGATTTATAAAGCATCAACGTCATTTCCTTGGGAGATACTTCCGCTAAAATCCCGCAACTTCCGATGATAGTCTTTTCAGCGTAGGTCTTGCCCAGGGTGGGCGGGAACCCCTTTTGGTTTTGCATTATGTTATGCTTTAGCTATTGAAAAATAGCAGATCTACAAGCTCATAGCGCGCCACCGAGTGGCGCGCTACGAGCTTGTAGGTCTGCTATTTTTGAAAAATCGAAGAACGACTGACATAGAAACATAGCTTTTTCAGAAAACTGTCAGGATGTAGAAGACATTTTTAGAATCTGATCTCAGGTCAGAATTGGTTAAATTAACTGAAAACAAAGTGTGATGTCCGTTCCCGTGCAGCAGCCAGTGTGTCCACCACTCAGCCATATATCATTGCTGTCAGACAGAAACCTCCTACAGTACATCTATATTTTCTTTGTTTTTTGAGGGGTTCTATAGCTAGCCTATCCAATGCATGGCTTCTGAAATGATGTCATACAATATGGCAACTAGAAGTCTATGGACTTCTAGTTTAGAGCACTGGCGTGACGACGTGAGATGTCACGTGGCCAATATAAACACATCGACTTGTGAGTCTGATTTTGTTTTATACAATAACAACAGTGCATTCATGTATCGGAACGTATACTGTATAATAGTGGCAGTGAATCTGCAATGAATGAAAGTGACTCTGCCACATTATGTGCAGGCTTCTAAAAGTCAAAATGATGCTTCATTTCAACATTATTACCAGGTGTGACTCACTTCACATGATTTTTAAAATAAATTGACACCCTACTACTTGATCATACTACAGCGTCAGTCACACAAAAGCATCAAAAGCTTGAAATGCAACGTGAAACGACGCATGTTGAGCTTGTGGATCTGAGAGGACCCCAGGATAGGAAGACTAGAGGCTCTTTCATGTGTCTCTAATGGGGATCCTTTAATAACCATAAACATGCTACTTTTGCTGATTTTGTATTTGAATCCTGAAAAGTAACAGTTTCCACCCGACAGAGAGGATAAGCAAGACAGTGAGCCCCCCCACCCACCCACACACACACACACACACACACACACACACACACACACACACACACACACACACACACACACACACACACACACACACACACACACAATTTTTGGTTATTCTGACTGAATATATGCCAAGTAAAATGCCCATGCATTCTCCCTGGAAGTCTTTATTAGTCTGTTATATAATAACAGGCTCAGATCTCGTAAAACGTCTTCATTTTATAAGGTCATCCCCGCCGCGTAAAAAACAGAGCATGGACGGATGCCTAGAAGTGAGTTATTTCTGGCGACCGCAACATGCACGATCCGCTTGCCTTCCATATAAGGAAACGGCACAAATCCCATAACAAGACCACCAATTGGCTCAGTGGAAAACACCTCGGAGGAAATGGGTTTTAATTGGATCAGGGGCCTCTCTGAAGTTTGATTCGGCAGGAGTTTGTTGGGTCGTAAAGTGGTTCATGAGGAGATGTTTAGGTTTTTTTATTTGTATTCTTTTTTTTCAATGCAGGAAGAGGAAGTGTGTGTGTGCGTGTGCGTGTGGGGGTGGGGGGTGCAGAGAACGCTTTTTTCGTGGGATCGGATTTGAGGCCAGGCCACATACTGTACTGTACAACGACATTTGTACGTGGAGAGAGAGAGAGAGAGAGAGAGAGAGAGAGAGAGAGAACTGGTGTTATACTGCAATGTAGAAATATTCATTTACAAGTAAAAGTCCAGAATCCAAAATATACTTGAGTAAAAGTACAAAAGTATTGGTATCAAAATGTACCACAAGTAAAAGTACTAATTACGCAGAATGTCCCATTTCAAGTTTTCAAATGTATACTTACTGTATCACTTCTTGTTGCCTATTTTAGATAGATAGTTGACACCAAGCAGATGTATGTTGGTTTACTTGTTCACATAATGTTAACATGTACACATACCGTTTGCTTGACCACAAAATGCTACCAATGTTACTTAGATAGCATTAGGATACCATGTGAACTTCAAACCCATGCAGCATCTGTCCAAACATAGTTATTTTGTAGCACTTTAATTGTCTGTGTGTTTTTCATACTGTATAATATTTTGTGGGATCAGCGGGATCGACTGATCCCAGGCCAGCACACATGGGAACCACACGTGTTCCTCGTCTTTCATGTTCTATAGATTTATTTTTTCAAATATTTAGATTTTCTAAAACTGTAATTATGTGCTATAGATGGAAGTCAAAGGAGGTCAGATTGTGCTGAAACCTTGCCCAAATACGGAGTCTACTTATATTTCAGAAGACTTTTAACGTCATACAGTAGATGACTGACGTGACGTCATAGATTGCAGTGTTGACAGATCCCAGTTCAATTATGATTATTTTGGGGGATCGTGGCCTGAGAGGTTTGGGAACCCTTGCACTAGGGTTCATGCAATTTACTCACAACTTGCACAAGTTGCTCCGAATAAGCGCTGGAGTCTGTTAAATGTCTGAAATGTAAATTGTAATACTCATGTCTGGCTTTCTGCTTTTTGAGTTTTATGGTTGATTCATTAAAGAACAACCGCTAAAAAAGTTTGTTCTCTCTCCCTCTCTTGTCTGTCTGTCTGTCTGTCTGTCTGTCTGTCTGTCTGTCTGTCTGTCTGTCTGTCTGTCTGTCTGTCTGTCTGTCTGTCTGTCTGTCTGTCTGTCTGTCTGACACACACACACACACACACACACACACACACACACACACACACACAGGATAAATGGTCATCTGGTGGCTCTGAAGGTGATTCGCATGAAGACAGAGGAGGGAGTGCCCTTCACTGCAATCAGAGAAGGTGAGGCACACACACACACACACACGCGCGCACACACACACGCACACGCACACACACACAGAGAAATGACCACCTGCGAGTCTCCACATTAATCTGTGTGTGTGTGTGTGCGTGTGTGCGTGCGTGTGTATACTGTATGTTTACAGCCTCCCTGCTGAAGGGGTTAAAGCACGCCAACATCGTGCTGCTTCATGACATCATCCACACCAGAGAGTCTCTCACCTTCGTGTTTGAATATGTGGTGAGTAACACGATTACGCATTATAACAAGAACACACTCATGGATTCAAGGTCTCAGTCGTCACGACTGATATTGCATTCCATAGAAGCCATTTGAAGCGGTCAAACTGGCAATATCTTCAGAAGCATTTTCCATAAAACCCTAATGGTCACAGATATTTCATAAAAGCAAAGGTTAAAGACTCAATCTGTGATTTATTCACCTGGGTGGCAGTATGTAGTACTAGCCTGGTGGAACCACTCCCCCTGCTGGACAACATTTGCATTCTGCCAGAAAAGTGAGTCTGGAATCTCTCGGGCAGAGACGATGTACTCCGGACCAATTCTGGACGGAGCGATATGTGGCTGTATGGGGCCGCTAGAGGCGGGATCAACGCGAGACTTACTGTATGACATATTGAAGCTGTGCCACAGCGCAAATGTAAACTGTAAATGTAAAGACTACAACTCGAAATTATTATGGAGATATCCGATTTTTGTCCCGCTGCTTCCGGGTTCATCGTTTCTGCTTGAGAGAGCCCAGATGCAGGCAGGAGGAGGGAACTTGTGAACTCAATACTGCCGCAATCTGGCGGAGTCAGGTTAAGTACTATGTACAACAGCAGGAACAATGTTACTAGAACATCAGTGGCGTATCCAGGAATTACGTTTCGGGCAGACAAGATGTGTTAAGTGTCGTCTCCCCGCGCACAATCGTAGCACTAAAGGTTTTCAGAGAGATATACCTGCCAGACGAGTAGTATACAAAGGCTGAAAGGCTTGCATTTACATTCCAATGGGTGATTGAGGGTCGCGCTCTACCGCAACGGCCAATCAGCTGTCCATTAATAGTTCTCAGATCTTGTTTTTGTCCTCTTTTTTTTTCTCATTGTATGGATTTTGGCCAGGCCAGAAATGGATTTGGACAGGCGGACGCCTGCCCTCGCCTTATTGTAGATACGCCTCTGTAGAACATCATTGTACATATTGTGTTAATGGTTTAGGAATCAGCGCTAGTGTGAGGGGCTCCTTTCACAACGTTACACAAATAGCATAATAGGACATTTTTTCAGCCGTGAGGTTTTATTTTTACTTTAATCCATGCATTCTGTATACATATTATGATCAGACATTCTCAACTGGTGGGACTCGGAGTACCTCTCAGTGCGCCGTGGAGTTGCTGCTGCCCAAATGAGTTTAAAACTATTAATTAAAACAATATAGATTGATTTTCTCACTGAGACATTTACATTTTGTTTCTTGCAGGCTAATTACTGTCATATAGCTTACTCAAATGTTGCTTTTAGCAAGGCACGAGTACGGTGCGTGCCAAAGTGCACAGCGATGATTTGCAGTCACACCGACACCCATTATTTTGCATAGTGCTGGTAATAGCAGACTGTGGGCTCACGTCCCAGTGCAATGGAAACACTCAGTCAACACTAACAGCCCAAATGAAATCCTTAATAGACAGACCTCATCAGAAAGTGTGGATTGAGAGAGCACACTGTACACAAAGCCCTTTGAAAAGCTGAATTATGCCCCTTTGGTTACTTTATGAAGTATCATTTCACTTTGTGGTCTCTGATCATCTTTAGAGGAAATCTTGAAAAAACAAGAAGGTGGCCACACACGCCAATAGCCAGAGTGCCAATATTTTATTAGGACAGCAGGTAAGACAAAATGAATCCAACGTTTCGGCGGTTAAGCCTTCATCATTCCCTGATGAAGGCTTAACCTCCGAAAAGTTGGATTCATTTTTGTCTTACCTGTCTTACCTGTCCTTGTGGCACCGCCACAAGGACTTTGGTGTGCGTATAGCTTCTTTGTACACAGTCTCTGATCATCTTTACACATACCCAGCCAGGTGAGCCGCGGCTTAAAAATAATATATTTATTTGTCAGCATTCGTAAAGAGCACGAATACAGTCAGTGAAGTAGTTAGACAGGTATGAGGGTATTGAGGTATTTGAGTTACAAATGGATTAACCCCTGTGTTAACCCTAAGCAGCAGGTAGAGCGGCCACTGAACCAGATCTTTGCATGGGTTCCTTCCTTCCTACTGTACAGTATGTGAATGTTTGTGTGAGCACTATATACATTTATTTACCATGTCATCGATCACAACGACAATATCTACTATATAATGTGCCACGTCTCTGTGTACGTGTGTACGTGTGTGCGTGCGTGCGTGCGTACGTACGTGTGTGTACGTTTGTAATGCACGTAACTCGAGAACCGGACCCACGGTTCTCCAGAACCACCACAAAAGGCTCTGGTCAGGCTCTGCCAGTGGGCCTAATGAGGCCAACTCCTTTCACCTGTGCAATTTCCAGCTTCTGCCTCAGCCAATTGAGGCTCAACCAATCAGGCTCTTCCAGTGGGCCGAATTGATTGCCAAGTACACTTTTCAGTTTGCAGTCTTCACACACACGGGCACATACACAGATCTCCATGTGGGACACCGGCTGACAGTTAAAACGGGTGCTATGACAACGTATATCATTAGGTTCCCAAGTTGCATCGTTCCCAAGTAGGCCGGTGGCCGACTGCGACGGGCACGTACAGGTCTAGCACTGTAAATTATAGACCATAACAATGGCATATTGTACATGTATGTAACCTGCTCTATCACAGTCAGGCAGATGGTGCTCAAAACAAAGACCTCATTCTTAGCTGCTTTTATTAATGGCGATAATATTCGTTTTTCCTCAAATCTCACTGCTCAGTGTGATGAATCCCACTCTTTCATGGTGTGTATCGACTGACACCGAGCACAGTCTGCAGAGTTTAATTTAATATGCACTGGACCAGGTTCAAATCCAGAGCAGCTCATGAGGTTTGCATTTAACTGCCGTTAAGTTGTAGTTAGAGCCTCCCCCACCATGTACACTGCAAAAGCCGGAGTGATTAATTCAACTCAGGGTCAAGTTGGTTCCATTTGCAGACTCAAATGGATAGGTTACAAATGGATACATTAAAGGTACCCTTTTTTGATAAAATATTTAAGCACTACATTCTGATAGTAATCATTGCTGTACTGTACAGTGTTTGTCCAATAGCGGGGTCTCTCCAGCTTTTTCATAAACACAACATACATTTTCAGGTGGGTTGTCAATTTCAACCAATCAGGAAAGAGTACACTTGAATCATCAGCTTGAATTTTATAGTGTTCCAGTTCCAACTTTGTCGGCTCATTTCTCTGTTGGTATCCCAGCCTGAAAATTCCTTTTCTGTTCACTAAAGAGCTGGAGAGACACACTATAGCACGAGTACTATCACAATATAAAGCTAATTAACACGTATTATAACAAAAACAACATCACATACCCTACCTTTAACAATGAGAATGTTACTCTGCACTACTGACACGTCTTATGTATCAGGAAAACCACGTCAATTAGCGGTAAACAATTGTAATAGTTTTCATGCTTTGTGTGTTCAAAAGTAGAGATCTGCAATGTGACAAAATGTGACTCCTACTGTCACAGAACAGACACACCCTTACAACTGTATCATCACTGTAGCTTACGTTGAAACTCAGGCTGTTTTGTTGCAGTCCGCCTTGACCTGTTTAATCCAGGAAAGCATCTGTCATTTTACATTTTAGCTACTGTATATATTTGGCACATTGGTTCTCAAAGTGGGGTCCTTAGGGGGGGTTCCAGCGCAGAGCGGGATCTACATGTTGTAGATCTGCTATTTCAGCAGCTTCGGAGAAGTGCTGGTTAGTGTTACCTGGGAAACTTGCAACACTGCTAGTCGACCGTAGATCTTTCTGCTGAGTGTTGCCAAGTCTGCATATTTCCAGCCTAACGTGGATTCATTCACAGTTGCTTACCTGGTTTGGTTTTTGGAGGCTGGTTAGCTTATTTCTGGCACGACATTTGGCAACACTGGCAACCATACTGCCGAGTACTTCTGATTGCTGATTGGCTGCTTTGGCTGCTTTTCTCTCAGTCAGTTCATTCTGAGTCAAACTCCCACGATCATGGGACATGGATGGGAATGTGCAGTCAAAATCGCCAAAGCGAACTCTATAATTAGGCACAAACCAACTATTTACGAGGAACAATATTGATGGAACTAAGAGATTCGCTGAGTTAGCTATATTTTATATACAGACATTTAGAAGGAATAAGCAAAATCGCTATGCAACATTTCCTCCTCCCTCTCTGCGCTGTTTGAAGACACACACACACACACACACACACACACACTCTGAACGAGGTAGCAGTGTCATGACGTTCTTACCTAAATGTGTGTGCAGTGCATGCACTCAAACTTTATTATTGATCATGCGCGACGTGAAACCAACTATTTACGAGGAACAATATTGATGGAACTAAGAGATTCGCTGAGTTAGCTATATTTTATATACAGACATTTAGAGTTAAATGTGTGTAGTGCATGCACTCAAACTTTATTATTGATCATGCGCGACGTCATGAAAGCATGTGTAGGTCAGACAGGCAATACTATAGGCCCACATGTATAAAGTAAACCAACCTAGATTCCTAGCATTTCTTCATTACATCTTGTGTAGGCCTACATGTGAGTACATATTTTTGCTCTGGATCCAAAAGTGTACCATTTTTAATTGAATCCCTATACAGAGCTTAAAATGAGCTGAAACAACTGTGTACAGTGAGTGACATCAGGTATTTTTGAGTGGTGCGGAGCTATGTGTGTGGGTGGCGGGTGCGTTCCTGTGGGTCAGTACAGTGACAGTACAGTACAGTACAGTACAGTACAGTACAGTACAGTAGAGGGTACAGTAGAGGGACCCCCACACGGTAACTCCGTCATTTCTCAACCGTTTCGGACGCGGGGCGGCTCGCCGGAATCGGGCCGGCACCCTGGGTGCGTTCCTGTGGGTCTGGAACCCCCCCCCCCCCCCCCCCACACACACACACGGGTGTGATTTATTTTCCTTAGACAATTTGATGCAGACATAGGCCTGTACTGTACCTGTCTGAATGGGACAATCTAATTTGTTTACTTTTGCTTTTTAATTGTCACAATAATAATAATAATTATTATTATATAAGGCGGAGGCAACAATTGTGCAAATAGCCAATCTACAAGTTCACAACGACCTTGTACATCTGCTATTCACAACATTTATCTGTGGAACCATTCTGTTGCTTGTCTGGGTGGGGGGGTCCCCACTTCAAATATGATTACTTTGGGGGGTCACAGCCTGAAAAGGCTCCTAAAAATGCTAACCTTATATTAAACACACATAGATACGGAAGCTGCTGGTTATTATTCATAATGAATTAAGTCTTGTTTTAAATGGTGAACATTGGTGCACCTCTTTGACTGTACAGTATATATATATATTTTTTTTACGCATACATTTTTAACAAAATCGTTGCTTCTGGGGGGTCCCTGGACCAAAATATTTTTAGATGGAGGGTCGGCAGCCAAATAGGCTACATATCATTTTGGGGGTCTTTGCACCACTGATATAGTCAGCATATGTCTTTTCAGAAATCTGTTAGAATTTAGAAGATTTTTTTTTTTTTAAGAATTGGCCTCAGGTCTTAATTGGTTGTCGGCCATCTTGGCTCTAGAAGGCGCTGTGGTGGCGGGAGACCTCCTGATTGCACAAATGGTACTATTTAACGGATCGTAAGTAAAATAAAGACTCTGGCAGGGAGGATAATAGCGGGTCAACTCGAGGGGATGCCTAATTGTCTCCTCCTAAGCGCGTATATAACATGTTGTAAATGCCTCCCCCTTCTGTCTCTCTCTCTCTCTCTCTCTGCCTGCAGCAAACAGACCTGGCTCAGTACATGATCCAACACCCAGGGGGCCTGCATTCATACAACACCAGGGTACGTCTGTCTGTCTGTCTGTCTGTCTGTCTGTCTGTCTGTATGTCTGTCCGTAGACAGCACTAGAATTGCATTTTATGTAGTCATATCACTTTATAGTACACATGTATAATATATAATATAGTATAGTATGTATAGTTTACATAGATACTCCACTGTTACGTTCTTGGCTTACGCATGTTTCATGATAACTAATTTTATATATGTGATGTATGCCATGCTTTTTGTTATTGCTTAATGTAAGTCGCTCTGGATTAAGAGCGTCTGCTAAATGCCTAAATTGTCTGTCTGTCTGTCTGTCTGTCTGTCTGTCTGTCTGTCTGTCTGTCTGTCTGTCTGTCTGTCTGTCTGTCTGTCTGTCTGTCTGTCTGTCTGTCTGTCTGTCTGTCTGTCTGTCTGTCTGTCTGTCTGTCTGTCTGTCTGTCTGTCTGTCTGTAGCTCATGCATGAAACGGGTTCAAGCTAAATATTAACAACACATCCTCACTGTGGGGCAGAAACCTCTTATCTCCATTTTTGATGTTTTTTTTGTGTTTTGTTTTGTTTTTGTAATTTAACGCCCTACTACTTGATCATACCACAGCATCACACAAAAGCAGCAAAAGTTGCAGGTCCGCAAGTTCAAAGCATGTTTGCGAGGCGACGCACTTTGAGCTTGTAGATCTGCTACTTTTGCTCATTTAATTCCTGTAAAGTAACAGTTTTGGACCAGTTTCCACACGGCATGTATTTCTAGTTCAAGCTGCTTACTTTTGCTATTTTTTAATTTGAATTTTGAATCCTGAAAATCCGCATAGGTGACAGGTGGAAACCGCATATGTCCAATACCGTTCGTGTTTTATTACTATTAAAATAATATAAATACTGAACATAGCTGATCTACAAGCTCACGTTCACACCACAATGCATTGTGAGCTTGTAGGTCGGCTATTTTTACTACTTTAGCATGACACTCTTGTATGATGAATTAGGGCAGTAAATGTCGAAAAACATAAAAAGTTGAAATTTCAAGATATGAAGTTTCTGCTCGACAGCAACGATATATAAAATACATCAAGGTAGTTCCTCGACCTACTACTGGCAGCGTGCACACGAGATTTGGTGCTGATCAGTCCAACGATTTTAAAGATCAGCCCCCGGACAGCAAGCAAACACACACACCGACAGACAGACACACAAACAGACCCTGGTCTAGACGGCTCGGCCCATACCGAGCCACGCAGTAAAAACACGTTTCAGACACTCCTCAGGGCGCCATTATTTACGTTAATTATGTATCATTGCTCCCGTGCAATTAACCACATAAACCCCACACTGTGTCTATAGCAGAGTCCCTCAGGGCTCTATACTAGGGTCTTTTCTGTTTTCGCTCTACCTTAAATATCTTTGTAGAAAATTGCTGATCCACAAGCTCACAACGTGTTGCAACGCAATGTGTCGTGTTGTGTTGAATGATTGATTGACAATGTGAAAAGGATAACACAAAAGGCCAAAAAGCCTTATTTCCAACGTGGACTCTCTTGTCCTCTCTTTCTGTCTCTCACAACGTCTCTCAAGTACATTTTGGATTCTGGACTTTTACTTGTAGATTAATATTTCTACATTGCAGTATAACACCAGTCTCTCTCTCTCTCTCTGTCTCTCTCTCTCTCTCTCTCTCTCTCTCTCTCTCTTCAAATGTGTCTTGGAGACAAAGACCAGCTGCCCACAATACAATGCAATACAATTGATTGCAACAGTACAGTGAAATGGAATGCAATGCAATACAACACAAAACCAATAAGACACCTCATTCACATTCATCGCGGCCTGCCCTACAACATAATTGGACTTTGCACATTGCACACAGCACTTTGGGTATATTATTATTTATCTGTGGGGTTTCTTTCATTTGGGGTTTATTTATTGTTGGTTATGCCTGTGGAGCTCTAAACGTAATTCCGTTGCTGTTGTGTAAAAACAATAAAGTACTTATAATACCGTTGGTATCTTATAATATATCACCATAGTATATAAATAGTATATAAATCACCTCAGCCAATGTACCGGGTGCACCACCATCGCTCTCTCTCTCTCTCTCTCTCTCTCTCTCTCTCTCTCTCTCTCTCTCTCTCTCTCTCTCTCTCTCTCTCGCGCACATTAGGGCTTGGTCATACAAACATTTGTATTTTACTTGAATCCATGCTCTCTCTCTCTCTCTCTCTCTCTCTCTCTCTCTCTCTCTCTCTCCCTGCAGATCTTCATGTTCCAGCTGCTCCGAGGCCTCTCGTACATCCACAGTCACAGGATCCTCCACAGAGACCTGAAGCCCCAGAACCTGCTCATCAGCTACCTGGGAGAGCTCAAACTGGCCGACTTTGGTGAGGCCATAACGACCCCTGTGACTCCCACAGCCTAGATCAGTGCTTCCCAAACTTTTTAGCCTGACGTGACCCGAAAGAGAAATTTGATGTCTCCCCTGCGACCCAAGCTAGTGAAAATAGCCGATCTACAAGCGCTTTGTGATTATCGCGATTGGAACATTGCCAGCGTTTTCTAGAGCAAGGATTGGCCTCATTTTAGCTCGCTAGCATTAACGGTAATACTACCAAGGTGAGGGGTGACCACTGTATTTATATCGGCCACACGGCGTCTTATGTCGCCATTTAGTGCCCTAGACAAGCAATAAGTCCATAGACTTGGCTGGCAAATGAATTATGTCATAAGTGCTCTAAACAAACATTAAAGTCCTTAGACTTGGCTGCCATATACTAAGGGGGCTAGAGCCCTTCAAAACCACAAGAAAAGTAAACCCTTGTGGGGACGTCATTCTGGTCCCCATGAGGAAAAGGGTCATTTTGGGATTAGAAAGATTGGTAGGCAACCTGACAGCAAAATGATTAGGGTGCATATTACCACATGGGCTCTGATGCCTGACAGCGAGTCCCTAGTTCAATTCCTGTCTGGTCCGTTTGTGATTTGTTGTCACTTGTCCTACTCTCTCCATATTTCATGTTTCTCTCTCTACACTATCTGTCAAAAAAACAGCCAAAAAATAACTTAAAAGAAAAAATGAAGTTAGGCGTTTAGGGTTTTAGGTTACGTTGTAGTGAGGGATTTTGAGGTTAAGGTTTAGGTTAGCGTTGAGCTTGGGCTGGGCCGGCAGTTAAAAAATAGCACTTTTTAATGTGTACATACATTTTGCGTGTGTCCACACACACACACACACACACACACACACACACCACACACACACACACACACACACACACGCAGGGCTGGCCCGCTCCAAGTCCATTCCCTGCCAGACCTACTCATCTGAGGTGGTGACCCTGTGGTACCGACCCCCCGACGTTCTGCTGGGCTCCACAGACTATTCCACGGCACTGGACATATGGTCAGTATGTCAGGAACCCCTTTTGGTGTTTTAAGCATTATGTTATACTCTAGCTATTGAAAAATAGCAGATCTACTAGCTCATAGCGCGGAACCGAGTGCCGCGCTTAGAGCGAACATTTTAACTAAAATCTTTGCTTCTGGGCGGTCTGTAGTCTTTTTGAAAAAAATTCCGTTTAGTTTTATCATATTTTATATTAGTCATGTGAAATGTTTTGGGGTTTTTTGTCTAGTTCTAGTAAAATGTATTTTTGACGGGCCGTGATGGCATCGAAATGGCTGATTTTCACCGAAAACAGACGATCTAGATCTAGATCGGCTATTTTCGGTCTCTGACACCCGCACGCACCCATGATGGCTTGTATTAATTCCACAGGATCTCTTCTCCGCAACAAAGACTAAAAACATATGTCCATTAATTCAAGGCTTCATGTGTTGTAATGAGTCACTTTTTGGGGTGAGCTACTCCTTTAAGCACAACCCCTACAACTGATTGTGTATATATGAATGATGTGTTTGTATAGTGACAGTACGCATTTCTCCTAATCCATCAGTCTATCAATTAAATTAAAAATGATAGACTAAGGGAAAAAATCATATGGCGCGGGGATCAAGCTTAACCACTTAAGCCTTAATATATTTTGTTGACCGAGTGAGGTCCCCCAAGGATCTGTACTTCACCCCCTCCTTCTTTTCTGTCCAAACCAAATCTCTTTGACGTTGCGGCGTGTTATGAACTCGGCTATTTTCGGACGAGTGTTCGCCCATTTTGACGTGCCCAGAAAACGGACGCTAGGGTTCCATGTTTTTAATCTGTCACGCATGACGTCTTGATGCCGTCCCATGATTCAAACATCCAATCAGTGATGGAAGAAGAGCCCACATGTTTTACTTAAAGGGAAATTATACTACACTTTGTTACAGGTAGAAGTTCCGCATTCAAAAGGTACTTGATTAAAAGTAGCTCAAAATCAGCATCAAAATGTACTTAAAGTACCAAAAAGCACTCATTGTGCAGAATGTCCCATTTCACAAGTTCAAAATGTATTAAAACATCGCAGGGAGCTTGTAGATCAAATGTCCAAAATATATATAGGCCTATAGGTACGGCTAGTTGAGTGTTTTCTTTTGTAAAAGTACAATATTTTCCTCTGAGATGTAGTAGGTTAGAGTATTGAAAATTGTACATACTGAAGAAAGTAAGTACAGTACTTGAATAGATATGCACTTTACTTTACACCACTGCATCAAATATCGAGTATAATCGAATCAGACGCAGTTATTGATTGTAGCTTTTGAAGCATACATTTTCCACTGCAGCCTTGATTCGCTGATTATATGTTGATTATATGTCACAGCAGACTTCACAGACATCTAGCAATAACACAACCTTAAACCATATTCAAATTACCAACAAGTTGACCCAGATTTCCTACAGTGAAAAAGGACATAACCGTTGCTGTCGGGCAGAAACCTCTCATCTCCATATTCTAATTTGTTTGTGTTTTACGTAAATTAACTTGATCACACTACAGCGTCACGTGAAAAGCATAAAACATATCCTCACGCCACCTTTCGAGCTTGTAGGTCTGCTACTTTTGGTGTTTTTGAATTCGAATCCTGACAAGTAAAAGTTTGGACACAATGAGGTTTCCACCCGACAGCAACGATACGTTGCACGTTCATGACAAAGGTGAAGCCGTGACGGGGCGTGGAATTAAGCGGATTGTAATAATAGATAGTATATGTGGTGGGGGTCCCTGCTTCCTCTCTCTCTCTCTTACTCTTAGCTAAGGGTTCCTTGGCCTGGAAAACGTTGAAAACCCCCTGCAGGGTGGGAAAATGTATCCCTTTAATATGGATTGCTTGTTTCCACTTCACCGTTTAAATCAGCACTTGGTACTTTGCGGTGTTCACTCTTGGTCACCATTGTGCATGCTGGCAGTGCAGTGCATGGGGTATACCCTACACCAGAGTTTCTCACACACTTTGATCATATTTGGAATTCAGTTTGATTACCCTCTTTAGTCTTTACTTAGTAAAACAGACTTGAGTTTTACTGTACTTTGTGCATTATTATTATACTTTTTTTTTTTTACCTAAATCAAATCTCTTCACCAAAAATCTATTTGGGTGAATATTCCATTCAGAATAGGGATGCTGGGGTTCAATTGGTTAAACAAAGTTAAATAAAGTTACTTACAATCTGTCCTAATCTCTCACGTTCACCTCGTGACATACAGTTGGGTGCCACCGATATTGTCCCTTATCCTTTGACCCATTTAGGCCTGACCTCAAAACTTTTAAAAATTCTTCTAAATCCTGAAAAAATCCTTCTAAATGTTCATGATTTTTCAAAAATAGCAGACCTACAAGCTCGTAGCGCGCCACTCGGTGGCACGCTATGAGCTTGTAGATCTGCTATTTTTCAATAGCTAAATTATAACATAATGTTTAAAACACCAAAAGGGGTTCCCGCCCAAAATGGGTTAACTGTCCTTTTGCGCAGATCACGCAAACCTCAGCAAAAAGAAAAGGACAATATCGATGGCCTCCAACTGTATGCAATATCAATGTCATGATAAATGTATACGGTGCTATGAAGTAACAATATAATTCAGGAATGCCGTGGATGAAAATGTTATTTACAGGCGTGACCAGCTGAGACAAAAAGGTTTGAGAACCACTGCCCTAAACTGTAACTGTATATCATAGCAACGTAACGGGGAGATCAGACTTTTAGGACAACTAAATAGCTTTTAATTCACTAAGTGTTGGTGTGTGTTTGCCAGCACACTGAGCGCAGTGTTGGCTGCAAGGGACGGCAGTTGCGTGTGGAGAGAAAGTTAGCCTCTTGGCTTCTTTCTCCCAATATCATCTTTCTGAGCCAGAGAAAGAAAATAAGGAAAAAAAAAAAAAAAAAAAAGATTTGGAAGTTAAGTACCTCAGGAGGTTTTCTTTTGTTAAGTATTTTTCCAAAAAGCTGTGGAGAGATTCTTTAACGCAATGAAACCGGGAAAGCATTCTGCATGTGTCATTGTAGATTTTAACCATATATTTTTTTACTTTGGCTATTCAAAAATAGTAGATATACAAGTTCATAGTGTGTCACTTCGTGCCGTGATATGAGCATGTAGATCTGCTATTTTTGAATGAAAATCACACCCGTGTGAACTGAGTGGTGCAACTCCCCCCCCCTCTCTCTCTCTCTCACTAGCAGGCAACAGTGCAGCACTATCTCTCTCTCTCGGTTTCTGGCACAACAGCGCCACTTTTGCCCCTACTGGTACTCATGGTTAACACATAGACACACAGTCACATAGGTTAACACGAACATTGCTGTTCCTTGGAGTGGTTGCACCACTCAAAGAATAATAAGTTAGATGCGGGTCCGTGACAAATCATTTTAGGGGTACTTGACCTTGATTTAGAAGATATATAAAAAATAATATGCCTGCCCTCAGGGCTTAATGGTTTAATTGGAGGGAGTAAAACAATATCTTTTGTGTCCTAATGATGTTTGGACAGATCTTTCTCTGGTCTTTCCAGATAGCGGATAATATTTATTAGAACCACATGTTGTCAAATGGCTGTGATGTAAAACAGGGAAAATAATCATCACATATTTGTGTGTTTGAGAAAGGCTGTTTGTATAGCTACAGTACCATCCCCTTAAAGCAGGGGCTCTCAAACGGGGGTTCTCAAAGTGTGTGTGTGTGTGTGTGTGTGTGTGTGTGTGTGTGTGCGTGTGTGCATGTGTGCGTGCGTGCGCGCGCGCGCGCGCGCCGCATTTATCTGCACATCTCTCAAGTGAACAGGACTTAAGGCTTTTTCAATAAATGAAAAAAGAACTAAAAGAAAAATAAGGCATTACTGTGTCAAAAGGACTCAACACACACATAGTATAACAGTATAGTATAACAAATGGTCCAACAATATTTATCTGTGGTCATGGAACGGAGTCAAACTAAATGTAATGCCACAACTCCTTCAATTCCAAGTGCTTGTCAGGGTGGGGGGTCCCCATTCAAATATGATTATGTTGGGGAGTCGCAGCCTGAAAGGGTTGAGAAACACTGCCTTAAACATCTCTTTTCAGGCTTGACCCACTTACTCCGATAAAATAACCTGACAGAAGAATACACTGGTTGTAGAGATCTGTGGCATTCAAAGGGCCAAAAGGAAACGCTTCGTCGTTGTTGACGCAGATGAATAAATAGTCCATGGAAACCTTATGAATTATGTTTGATCAACAGAAACGTCACCGCACGTTTGAAATAATTTCACGTTGGCTGTGTGATGGTGTGTGGGGTAAGTTTAGCCCCTAAATGTCATGTCATGTTACAACACTGGACACAAAAAAGAATGCTAAGGAATTGAAAGTGTCAGAGGTCACGGCACAATGCGTTGCGCGTTGTGAGCTTGTCGATGGGGCTATTTTCAACAAAGATATACTAGTATAGAGCCCTGAGGGACTCCGGTCAACAACGTATGGGGTTAATGTGGTTTCAATGTAGGGACATTCTACTGTTAGACTGATGTTAGGTTCTTGGTTTATTTCTGATAGACCTAGATGACTACTTCTATGCATTTGATGTATTACCGTTTGTTTTTTTGTGCTTATTGTAAATTGCTCTGGATTAAGAGCGCCTGCTAAATGCCTAAATTGTACATTGTCTTGTTTTGTTCTTCATAGGGGAGCTGGGTGTATTTTCGTTGAGATGCTGCACGGTGCGCCGGCGTTCCCAGGTGTGGCTGACGTCTTTGAACAGCTCCAGAAGATCTGGGCAGTGAGTATATAGAGGCCGCTCAGTTACCATGACGATACAGCAGCATAATACACTTCATAGCCAGAGAAACGCAGTGTAGGTTAGGTTAGGTTAATACATACAAACATACACAAAGTTGCTGTCAGGCAGAAACCACTTGTCTTCATGCTCAAACTTTTTTCTTTTTCTTTATTTTTTTATTTTTTTTTCGTAAAGTAATGCCCTGTACTTGATCATACTAACTTACAGCCAGTGGTGGAAAAAGTACTCGCATGTTTTACTAGTATCAATTCTGCAATATAGAAATACTCTGTTTCAAGTAAAATTCCAGAATCCAGAAAATGTACATGAGTAAAAGTACAAAAGTCTTGGCATAAATAGCGATGCAACGCACTGTGAGCTTCTAGATCTGCTATTTTCAAATGGCCGAAATATATATAGGGCTGAACTGGTTCATGTATGTTTTGTAATAATCTATCTATAAATGCACTGCACTACAGTTCACTCACTCCAGAGGGCCACATTGCATACAAAAATAACAGATCTACGTAGGACTGCTATTTTTGCTATATTATTTGAATTGAAATCTTGAATTATTTCTTTTGCTATTTTTGAATTGGAATCCTGAAAAGTAATATATTTGTTTAATTTCATTGCCTTTCAAATGCCTTTAATTATAGTTATGTTAACTTTATGAACTAAATACAAATTCATCGGACATAAAAAGGACAATAACATTTGAATGCTATTAAGCTACTAATTTAGACAGAAGTAATTAAAGCGGGTCATGTTTACATGCTTGGAATTGTAACAAATTATATCAATAATATATCAGTATTCCGATATTTACCCCGAGGGCCACATTAAGTGAAGGTGTGGGGGCCGCATGTGGCCCCCGGGCCGCCAGCTGCCCATGTATGGCGTTTTGTTCATTTACACGGTGTCTGAATCTATTTCACCTGCAGGTTATTGGAGTTCCCACTGAGGAGAGTTGGCCCGGAGTGAGTGAACTACCCAACTACAAACCAGGTCAGTCTGTCAAACTATTGGCTTAGGAATGCGTCCAAAAATTTAAATCTCCATGAGTTGAGAATTAAGGCTTCATGGGGTGTGTAATTCAGTGGTTCCTAAAGTGGGGTCCGGGGACCCCCAGGGGTCCTTGAGGGAGTTCCAGGGGGTCCCCAGCTAAATGGTAGTTTGGAACCAAATGGACCCTTATGGGTCTGTAACTCTGAGAGTGTACAAATGGAACCATATGGACCCGTTTGTACAGTAACAAATACAAAAAACAAAAACAACACACACAAGAACAAAACAACACAAATCAAATCAAGATAACCAAACAAGAAACAAGAAACAAAAACTAAAAAGGGAAAAAAAACCTAAGAAAACAACTCCAATTTAGTCATTATACAAATCAGTTCATGGTCACACACATCATCCAGACAAGACAGGTTGGCTAGTCAGATGACATATATTCAGGTTCAATCGGGGGCACGAGTGTAAGGCGGTCAACATGAGACAGAAAAGGCTGCCATACTTTACTGAATTTGGAGATTGAGCCACGCAATGTGTAATTAATTATTTTCCAATTTTAAAAAGTATAGTATGTCAGATATAATAATAATTCATAAGAATAAGACGTATTGCCAGAAGAGTCACACAAGCGACAAGGTCAGACTGATATTTAGGCAGGGGGGTGGTTACAGGAAGGACGCCAAATAGGGAAATAACAGGGGATGGATCAATGGGCAACTGTAACACATCTGAAACAGTATCAAATATAGCTGACCAAAAAGACTGTAAGGCTGGACAGGTCCAAAACATATGAAGAAGATTAGCTGGAGCCTGGTGGCATCTATCGCACATTGGATCGTACACTCTCAGAGTTAAATTAACATTGATTTTACGATATAAATTGCGGTCTCAGAAATAGAAATTCCATTAAATGGGGGGCCGTAGACTAATATGCATGTCAAACTGGGGGTCCTTGAATTTAATCGGGTTGAGAATCATAGCTAGAGCCATAAAAATCTTCTCTTATGGGGGTCCCTGGCATATATTTTCAAATGGGGGGTCCGCGGGCTAATTTGTGTCAATTTGGGGGTCCTTGACATGAAAAGGTTTGGGAACCACTGGTGTAATTGATGGAAAATAAGTCATTTCCTGGCTGAACTACTCCTTATTATTAGCTTATTTGGGTATAAAGCCCGTCCTATATAATGACAGCGGTAGGGTCCATCCACGTGCAAAATTCCACCCTGACCAAACTACACCCACATCAGCTGATTTAAATGACTGCTTCCTTCCTCTCTTATTGAAGTCAGCTAGTGTATTTACTGAGGCATTTGGTCTTTCAATGGATGTTGTTGAATCCGCATACATTGGCAGCAAATGTTTACTAAGTCTAGAAGGTTTTTAAGTGGTTACATCTGACACTAGCAACCTCAGTATTGTTTTCTGTGTACTGCCTAAAATGTAGCTTATGTGCAAGGATTACTTAAGCCCAATTTAGAGGTAGACGCACAATGGGATTGCATTTAGAAGATAGACTAGATCTACAGGCTCACAATACGACGTGATCTGACGCGCTGTGAGTGTGTAGATCAGCTATTTTCGAACATCTTCTAAGTTCTAGGGACCACAGGTTTTGTACCCACCCAGGCAATCATTATTCCTGTGATCTACTGCCATGCAGACACATTGCACTAGAGGGCGCCATTGGCTAACGACATGAAGGGAAAGTTGTGCTTTGTGGCAAGACCTCTCCAGTCTTTGGTTGGTATGAGTCAAACTCATTTCAAAAGCCAGTCTGTAACTGAAAGCCCCCCCTTCTCTCTCTCCCTCTCTCTCTCTCTCTCTCTCTCTCTCTCTCTCTCTCTCTCTCTCTCTCTCTCTCTCTCTCTCTCTCTCTCTCTCTCTCTCTCTCTCTCTCTCTCTCTCTCTCTCTCTCTCTCTCTCTCTGTGCACCAACACTGTGCCAGCACATTTGGTATCACTTTGCTTCAAGTGCACTGTGCACTTTATAAGCATTTACTATAAACTTCTCCTGGCATTACGATTGAAACATTAAAGTGCACAAAGTTGAAAAATCTTTACGACGTGCGGCTGTGATACACAAAAGGTGTTTTATTTTTCTCGAACTTAAAAAACAAACATTTTTGTAGCGTGTTGTTTTCCGTTCGGCGCGTCCCGGTACGCGAGCGAACCGCAGAGCGAGGCGGATTCCTCGGAGGTTCGCAAACACACTTGGCCTGGAAAAAAAAGCTGATTCCACTGATGTGATGCTAACGATTCTGCAGCGGGCTCGTAAAAGTGTCTTTTAATGTGGGTCATGCCTTTACACTGCCTTATGACCCGCACATCGACTGAAGTCTCACGAGACGTTTTTTTGAACATCAAAGCGCCGACCCGGTCAAACGTACGCTGGCGTTTTTCTAGCCATTTCTTGCTTTATTAGATATTACAGAGTGGAAGAACTGAAAAGTGCGTGTGTGCGTGCGTGTGTGCCTGTGTGCGCCTGTGCGTGTGCATGCGTATTTGTGCAGTGGGCACATAAATCGGACGCGAGCGAGTGACATCACCAAGATGACCGAACCCGCCCTGACCTGCCGAACCTGCAGGACAATCGGTTCCCTTTGTTTAAAAAAAATCTTCAACAACTTTAGCCCCTCTTTTCCCTTTCATATGTCCCCTGCCCTCCCCCTCCCCCTCCCTCTCTCTCTCTCTCTCTCTCTCTCTCTCTCCCTCTGTCTCTCTCCCCGTCCCGTTGCGTAAAGATGAGCAGATAAGAATGGAATGTGCAGTCTTGAGTCTGGGCCAGCGGGTAATCCTATACTCCGCGTTGCCTCAGACTCCAAGAGTCATCCTACATCACATGGGGAGGAATGTCTACTCTCTTACGAAAAAGGACAAGTATGGAGAGGTGCGGGGAGGCACGGGGGGTTGTTCTTCTACGGGAATTAATTAATGTGAACTAGTTCCCATGGGGGAGGTGTTCCTACAGTAACGTCGTGCGGTTGGTGCGCCCATGCAGGAAAACATGGTTTTCTGCTGAATGTTTGTGAATGTGGCTCCGTTTGGCCGGAGTTGTGACCGCTCCACCGCTGACTGTCTTCTCTAATATGTGCCTTTCGTAAGAGCTCGTGATAATGAGTTTTACATGACGGGGGACGTACAGTATGCAGCACTGGGGCGTGCTTTTTTACTTGTGGCGGTTGTTTTTTTTCACTTTGAAGGGTATAACCCTAAACCATAACCCGGAACTCCTCCACAACCCGTTAAGTTCCGTCAATGTGTTTGTCTCCATGATCCAATATAACTAACATGCTCTGTGCCTAACTCATAGCTTGGTTTGACTTGGCTCAGCAGCAGCTATTTGTTGCTGTTTCACATGTCACACATAGGCTACTGGTGTGCGCCTGCGGTCACATGTGGTGAGGACCCAAACACAGGACAGCAAGGCAGGCAGAGTTCAGAACCCTGATAAGTCGGGTGTTTTAATACAGAATGACAGAGAAGACGTCACAATCACAAACTTAATAGGATGCAACACTGAACAATGACCAGACAACGACTGACTGGGGAACAAGACTTTTATGAGGACTGATGATTACACATGAGATACAGCTGGGGAAGACATGAACATAGAACAGGAACAATGAAAACCAGAACATGAACTATAACATAGAAGTGCAAGAACTAGACAAGACGGGCAAAGTCTGTGACTGCATGTGACAGTGAAGTTGTGAGTTCTGATGGGTTCCCAGAACGCGGGGTTATAAGTACCAACTCCTGAGCACGGCCCAAATTAGGTTATGAGAAGAACCTTGTGCCTGGCCGTCAGAGCACGAGTCACTTGCGTCTGTGTAGCCTATACGCGTTGTGAGCTTGCAGATCTGCTATTTGGCGGGCGCGACACTGGCACGCTCCTGAATATAAATCAGGCTTTTATCCGTTCATGTGTATACTCTCTTGAGTTTAATGGACTCAGTTGTATAGACCCATTGTCTCCAGAGACACTGTGTGTGTGTGTGTGTGTGTGTGTGTGTGTGTGTGTGTGTGTGTGTGTGTGTGTGTGTGTGCGTGTGCGTGTGTGTGTGCGCGTGTGTGCGTGTTGTGACTATGGGTTGCGTTTCTAAAGTCAGGCCAGCTCTGGGGTTGTGTATTTGTGTTATGTATCTATGGTCAGGGCAGAGTTGTGTGTGTGTGTGTGTGTGTGTGTGTGTGTGTGTGTGTGTGTGTGTGTGTGTGTGTGTGTGTGTGTGTGTGTGTGTGTGTGTGTGTGTGTGTGTGTGTGTGTGTGTGTGTGTGTGTGTGTGTGTGTGTGTGTGTGTGTGTGTGTGTACGTGCGCGTGTGTGCAGTGTCTCTGGTCAGAGGGGGTTGTGGGAGAGGCCGATGATGAATTGATGGAAAAAGCACAGCAGACGACCTCCAGACTGTGTGGTTTTACAACGACTATGTCTCTCCTCTGACTCATCCTAATGTTAGAGCTGTGTGTGTGTGTGTGTGTGTGTGTGTGTGTGTGTGTGTGTGTGTGTGTGTGTGCGCGCACAGTCGCGCATGCTTGTATTACTGTAGTTGGGGTCACACTTGTGAGGGTACAGCTTTTGTTTGTTTTAGGACCATTTTCCTGGTCCTCCTCACAAGAGAAATGGGTTTTCTAAGGGTGGAAAAGACAAAGGATTGATTGGATTAGGCAGAGGTTAGGTTTTTAGGGGTTGGGGCTAGAGTTATTCCTGATTCATACTTAGTTGTGTGCCAAAAATAGCAGATGTACAAGCTCCAGCTATTTTCTGCTTCAGGCTTTGGGTAAAACATAGCTCAAGAATAATAATAACAAATAAAAGAAAGATTGTGGCCTTCCTAAAACTGTGTGTGTGTGTGTGTGTGTGTGTGTGTGTGTGTGTGTGTGTGTGTGTGTGTGTGTGTGTGTGTGTGTGTGTGTGTGTGTGTGTGTGTGTGTTTGGCGTGCGCGCATATATGTGCACACGTGCAGTGGTTGTGTGTGGGTGCCCTCCCGCCTGCCTACATGTTGCTTGCTCATCAACATGCAGTGCATCTGTACTGTGCGTGACGACATGCATGCACGTGTGGCACAGACTCATGCACGCACTCACACAGGCTGGTGCACGCACTCACACAGGCTGGTGCACGCACTCACACAGGCTGGTGCACGCACTCACACAGGCTGGTGCACGCAGTTTGTTAACAGCATGCCCATCCATGTGGGCATGCCATGCACACGTTACGAGATTGCAAGTCGTCCAAATTTCAATTTGGGGAACTACTGATTTCAGAAGGCATTTGTAGAATCGGCCTACGGTCGGGTTAAAATTTTCAGATATACAATTAAGCTCACAACGCCGTTGGGAGCTTGTAGCTCGGTTATTTGTTTCTTTTGCTCATTTTGTGTGGGACTGTGGTTATGATGGAACACAGCAGGTCATTAATTTACTGCTTTGACAGCAACAGAGGACTGTTGTTTCATGCATGTGATGAGTGAAGCGAGCAGGGTAAAACAAAACAAAGATCTAGCTGTTGGTTTAAGGTAGGGCTGGGCAGGAGAGCTGAGTCAGTGATGGTCTGGCTGCCATGGCAACATAGCCCGCCCTTACAGTACCAGGAAGCCAGGCATGACACAGGTGATGCCATGTTATTACCTTAAAAGGACTTCCTGCGCAGCTAGGTGATGTCATAGAGTTGAGGTTTACTGTGCATTCCAGAAGAATAATTATCAGTCTAGGAATCACTAGTGAGGTTTTGTGAGTGACGTTCTACACAGTGAAATCCTTTATACACACTTATTTACACACATACACATGCGTATAGGGAAACACGAAGGCATATATAATCAGCAGATCTACGAGCTTTTAGATCTGCTATTTTTGAAAAATCGGGAAAATGTGGCGCAAATCTTTGAATATATATTCTTTCAGAGCTAACGTTTTTAACTCAAATCTTTGATTCTGGGGGGTCCCTGGAACAACATATTTTGAGATTGGGGTCTGCGGCAAAATACATAATTATAATTCTGGGGTCCTTGACATGAAATAGTTTGAGAACAACACTGACATCGAAACATAGGTTTTTCAGAAAACTGTCAGGATTTTGGAAGGCATTTGTAGAATCGTCCTCGGGTCAAAATTGGTTTAGTAGTTAACTCTCTGTACCGTCCCATTCCACCTTAGACAGACATGGCGTGATAAGCATCTGTTACCGTACTAGCATCTGTGATGTGATGTGTGTCAGTGTCACGTCTCCCGTTTTCTCTCTCATTTGACCAGGGTGGAAACCCCCTGGTATGTTGCTGATTAGTAATTAGATTACTGACTTATTTGATTATTTTATATTTGATTATTTTATAGAAGTGCAGTACTTTATGAGCCTGCAGACCTGCCATTTCTGCCATTTTTAGAAAATGCATGAAAAATGTTTCAACGTGGAAACGATTATGACGATTACATGCAAAATAATTGCGATTAGGTGATTATGCAATGATTAGGACAGGCCTATACAACGGTCACGAGGCATTACACATACAGTACACAGATAGTTGGGCCATTATTGAGCCTGTAAAGGGAGCATAACCCACATTAGAGATGCTGCCTTCACACGGGCAGATGCAGAAGATACAAAGATGCAAAGCTACACAGCGTATTTGTAGCTTTGTATCTTTCTTAGTAGCTGAAGTTGAAACCAGCTCAACTTTTTTGTAGCTGTTGCAGCTTTTGCAGCATGCAGCTGACGTATCTTCACGTCGCTGGCTTCCATTGAAAATGAATGGTAGACTGTATCTTTGTATCTGCCCGTGTGAACGCAGCAAGACAGATTTATGACTCGCTTCGTAATCGTAACTTCACATCACACTGGGACAAGCTTCATTGAGCCAAGTGTTGTTTTGTACCAACAAGGAATTTGACTCCGTGCTCACATTCAGTGGTGGAAAAAGTACTCAAATGTTTAAGTAAAAATACCAATACTGCAAAATACTTTTCTTCTGAGTCAGAAGAAAAGTCCGGAATTCCAAATGAACTTGAGTAAAAGTATAAAAGTATTGGCATGAAAATATACTTAAAGTTCCAAAAGTAAAAGTACCCATTTCACAGGTTTCAAATGTATAATTTTTTTTTAGGAAATAGCCAAAGTGTAAATAGGGCTGAAGCTAGTCAATATTTTACTCTGGGATGTAGTGGAGTAAAAGTAAAACTATAACAAATTGGTAAAAGTACCTCAAACTTTGACTTGGGTAAATGTACTTACTTTACACCACCGTTCTGCGCTCATATTCATGTCATTCGCGTTCCATTTTCACACCCTCTTGGAGTTAAATTAACACCAGGGATTTTTACTGTGTGTATAGGGAACACATTTGAAAACAACGCTACTAAATCTAACCGTACGTAAATATATAAATAATCTTTTAATTAGAAACAGCAATCGGCCTTATTCACTTATCCAGATCTTTAAATCCAGACCCACGCTGAGTTGCTTCAACTCAGCCAGCACTTCCTCTTATGCACACACACACACACACACACACACACACACACACACACACACACACACACACACACACACACACACACACACACACACACACACACACACACGCACACACAGTCACACACAGTCACACACACACACACATGCATACGTGCGCGCACGCACACATACGCACGCACGCATGCATAAACACACACACCTCCATCAGAGTGCGTGGTGAGGGTGCGGTTCTCGCAGCTGACACACTAACCTCTCTCCAGTGGTGGAAAGTACTGTACTTTACTAAAATGTTTAAGTATTTACCATTTTCTTGTACTTTTACTCCTCTACAATTATTTGAAAACTTTAGTTACTAGTTACTTTCTAGATTTACATTACATACGTACATTACCCCCTTCAGCCCTATTTCGGCCATTTGAAAAGATCTGCTATTTTCAAAAGATTTTATACATTTGAAAACTTGTGAAATGGGAGTACTAATTTGATGCCAATATCTTTGTACTTTAAACTTTAAACTTTTAAACTTGTGAAATGGGAGTACTAATTTGATGCCAATATCTTTGTACTTTAAACTTTAAACTTTTAAACTTGTGAAATGGGAGTACTAATTTGATGCCAATATCTTTGTACTTTTACTCAAGTTAATTTTAATTCTGGACTTTCACTTGTAACAGAGTATTCCTACATTGCAGTATTGGTACTTTTACTTAAGTAAAAATTGTGAGCCCCCCCCCCCCCCTCTCTTTGCTGCAGCTCACTCTCTTTCTCCACCTCTCTATCTCCCACTCTCTCCATCCCTCTCTCTCTCCATCCCTCCCTCCATCTCTCCCATCTCTCGGCAGCTTCCAAAGAAACGCCTCAATGAGTGCTGAAAAAAGAGAGAGAGAGAGGGAGAGAGAGAGAGAGAGAGAACTCTCTGCCCAGACAGGAATAAATAAACACAGGATCTTATAAATTGTGAATAAATGCACAGATTAGTGTGTGCAGGCGTCACAAAGTTCCCCCTGTCTGCAGCCCGCCGTTCTGGGTTAGCACGAGACGACATCAGGCATCAGCTGGGGTGGGGGTGGGGGGGGGCTTAGATTCAACCACTTAAACCCTGTTTCATATATTGTGTTTAACACAAACATCTTTTGGGGGTCCTGGGACTTTTTGGCACCAAATCTTTTTCAGGTGGCCGTCCGCAGACAAATAACGTATATGAATTTCAAAATATGCTTAAAACTTAAAATGCCACCTTTTGTTAACCCCTTGAACCCCCCAGCATCGTTATTCCGGGGGTGAACAGTCGCCAATCTATACAAGCTGACAACGCGTTCTGGCAATTTGTGTACAGTGAAATTAAGAGCATATCAAATGCACTCTTTACAGGTCAGTTTTATGATGGGCCTAAAGTGGTACTGAATTTGCTCAGCTCCACAAAAAGCGAATTCATCCTGGTGTATGACGGAGGCCAATGTCACGACAAATGAATCACTGTGGTACGATTATTGTTAGCGCTTTGTTATCTCAATAAATAATAATAATAATAATGAATTGCATTTTTATAGCGCTTTTCCAAGTGCTCAAAGCGCTTTACAATGGTTCATTCATTCATACATTGGGAGGTGAAGCGGCGAACAGTCGACGCCAGCGTCTTCACTTCCCACATCCACACACAGATGGTGGCGAGCTCACACCGACCAACTCATTGGAGGCAATGTAGGGTTCAGTGTCTTGCCCAAGGACACTTCGACATGTGGGACAGGAGAAGCCGGGATTCGGACCGCCGACCCATGGATCATTGGACGACCTGCTCTACCTCCTGAGCCACAGCCGCCCAAAAAGCAAATAATCGTCCCATGATCTCCCATCCCTGGACATGACATGAAAACGCTTGAAGCATATAGCATATAGCGTATAGCGGGACGGAGGGCAAGAGGAGGAGGAGGAGATGGGAGAGAGAGAGAGGAGGTGCTGCATGGCAGGAAGAAAGTTGTTTTCTTCTGCGTAAAATATGTTAAAAGTAAACAGGGCATAGAGGCTACGTGGATGACAGACGAGCGGAGAGAAGGTTCAGCCTGTGTGTGTGTGTGTGGGTGGGGGGTGGGGGGGGGGGGGGGGGCAAATATCTCCATAAGTGTATAGCAGAATTTGACATATAATACTTTTTGAGCACCATTTTCCTAGTCTTCATGTTTTAATGGTTCAGAAGAGATTATAGGCATACGATTAGGAAACGATTCAGGTTGGATTAGCCATGTGTAGAGGTGAGGTTTTGGGGTTATTGTTGGAGTTCTGGCTGATTTATACGCACGGTGTAGTCGTGTACCAAAATAGCCGGTCTAAAACTGCCAGAACAAATCGTAAAAAGAATATATAGCATTCATAAAATTGCTGTACTAACATTCTGATGTCCTCGGGAGTATAGTAATACCTGTGTGTGTGCGTGCGTGCGTGCGTGCGTGCGTGCGTGCGTGCGTGGCGTGGCGTGGCGTGGCGTGGCGTGGCGTGGCGTGCGTGGCGTCAGCTTGCACCTCTATGACAGATTCAAAATATACCCATCTGTGTTTTGAGATGCAGTTGACAGTGTGTGTGCGGGTGTGCGTGCGTGCGCGCGTGTCCGAGACGTGTATACACATCTACAGTACAGTCAATGAAGACTGCAGGGTGCTCTGTTCGTATGCAAGCGAGCGCGGGTGTGTGTGTGTGTGTGTGTGTGTGTGTGTGCGGTTCCTGAACACCCATGTAGAGCATAACATTGAGCCAGCAGTAGAGCAGGAATCGTCTGGGGTTTTAATAGTTTATTTCCCGGTGCCGTGCAGAAACCCTGTATCTCTGTTGTATAATGAAGGAGACAGGTCTCCAGTTCTGGTCTCTGAACGGAGCCGTGGGTTCGGATCCCTCTTCTGACACTGTGTGTAATGAAGCAGGCGGGACACTGCGGAAGTAATCAGTGGTGGAAAGTAGCTAAGTACATTTACTTAAGTCCTGTAATTAAGTTCAATTTTGAGGTATTTGTACTTTACTTGAGTATTTCCAATTTCCAATACTTTTACTTCTACTCCACTACATCTCAGAGGCAAATATTGTACTTTTACTCCACTATATTTATTTGAAAACATTAGTTACTATAGTTAAAACAGCACATCTACAAGCTCACTCTTGCCTGATTATCAGACTGTAGCAGTCCACTAAGAGAGTGGGCGGGGTCTTTGGGCTGGATCCAGGCTAAGCTCACTCATGATTTTAATACATTTGAAAAATGGAAAAGTAACAGTTTTGGACGTACAAGGTTTCCAACTGTCAGCAATAATATCTGCGTTGGCACAGTGCGCTGTGTTTGTCTATTGTGTTGCGTGCAATAGCACAGCACAATATTGTGCAATAGCGCAATAGCATGACATCCTAATTTGGCCCACACAATATCATTGGCCAGCCCTGCTGCTTTCTGGTTCACCCCACTGCACTAATACCAACATACTTTTATTGGTGCAGTGGGGCTACAGCCGTAAAGGTTACGGGTCCTTTTTGTTGCTCTCTCTGAGCTAACCCACTTTCAACCTGGCATCCCTTAAATTGGCCGTGTCATTAATACAGTAGGTATAAAGTAAGGTGAGCTAAGGGACTATATTTGTCCCCACGGGGCAATACTGGTAGTGCAGCACTTTCGCAGTAACACAGTAAAAAACAGTAGCCGAACGGATTGCGGAGCGGTCTTGATACCGGAAGGTCGCCAGTTCGAATCAGCGGTCCGACACGTTAAAATTACCACCGCTGAAGTGCCCTTGAACAAGGCATTGAACCACTACGATGAAATGTTCTATGAGCAGGGCCTGGCTGGAAACAAGTTCTTGAGCTTAGCCCAGATACCCTGGGTAAATATAGTAATCATTTCATTTCATTTCATTTCACACAAAAACGCACAAGACAATTGAAATGCAACATACAAAATACATTTGTTTAAAAATTATTATAATACTGAATCTATCTATAAATGCACAGCATTTCTCTGTACGTATGTACAGTTGTAATGCACGGAACTCGAGAACCGACTTCAAATACACGCGTTCCACAGGGAGTGCAGTGCCCGGTGTCGAGTCGGTCAGACCCACGGTTGTCCAGAACCGCCACAAAAGGCCTCTGCCCGGGCTCTAGACAGGGCCATTGCCCATGCTCCATATATGGAGCTGGCCTGTTCTGACATCACAACACTCCATATTTGGGCATGCCTGACACAGAACTCCATATATAGGAATAAAAGGACACAGAGAGACAGATACAGAAATCTCCATATATGGGCATAAAAGGGACACAGACAGATGGGTAGAACGGGTACAATGGATAGCCGGGTGGGGCATGGATCTCCAACTTCCATCGTCCACCGATTTGGTGCTCTACAGCCGAACACCGGTCTAGTAATAAATATAGTGCATACAATTTATACAGCACTTTTCTAGATACTCAGTCGCTTTACAGAAAACAAAATAAGACCAATTTTATTAGGAAAAAAATAGTTAAAATGCTATTTTCAAAAGATTTTTATACATTTGAAAACTTGAAACGGGACGTAAAGCATAATGAGTACTACTTTACATTTTGATGACAATTATCTTGTACTTTTACTTAAATACATTTGTCATTCCAGACTTTTACTTGTAATACTATTTCCATGTTGCAGTATTGATACTTTTACTTAACCCATTTAGACCTAAGGACGCATGTGTGTCATATTATAGCTTTAAACCCATTTTGGGCGGGAACCCCTTTTGGTGTTTTAACTAAGCATTATGTTATACTTTAGCTATTGAAAAATAGCAGATCTACAAGCTCATAGCGCGCCACCGAGTGGCGCGCTATGAACTTGTAGGTCTGCTATTTTTGAAAAATCGTAAAAATGCGGCACAAATCTTTGAATATATATTATTTCAAAGCGAACGTTTTTTTTATTTCGACGTCAGGCCTGAATGGGTTAAGTTTAAAAAAGGGTACTTTTTCCGCCACTGTACAGTACAGTATGGACACAGCACAGTACTTGTGTAATGGAAGAAGAAAAAAGGTGGGGGAAATAAAGTATCTCTCTCCCTTTTTGCTCCTGGGTGGCGCCCTCCCTCGCCTACCTGGTCGTACCCTCCAGATGTGCCCGAGGGGCTGAATGGGCCGATAGAAAGGCCTGGACCGGGCTGCTCTCGGCGGGCCGGGGTGGGGCGGGTGGCCAGCACGCGCGCGCACACACACACACACACACACACACACACACACCGCACAGGGCAAACGTCAACGCTGCTACTGGAAAAACTGAGCCAAGCGAAATGGCAAGCGTGCATTGGAAGGTGTGTTTGAGACGGTGTGTGTCTCGTCGTCGGCATAAGTTGTAGTTTATGTTATGCGGGAAGGAGCTGTGCGTGTGTGTGTGTGCGCGTGCGTGTGCGTGTGTGTGTGTGTGTGTGTGTGTGTGTGTGTGCGTGCGCGTGTGTGTACACGTGTGCGTGCCTGCCCATGTGTGCAGCCTCTGTGCTTACAGTAGGTTTTATGTACATGATCAAAATGTGTCTTTCACTGTGTGTGTGTGTGTGTGTGTGTGTGTGTGTGTGTGTGTGTGTGTGTGTGTGTGTGTGTGTGTGTGTGTGTGTGTGTGTGTGTGTGTGTGTGTGTGTGTGTGTGTGTGTGTGTGTGTGTGTGTGCGTGCGCGTGCGTGCGCGCGCGCGCGCGCGCGCGCGCGCGCGTGCGTGCGTGCGTGCGTGCGTGCGTGCGTGCGTGCGTGCGTGCGTGAGAGAGCGCGACAAAGAGAGGCAGACCAAAATATTATCCGACACTTTTAAAGTGACCAGTAAAAGCCCTTCATCCCATAAATAATACCAAAGCCTGATTTACACTTTGCCGCACAACGGTGTACCGTGCCAAAAACAGAAGATCTACAAGCTCAAACAGGGCTTGCTCCGCGATGCGTTGTGAGCTTGTACTTGGCTTATTTTCGGTGCAGTGTGTGCAGTTCGTATGGGTTGAAAAGGTTCTCCCAAGTTCACTTAAAACTATTGTCTTCGTAGAACTCAAACCCCAAGTGGGCGAAAAAGAGGCCTAGAATCCAATCCCGCCAGACAAATCTCCTGCATGCTTTCCTAATATCCATGACCATCTCTATGAAGATGAAATAAAGAACACACCGGAGGAGAGAGAACTGCATTTTTTGTGTGCCTTTTGTGCCAGTGGTGGAAAGTATTATATAATTTTGAGGTATTTTCACTTCAAAAGTTCAATACTTTTACTTCTACTCCACTGCATCTCAGATCCAAATATTCCACTACATTTATTTGAGAACTTTAGTTTTTGTAGATTTTGAAAGCAAACGACTTCAGCCCTATGCATTTCGGCCATTTGAAAATAGCTGATCTATAAGTTCACAATGCGTCGCAATGCAACGCAATGTGGGCTTGTAGATGTGCTATTTTCAAAAGATTTGTATACATTTGAAAACATTCTAGTATTTTCTACTTTTGGTAATTTTAGTATTTCTAAGTTGCAGTGTTGATACTTTTATAAACACGCGAGTACTTTTTCCACCACTGCCTTTTAGGTGGAAATAACAAGAAAATCGGCCCCACACACAGACACCCACTCCACCGACGAACCTTCCAACGCCCCAAAGCACTGGCCCGCGCCACCAGTAAAAGCCTCCCCTCCCATTAAAATCTCGACAAGTGAGTGTATCCTCAGAAACCCACAGCACAGAGGTCGTGTGTTTCCCCTCGCGAGTCGGCGTCATTACTCATCACTCATCAAAGCCACTGCGCTTCTCCTTACCGTAAAAAACCCTCCCTCAAAGGTATTCGTCTTTTTACTGCCGCTTTGGTTTTAGCTGCATCATAATTTCAGCCCGAGATTTCTTGGCGTTCGTTCGCTCCCTGCTAAGGACTTTGTTTTTCGGGGCAGGGATAATGAGCACTGGGTTCGGTCCCACAGCCATATCGACTCCATAGCCCTCGGTTTCCCGGCTGCGTGGGAGAGAGACACGAGATGAGACAAAAGGATGAGTTACAGCCCTTCCTTTTGCGAGGAGAATCAGACGAGGCAACGTCCTCTGCTGCTCTGCCTCTGAAATGTGGTCCAACACGGAAATGGGGGAGAGACAAACTCGGGGGGATTGTGTTTTTGCGGCTCATCTCCCAGAATCAAGCGGTGGAATAGAACCGTTTAGTGGCCAAAGAGTCGGGAGATGCGTGGGAGAGGAGAGAGGGGGTTATGCGCAGGTGTGTGCGTGTTGTGTTTGTGTGTGCGTGCGTGTGTGTAAAAGAGAGTGAGTGAGGTCACAGGGAGATACTGGTATTCAATCTTTGATGAGCTGATTTCCTTGTCCACAAAAAAACCCCTACATTTCTAAATCGGAGCATATCCAGTAGCATTACGTTTCAAAGTTTCCAGGTTCCACGATCGGAATATTTCCAGTGAAACGGGGAAGCGGGGTGGAGTAAGGTTGCACTAAAGGCCCTCGCATCCAAATCGCATTCTTCTTCATGCTTTCATTTGCAATTTCACATACCTATATCTAGTCAATTCACGTTTTCACATCAGAAATGTTGCAGGGGGGGGGGGGGGGGGTTTAGGGGGGGAATCAAGGTCGAGTTTTCCAATGTTTCAGTTCCGAAATGCACACACCTGACCAATTAATAGTCGGGCACATCAGAATAATGCACACATCTGACCAATTAATAGTCAGGCACGTCAGAATGTGCGTCTGAATTATTCATACATTTGTGCTGCTGGTTACTCACATCGCTGCCTGTGGGTAATGACCTTGACTCGCAATAAAACGGCTGATGGCAGCACAAGATTTAATATTAGTTATAAAACTATTTTAAAGGGTCTGTGGGGAACTCACATTTCTGTATTTTTTACAAGACACACTTTGGCCAATTTGGATCTTCTGTTATTTAGCTATTATTCATATCGTCTCTGTCGGGCGGGGGGGGGGGGGGGGGGGGGGGGGGGGGGGGGGGGGGGGGGGGGGGTCCATACGTTCAAAAACTGTTACTTTTCAGGATTCAAATAAAAAAACAAACGGCAAAAGCAGCAGATGGACAAGCACAAAACGCTTCGCGTTGCGACTCGAGCTTGTGGAATCTGCTGCTTTTGATGCTTTTGAGTGACGCTGTAGTATGATCAAGTATAGGGGCATTAACCCATTCTGGGTGGGAACCCCTTTTGGTGTTTTAAACATTGTTATAATTTAGCTATTGAAAAATAGCAGCTCTACAAGCTCGTAGCGCGCCACCGAGTGGCGCGCTACGAGCTTGTAGGTCTGCTATTTTTGAAAAATCGTGAAAATATTTATTTCAGAAAACTGGAGGATTTAGAAAATTTACAAAAGAAACACAATAAGTTAAAATATGGAGATAGGAGGTTTCTGCCCGACAGCGACGATCTATAGTGTGTGGTGTTTGTTACCCCAATAAGTATTGTTCCAGACTCCAGGTTTTCAAATATAAAATGTTTTCCTGCAGACATAGTGCTTTTGAAACCATGCTGCTGCATGTGTTTAATTCGCTCTCTCTGTCCAGCTAGTTAAGTGTTCAGTTCGTCGACTAAAACCATGACGAAGAATGTCCGTCGACTGCATTTTGTCACTGACTATATTAAAACTAAGCAATGACGGCTAAAACTAAGACTAAATATATTGACAATTTCAGACTAGACTAAAAGGCCTCAGATGAGTAAAATAAAATGAAATTTTATTCAAAAGACTATGACTAAAACTAAATGAAATTATAATACTTATACATTTGCTGTCAAAATCAACATCGTTTCTCTCTTTTTACAGAATGGTTCCATCCCTGTGAAGCACAGCAGTTCAGAACCGTTTGGAAAAGGTGAGGCCTGCTTTTTAACCCCTTTTTCTTCCCAATTTAGTCACCTATTTTGGGCGGGAACCCCTTTTGGTGTTTTAAACATTATGTTGTAATTTAGCTATTGAAAAATAGCAGATCTACAAGCTCATAGCGCGCCACCGAGTGGCGCGCTACGAACTTGTAGGTCTGCTATTTTTGAAAAATCGTTAAAATGTGCCTCAAATCTTTCCGAAAATTGTCATGATTTAGAAAACTTTTTTTTTTAAATGTCGACGTCAGACCTGAATGGGTTAATGCCAATCGATTCCTCCCCATACACATTTCTGTGTATTGTCACTGCTGTCGTATCCCACTGACTCACCATAGCAGTGAGGAGCTCCCACCGGGAGGACGTAGACTAGAGCCTTCGTCCCACAGTTGCCGCCTCCCAGCCCGTAGGGTTACGTGCCGTGACAAATCACACTCCCCACCCGGCTTCCCATGGGCTAGTAGTGTTACTACTGTAGACGCACGACAAAGCCCAAACGTGCATCACGGTGGATTCGAACCCACAACCTCCGCGGTGGTGGGCACTTTACCACTGCGCCACCCGAGCACCCTGACTGTCGATTTGTGCCAAAGAACGTTATAATCTGGGCCGTGGCTCAGCGGTCCAGGCACCTTGGCTGGTAATCCAGTCTGGCAGTGTGCCGCAGGTTCGACTCCCGATCCCGACGGCCTTTACTGTATGTCATCCCCCCATCTCCCTCCTCATTTCCTGTCAGCCTACTGTCTGTCCCTCCATAAAAAAATATAAAATAAAGGCGAAAGTCACAAAAAAAATAAAAAAAATAACGTTATAATCGTTGCCGTCAGGCAGAAACCTTGTATTATCTCCATCCATATTTCAACTTTATTTTCTATTTTTTTGTAAATGAACGTCCTACTTTGTCATTCTAGAGCGTCGCACAAAAGTAGCAAAAATAGCCCAACTACAAGATCACAACGTGTCACGGTACGATGCGTTTTGCTAGCTCTTGCTATTTTTTCAAAATTAAAAAAAAATCTTCTAAATCCTCCAGTTTTCTGAAATAAATATTTTCACGATTTTTCAAAAATAGCAGACCTACAAGCTCGTAGCGCGCCACTCGGTGGCGCGCTACGAGCTTGTAGATCTGCTATTTTTCAATAGCTAAATTATAACATAATGTTTAAAACACCAAAAGGGGTTCCCGCCCAAAATAGTTTTAACTGAAAGTGGTCGGGTCTGTCTGAGGGTTTTACGAAATATTGAACCAATGAAACGTATTAACAGCTTGTGACTTAATAATACCAACATTGGATCCATGGGAACACACGCAAAGGAGTTGGCATTCCTCAACCACAGTCCCTGCAAATCAAATCAGCGAACACATTAGAGACCAGTTTGTGTTTTATGCACAACCCTCAGTCTCCCATGTCACATTGAAACTGTATTTAGTTTTTCCAAAAGGGGCGGAAAGCGAAATTGGTTAATGTAGCAAGACATGCATCTTATGCCCAGTAATGTACAGAGTGTCAATTTAACTCTTGAGAGTGTAAAAATGGAACCAAATGGACCCATACGGTTCCATTTGGCTCCATTTTGTGCATGCTCAGAGTTTAGCGGTCCATTTCTTTAACATTTTGTCCATTTACATTTACCACAGAGTATGTGCATTATATTGACCATATTACTTACGCAGCCTTTCAGAAAGTGGTTTAATAACTGCTTATTTGCTCTCTAGTTTGTGTCCGGCATTTCTTTGGCGTTCATCAACACTCCCCCCCCCCCCCCCCCCCCCCCCCCCCCCCGATGGAAAGTGCCGATGTAAGACGTTTGGCCAGAGACCCATATACACCTGGGTTAAGTCATATTTGCATGTGGTCTGTGAATATTTGAACGAGCCGAGCTGTGCTTTGGCCCGCGCTGCCAGACACTTAAACAACCTCCGAAGTGGAAAACATCAGCTGAGAGATAACATAAATCAACCCTGCCGCTGCTTTGGTATTAAAACGGGCTTCTGCAATTCTTTCAGCGGTGGAAGGAATATTTTTACTTAAATGTATACCGATACCGCAATATAGGGCATTCACTTCTAGTCATTTTTACTAGTTGACTAGTTGCCTAGTTTACTAGTCGACTAGAGTCGACTAGTCGACTAGTTGTTTAACTACCTATTATGTAAAAAATAAAATAAATTAAAAAAATAAACTTATTTTTTTCTTTTTTCTTTTTGTTGAAATAAATATTTGTACATTGAAAAACTGTGTACATGGTGACTATAACTATAATCTACCTGATCTTGAGGCCTACAAAATCGGGGGGGGGGGGGGAAATATATATATATACTTTTTTTCTTGTCAACTAGTCAACTAGTACCAACAAGGTCGACTAGTGGATTTACTAGTCGACTAAGAAACTAGTCGACTAGTTGCTTAATGCCCTAGCGCAATATAAAAATACAGTTTCTCTTAGTCTCTTAGCAGACGCTCTTATCCAGAGCTACTATACTTTCAAACAAGCAAGATAAATCACACACTGTATATGGAATGCAGACCGAGTAGAAAGAAATTGTGCCATTTTCATCATCATTAGTGAGGACCAATTATATGAAGATAGGTTGAAAAGTGGTGAAGTGCTCCTTTAAGGACAAAAAAAGCACACATCTGCAAGAAAGATTTCCAGAAATAATAATAATATATAGGCTATATTTGTTTTTATTTGATATCATTCATGTGCGTGTAGTGTACTGTACCTTTGAAGTTACACAGCAGGTACTTGGCCCACGTACGTAAAACGACCATGTAAAACTTCCAACTAAGAAAGGTAGAAGTCAACTCACTTTTATTTGCAAAGCACATTTAACCCGCAAAGCAAATATACCACATTTAAACTCTATTTATCCAGGAAGTCACAGTGAGATTAAAATAATTAAAAAATAACTCTTTTCCAAGTGAGACCGCATTCTACAGTAGCCAAAACGGAAGGCGTTGTGCGCTTGTATATCTGCTATTTTCACTAGTCTATGGGTCTCGGGCAAACGTCTAACCTCTCGCTTGGGTCTCGACTTGAAAAGTTTGGGAACCACTGCTAGTATATTCTTCTACATTTTCTAATTGTTGACTTATTGTAAATTAAGTAGGCTAATGCAGATGTTTAACAGATGTTTGTGGTGCTCCGACTACTGTTGGACTGTACTTCAGATTGTTTAACCTGCGACTGCATCAATACTATGTGTGCAGCGCTGCACAGCAGGCTGTGTGTGTGTGTGTGTGTGTGTGTGTGTGTGTGTGTGTGTGTGTGTGTGTGTGTGTGTGTGTGTGTGTGTGTGTGTGTGTGTGTGTGTGTGTGTGTGTGCGTGTGCGTGTGCGTGTGTGAGGTAGGAGAGAGAAAAAGAAAAACCAGTGGTAGAAGAAGCACTTTACAGTACATTTGACTTTAGTAAAAGTACATTTTGTTATTTTTGTTTAAATGTACCAACCTTTTCGAAATGAGCTATAAAAGAAGTATAAAGTATTGGGAAAAATGGACACTGCTCAAGTAAAGTAAAAGCACCTCAGAATTGTGCTTAAAGTACAGTATATACTTGAGTAAATATAATTAGTTACTTTTTTCCACCACCGGAGAGAAGACTGAGAGGTAGGTAGTCAGGAAGCGTCTGTACGCACAGAAGACTCTTTGTCTGACAAGCTGGGTGAACCCCCTCCCCTCTCTCTCTCTCTCTCTCTCTCTCTCTCTCTCTCTCTCTCTCTCTTAGTAACACACTGACATCTGACCTAACACTGCTCCAGTCTTGTAGCAGTATACACGCCGTGGGGGGGGGGGGGGGGGATTGACAAAGTACTCGCATGTTTCTTTTTTTTTACTAAAGTATTTATTTCAGTATCAATACCTTACCACAGTGTAGACATATTCTGTAAGGGTAAAAAGGTTGGTATTCAAAATGTACTCATGGATTAAAGTTCTCAGTCGCCACGACTGATTTCAGTATTTATGAATCCATCATCATGTCTTCTTTGGAGGCATGTTGCACAGCGAAAATAGACGATCTACATGCTCTCAATGCACGACGCATTGAGAGCATGTAGATCGTCTATTTTCGGTTATTATTTTAGAGCATTTGAGGTGGTCAAACTAACAATGTTCTGAAGCATCTTCCATAACATCTGTAATAGTCTGTAATACTGTCTGTCTGTCTGTCTGTCTGTCTGTCTGTCTGTCTGTCTGTCTGTCTGTCTGTCTGTCTGTCTGTCTGTCTGTCTGTCTGTCTGTCTGTCTGTCTGTCTGTCTGTCTGTCTGTCTGCATATGATTGGAGTGTCTGCCACTGATCTCTGCGAATGCGGAAAACCACAGACTGTTGAACACATCATCAGTGAATTCCCAACCTTCAAATCACCCCATGGAGTCAGCGGACTAATTGAACTGGATGATGATAGCATTTCTTGGCTGATGTCCAAATTGCCTGTGTAGCTCTACACAAACGAACGAACGAACGATCATTTTACATATTGTGTTGATTGTTTAGGAATCGGCACTAGTGTGTGGGGCGGCTCTCACAAATCGCACATTTAGGACTTAGGCCTGACTCACACCTTCGCAACAGATTGATGTATACTTGTTGTATGAGACTTATTGACTGATGCAAGCTCACAATGCATTTCCAATGGGAGTCACATGGTTTGACACAACATTTGTGTTGTATGAGGGGGAGGGGGGCAGTCGAAACACAGCCGAAAGGCGTGATTTCTTTCTACGTACGCTTTAAGACATAGACCCGCCCTTGGTGACGCCCCGCGCGTCTGATTGGCCAGAGCTCGTTGTTGTCAATGTCAGAAACAGTCAGAGATGGCGGCGCAGTACAATAATGTTTATGTTGACATCTCTAGCGTGCTTTCCTATGGATACTGTTGACTTTGTCATAAAGACTCAACACATTACATCAATCAGTGCTGAAGATCAACAATAGTGACAAATTAATTTTATCGGGGACGGCGACAGATACATGTTGGCGTTTTAATATTATTATCGCTAAATCGCTAACGTTTTAATATTATTATCGCTAAGCTTCTCCCTACTTCTCTCCCTACTTCCTCTACTCTTCTTCTGACACCACAGCATAGCTAGCCAATAAGAGGGTTCGCGGCCAATCAGAGGCAGGCGGGCCGCGCGGGGCGTCACCAAGGGCTGGGTCTATGTCTTAAAGCGTACGTAGAAAGAAATCACGCAGCCGAAAGCCATACAACACAAATGTTGTGTCAAACCATGTGACTTCCATTGGAAATGCATTGGGGCAAGATGTATCACACCCTTTCATACATCTAGCATGCATCAATGTTGTATGCTAGATGCGAAGGTGTGAGTGGTTAATGTACAGCTTTGTGATAATAATAAAAAATAAAATAATCACTTTTCACTAAAGTTTTCAAATAATTGTAGTGGAGTACAATATTTGCCTCTGAGACTTAGTGGAGTACAATTAAATAAAAAATTGGAAATACTCCAGTATAGTAAAAGAAAAAGAAATTTTACTTGCAGCGGAGCGGTACATTTTCAGGCGTTTAGCCGACGTTCTCGTCCAAGCTTTGCAATAGCCAGGAGTTCCTTCCAAGGGTTTTCTCAACTCTTCCTACTTCCGGGCAAGGAAGCTTACAGGAGGAAAAGTCATGGTCACGTGACTGGGCTGTGCCATGGCGCTCTCGGTGGCAAATCTCGCAGCGGAAGTTGGATGAAATGCAGGGCAGTGAATGGAGCCGACTGGACCAGCTCATTAACAAACACTATTTATGAAACATTGAGACCTTTGTCATATAATCGGGTCAGGAATTTAAAAGAGGACATATCACTGGTTGTTTTCCAATAACTTGCTTTTCGAGTTCCACAGTACATCATGTTATTGAGGCATCTAAACAGTGGCAAGTATCGTTTCTGTCTCTTGAGTATCGCAAGATTTGCTTGCCAGACAGGAAACGGTGGAGTCCTGTGATACTTGGCACGTCAGAAACTAGTTTGTGCTCTTTAGATTCCTCTATAAAATTACACAGTGTACACATCGAAAGGTCTCATTGTATTATAAATAGTGTTTGTTCATGAGCTGGTCCAGCCGGCTCCATCCACTGCTATGTATTTCATCGAACTTCCGCTGCGAGATTTGCCACCGAGAGTGTCAGCCCAGTCACGTGACCATGACTTTTCCTTGTGTAAGCTTCCTTGCTTCCGGGCTGCTTCCCTACTTCCTTCACAGGTGTTACCGATGATACTAATTAATGCTCTGTTCCATTTAGTGTGCAGTGGATCTCAAACTTTTTTTTTAATTTCAAGGACATGCACCCATAACTCTGAGAGTGAACAAATGGAACCAAATGGACCCTTTCGGTTCCATTTGTACACTCTCAGAGTTACACACTCGTACGGGGCTATTTGGAACCCACTCAAGGACACTTTGAGACCCACTGGTGGAGCAGATAGTTTCCAGTGAGCCAACATGCACAATAGCAGCACCCTGACTCTGTTTGACTCAACTCTCGTTGCGGACTCGTAGATCGGCCTCGTCGGTAACTTGGTACACGATGAGGTATCGGCCGACCATCGGGGCTTAAAGCTTTCCAAGGTTTTTTTTCCCCCATCTCTCGATTGGAAAAGCCTAACTGTTTTTGTTTTTAGTCTTTTATGTTTTTTTGGAAACGTTTCAAACGCATTGATTGAAATGCACTCGATGGTGGTCGGTCGGACGGAGATCAAGCTTAAACAACGTTTTGTTTTCTCTTGCCTCGGGTCTTTGTGGAAAAAGCACGACGTTAGTAGTTTAAACTGGCACGCACGTATACCTCGCCCATCGGACGTGTCCTCTGCCAATGCCAAGAAAGCGCAGTGGTGAGTAATTTAAGTACATTTACTCAACTACTGTACTTAAAGGGGCATTCCACTCATTTTCAACATTTTACTATGTCATTAATGTACCTTAGAGCTGTTGTGTGGAAATAATAAAAAAGTTCCCCCATTCTGTGTTTCCTAGAACTAGAGGTCTGAAAAAAGGTCTGAAAAAAATCATTAACATGGTGAAACACATCTTGATGATGTCATCAAGATGTGTTTCACCATGTTAATGATTTTTTCCATAATTACAGTTCTAGGAAACACAAAATGGGGGGACTTTTTTATTATTACCACACAACAGCTCTAAGGTATATTAATGACATAGTAAAATGTTGAAAATGGGTGGTTTTCCCCTTTAAGCACAATTTTGAGGTATTTTACCAATTTTCAATAATTTTACTTCTACTCCACTAACATCTCAGAGGCAAGTATTGTACTTTTTACTCCACTACAATTATTTGAAAACGTTAGTTACTAGTCACGTTACTTACTAGTTACTTAGTTTGTAGCTTTTGATTATTATCAAAACATACCTTAACCACATATATATTTTGGCCATTTGAAAATAGATGATCTACAAGCTCATCAACGCGACGCATCTTCTATCTTCAAGAGATGTTTATACATTTGAATACTCAAAATGGAACATTCTGCATAATGAGTACTTTTACATTTGGTACTTTAAAGGACAACTTTAGTTTTTTTTCAACCAAGGTTCATGTTTTAGGTTGTTATGAGAGAAAGTAAAAGATGATGTTTTTCATTTGCTGCTTTCGTTTTAGGGATTTTAGCTATTTTTGACAGGGAGGCGGGGGCATTTGAACATGGGGCTAAATATGTATTTCTTTTTACAACATTTTATAGAGATTTATTATTTTATTATTTACTATAGTCCTACTAGACCATCTGGCCACAAAAGATCACAGGATCTACTGAACGTGAAGGTAGCCTACTGGGGGGAAGCCACACTGTGTCATAGGCTCAATATGTCAGTTTGACACATTCAGTAGATCCCGTGATCTTTTGTGGGCCAGATGTAATTTCTTGGGGTCTAGTAGGACTATAGTAAAGAATAAAAAAATAAATCGCTATAACATGTTAAGATTGTAAAGAAATACATATTTAGCCCCATGCTCGAATGCCCCCGCCCCCCCTGTCAAAAATAAATCCCTAAAACTAAGGAAAGCAGCAAATGAAAAAAAAATTACACTCACCTTTTACTTTCTCTAATAACAACCTAAAACATGAACCTTGGTTGAAAAAAACTAAAGTTGTCCTTTAAGTACATTTTGATGTGAACATTTTTGAACTTTTACTCAAGTCCATTTTGAATTCCGGACTTTTACTTGCTGCAATATTGATACTTTTACTTAAGTAAAAAATGTGAGTACTTTTTCCACCACTGAAAAAACGATGGCGACGCAAAAGAAACGCATGGGGGGAGAAATTATCTGAGAGAGAGACAGAGAGAGGGAGAGAGAGAGAATTCTTGTGGTCATCAAAGTCATTCCAAACATTTCCATACATGAGAGAGAGAGAGAGAGAGAGAGAGAGAGAGAGAGAGAGAAGGCAGAAACAAGAAGAGTGACAGTGAAGGGGGTATAGTAGTGATATTGGGCGGGCATGGTTGAGTTTGGGTCGAATCTTCAATGGAAGTCTATTCAAAGCCGATGAATGGGAGAGACCCACCGCCTCATCCCACCCTACTACACCCCCAAAAAACCCATTTCTCTCTCTCTCTCTCTCTCTCTCTCTCTCTCTCCCGCTCTTCTCCGCTCCGCTCTCTCTCTCTCTCTCTCTCTCTCTCTCTCTCTCCCGCTCTTCTCCGCTCTCTCTCTCTCTCTCTCTCTCTCTCTCTCTCTCGCTACATCTTTTTTTCCTCCTTTTTCTTATTTTTTTTCTGCCTGTCCGTAGATTTAATTAAACGGGCCCCCTGGTGAGACCAAAGGCTCTCTTTCTCCAAATGCACGGACGGACAGCTATATAGAGAAAAACACGTGTGCGCACGCATACAAACACACACACACACACACAATCACACACACACACACACACACACACACACAATCACACGCGCGCGCGCACAGACACGATAGTATTACTATACATGTGAGGATCCTCTGTTGATTTCCATTGGCCGCCACGGTTGTTTGACTGATTAATTGAATACTTTATTAACAGTTTACAGGAAACTGAGGAAAGCACAGTTCGATAGAATGTCTGCTAAGAGGATTTTAAGCCAAGAAAGCCTATATACTCAATTCGGTTCCTCCTCATGTCTGACCTTGAAATCATGACCTCCGACCTCCCTAACAGTCGCACAGTGAGGATCAGTGTTGCCACGTTTGCTTATTATAAGCAACTTTGGGCTTTTTTTCAACTAAAGTTGCTTGTAAAAATTGGTGGTGGCGTGTTGCGTTTTTTGGGGGCTTGTTTCTAAAGTGTAGTTGCTTATTTGGGGCTTGCTTTATGAACCCCCAACTGAAAATAATTTGTAGCAGGGAGTCAGGGACCCCATGCAAAATCTGTGTTGGTTCATAAAGGTGTGTGTTGTTCAAAAAAAAAATATTGGTTGCTTACGGTATTTCATTCGTGAAATCTGGCAACACTGGTGAGGATCGACGAAATCTCCACCAGTTTACACGTTCTCCTCTTTATGTCATCTGGTCCTCGCAAGAATAGAATTATGAAAGTACACACACACATACACACACACACACGTACATGTACACGTACACGTACGCACACTCTCTCTCACACACACACACACACACACAGACATACATGTACGGTAATTAAATATTGAGCTGATAAAATTGGCAATATTGTTGTGGTAGAGCAAGGAGACAGACAGACAGACTGGATAATGAGCGAACCACTGCTTTGGATACATGTGGATTGATGTCTCGTTTTTAGTCTTTTCATATGTCTGATGATCACAGACACCTCACACCTGTGTGTTTGTGTTGTGTGCATTCATTATGTATGCATTCTGTGTGTGTGTGCGCGTGTGTGTGTGTGTGTGTGTGTGTGTGTGCGCGTGCGTGCGCGCTGTGAGAATGAAAGCTGAGGATTTGACAGTATATGCTAGACAGGCAGCCGGCCTTGTACCCGTCGAGTGTGTGCGCTCGCGCGTGTGAGAGAGAAGCTGTAGCAAACATCGTGGACTGATCAGGGATAATGTTTTCTCTCCTCTCTCTCCCCGCAGGCTGTCTCAGCTCCCCTACAAGACGGAGGACCTGGCCCAGCACATGTTAATGGCCATCCCCAAGGACCGCATCTCCGCCCAGGACGCCCTGAACCATCCCTACTTCAGCACGCTGCCTCCGCCCGTCACGCAGCTCCGAGACAGTACGCAGCGCACACTCACTTTGTGTTATAATGATGGTCTCTCTCTCCTCCGTCTTACAGCATGTACGCGCACGTCGCGCGGTCGGGCAGACACGCACGTCGACACACACACACACACACACACACACACACACACACACACACACACACACAGTTCAAGGATAATAATTCATGCACAATCTGATCGAATTTTCACGGGTGCTGCTGGATAAAAAAATGTCAAGTTCAAAGATACAAAAAAAAAAAACTAAAACATTTTCCACACACCATCTTTAATGCTGCCTACCACTGAGTGAATGTTTATTAAACAAACAACGTTTAACCCATTCTGGGCGGGAACCCCTTTAGGTGTTCTAACCCTTCTGGACGGGAACCCCTCTTGGGGTTCTGTACAGTATGTACAGTATTCAAAAATGACAAGAAATTGATGCTGCTATATAAATATTTGAAGTTTTTCAGAAAACTTAGGTCAGGATTTAGAAGGCTTTTTTAGAATCTGCTTCAGTCCAAAATAAAGGAACAACGTTTCGACCTAAAGAGTTCTTCTGTCGTCATCAGGTCCATGAACCTGATCGATACCTCTTAGGTCCAAGCGTTGTCCGTTTGTTTAACCACTTGAACCCCAGCATCCTGGGTCTATACACAAATTGGCAGATGTACAAGCTTGTAGATCGGCTATCTTCGACAAAGACATTTGTTGTAGACAAAAAGGGAAAGAAGTGTCCCAAATACAGAGACAACTCGGTTCCAGTTGACTAAAGGATTTAAAGTGGTTAACAAACACACACACAGCAGTGGGAGAATTAAAAATGCTGCCTGGATACATTATTATTTTTTTGTATCTTTCAACACTGACACCCACACATAACACATTGTGCACGTATCGTCGACAGGTTTGACTACAAGGTACTGTGTGTGTGTGTGTGTGTGTGTGTGTGTGTGTGTGTGTGTGTGTGTGTGTGTGTGTGTGTGTGTGTGTGTGTGTGTGTGTGTGTGTGTGTGTGTGTGTGTGTGTGTGTGTGTGTGTGTGTGTGTGTGTGCGTGTGTGACGTGCGTGTGTTTTTCTTTGTCGCCGTGTGCACTGCGAGGGTCTGATTAAAGACACGGACCCCCCGCCGGGCCGCACAGATGGGCTCTTTCAACATATCCGCCATATCCAGCAGCTCTGCTATGCCGCTTCACTAAGACTAACGCTCACACACACACACACACACACGCACGCACGCACGCACGCGCACACACGCACACACATGATGGGTACCTTAGGTTTAGGTTTTGAAGGCCGGCTGCCTGTCTATAGCTACACTGTCAAATCCTGAGCGTTCATTTAAACTCTCACGGGTCCGTTTGGTTACATTTCACTGCTGTCGGAGAGTGTGCTGCCAAACACAGACAGCCCACCCTTCTCCCCAAGGATGGACGGACGGACGGACGGACGGACGGACGGATGGGGGGGGGGGGTGGCGTGGGGGAATACAACCATGTTCTTTTAACCAATTTAGGCCTGACGTCGAAATAAAAAAAAAGGATTCTGAAAGAATATATTTTCACTTTTACTTTTACTTTTACTTTTATAAGATTTGTGCCGCATTTTCACGATTTTTCAAAAATAGCAGACCTACAAGCTCGTAGCGCGCCACTCGGTGGCGCGCTACGAGCTTGTAGATCTGCTATTTTTCAATAGCTAAAGTATTACATAATGCTTAGTTAAAACACCAAAAGGGGTTCCCGCCCAGAACGGGTTAATGATGAGTGTTTTGGGGGTAATGTGGCGGTAGAGTGACGACTGTGGGTTGGCTGTTGCTCTTTGAAACGTGGGTGTAGCCGTAGTACCACCGCAGGGCCAGCTGGCAGAAAAGAAAGCGGGTTTTAAAGTACCAGCCATTCCCGCACATTTTAAAACAATGTTGTTGTTGTTGTTGTTGGGGGGGGCAGGTGCGGAAATTTGTTTGATGGCAGGTGCAGGCGTCTGTTGCTTTTGTACAAATCAACTTGCCTTTCTTCAGCTGTAGAAGAAGCACTCAAATTGGGTGCTTAAATGGCCAGTCTACAAGCTCACAACGTGTCAATGTAGATTGGTTAGTTGAACTATTCAAAAATGTTTTTCAAAATAGTAAAAAAAATAAGGCAAAGAAGTTTAGGGATAAGGGGTTTAGCGGTGACGAAAATGGAGCCCTAAATGTCTAGTAGGTAGGTATCGGAACATGCAGTACACTTACAACTAGAGCAAGTTCTCATTGTGCAGGTCCATTTCACCATCGCCTTATTGGAATGTAGTGAGTAATGCATTTAATGTGTGTGCATTCATTTGATGTGGTTTAAGCTGGTAACGGTCAGGCTGGGCAACCGATAATGTGTCATCATGACATGTGTCACTGTCTTAATGCATGTTTTGTATTTCCCTGCAGTATCTGAATCTGCAAAAATCTGTAAAGTAACTGTGTGTGTGCGTGTGAGTGCGTGTGTTTTTGAGTGGTGCAACCACTCCAACGAACAGCAATGTCCGTGTCCGTGTTTGTGTGTGACTATGTGACCAGTACCAATGAGTACCAAAAGTGGCGCTGTTGTGCCAGAAACGGAGAGAGAGAGATAGTGCTGCATGTTGCCTGCTAATGAGAGAGAGAGAGCGAGAGAGACAGAGAGGGGGGTTCACACGGGTGTGATTTTTTTTTAAATTTTAGCTCCCAATGGTGTTTTCAGGGTTACATTAACACTGAGGATTTTATAGTGCAGATTGGCACCCCCGAGTTTAGACTCGTCTCAAACGGAGTTCCTTGGCCTAATGCATAGGGTTATCAAACCGGGGGTCCTTGGAATGAAAGGGTTATGAGTATGACATTCACTGTATGACTGAGAGAGAGAGAGAGAGAGAGAGAGAGAGAGAGAGAGAGAGAGAGAGAGAGAGAGAGAGAGAGAGGCAGACAAAGAAGAGCGAGAAAATTGAGAATGAGCACACGAAACAGAGACACAGAAAGGAGGGAACGAAGCAGACGCCCGCCAGACCTTGAAAGCAAAAACTGAGAGACACAGAGAGAGAGAGAGAGAGAGAGAGAGAAATGAGAGAGAGAGAGAGAGAGAGAGAGAGAGAGAGAGAGAGAGAGAGAAATGAGAGAGAGAGGGAGAGAGAGAGATCATCAGTAGAGCAGCTGGAAGTCGACCGCAAGAAACCAAGACAAAAAGAACCGAAAAGGGAGCGAATAAATTGGCTGAGAAAGAAGATTCTCCATTATTTTCTGTCTAGCTATTTTAAATGATGCCGCCCCCACCCCCCACCCCCTTCCCTCCTTTGCTGGTGGAGAGTGTTTTAATGAGAGCAGCTATTAGTCATATCGACACCCTGTGCTGAATTCTACCCCGTTAACGTCTGCCAAGAAATTATTTTCGCCTACGTGTACCTGTTTATCCACGTGAAGCTCTAGCTTCCCTGTTCTGGGCATGTACTTTTATATCAGGCAAACATTTGATGGAAAAAAGCAGATCTACAAGCTCACATTGCTTTGCACCTCGTTGTGAGTTTATTCTATATATCTGCTAAATGACAAAAAGAGGTTGCGCATCATCATGGAGTGCTAAACCCAAATTCAGTATACATCAAAAAATAGGAATTAAAAACAAATTCAAAAGGTAGCACATCCAAAAATGTAATAATAATTCTTTATTGGCACACACCAAAAAGGAACCCTTCCGCGTTTCGGCTATGAGCCTTCATCAGAGCATACAGTATATCTACTATTTGGTGTGTGTGTGTGTGTGGGGGGGGGGGGGGAGTGTAGGGGGGGGGGGGGGGAGTGTAGGTCCCTGGGAGGTGGTTAAAGCCCTCGACTCCCATTGCACTACTCTCGGCCTAAAATGTAGACTCTAAAGGAGAAAATACTATACATATATGCATGTTTACACATATCGTGTGTGTGTGTGTGTGTGTGTGTGTGTGTGTGTGTGTGTGTGTGTGTGTGTGTGTGTGTGTGTGTGTGTGTGTGTGTGTGTGTGTGTGTGTGTGTGTGTGTGTGTGTGTGTGTGTGTGTGTGTGTGTGTGTGTGTGTGTGCGTGCGTGCGTGCGTGCGTGTGCGCGCGTGTGTGTGTGTGTGTGATCACAAATATGCGTGCATACAGAAATGTGTGTATCCGCAGACGTGTGTTTGTATGTCTCCACGTGCACGTAGGCTGCCTGTTACATTATGTTTATACTTTATATTATGTACGTGCGTGAGCCCTGAGCGCCATTGACACACCGAGCCAAATGGACCCTTACGGTTCTGTAACTCTGAGGCCCCTTTCCCACCGGAGTTGAACCGGACCGGTTCTTTTTTCCCCGCCTAATATTGAAGGTGCAGAACCCTCAACCCATTTTGACCTGAGATCAGATTCTAAAAATGTCTTCTACATCCTGACAGTTTTCTGAAAAAGCTATGTTTCTATGTCAGTGGTTCTTCGATTTTTCAAAAATAGCAGATCTACAAGCTCGTAGCGCGCCACTCGGTGGCGCGCTATGAGCTTGTAGATCTGCTATTTTTCAATAGCTAAAGCATAACATATTGCTAACACCAAATGGGGTTCCCGCCCAGAATGGGTTAAAAGTTGGTTCGGAACTGGAACCAAAAAATGGCCGCCAATTCCGTGAAAGTTCTAGAACCAAAGGTCTTTTGGTGGAAAAGGGGTGTGTGCAAATGGAACCGAACGGGATGCGTACGCACGTCCGTTTTGTTCCATTTGCACGCTCTCAGTGGTTACGAGAGTACTGCTGATCAGTGGTGGAAAGTAACTAAGTACTTTTATTTAAGAATTTCCAATTTTCAGTACTTTTACTTCTAGTCAACTACTTCTCAGAGGAAAATATTGTACCTTTACTCCACTACAATTAATTGAAAGCTTTAGTTAATAGTTACTTTTTTATTTTCATTACAAAACACACTAACCACTCCATATTTCGGGCATTTGAAAATAGCAGATCTAACAGCTCACAATGCATGGCGATGAGGCACAGTGTGAGCTCGTAGATCGGCTTTTTTCAAAAGATTTCTTATACATTTTGAACTTGTGAAATGGGACATTCTGCACAATGAGTACTTTGACTTTTGGCACTTTAAGTATATTTTGATACCAAACTTTTACTGTTTTAACTTTTACTGAATTTTTAATTCCCCACTTTTACTTTGAGTATTTCTATATTGCAGTATTGAGTAGTTTTTCCACCACTGCCACTGACCTGTTCTGACCAACGTCCCTTGGTCTGTCCCCCTCTACAGATGTGTCTGTCTTCAAGGTTCCAGGAGTGCGGCTGGAGACCGAGGTGAGGGACATATTCAGCCCCAGCCGGAGGGTGAAAACTCCGCCGACGCCCCTGGCCAAATGCTGGTGATGGAACTTGGATGGAACACTCTCTACCCAACAGAAACCAACAGACACAGGGAAATGTTTTGGTCGTAAGGTTGGATTTTCTCATTATTAGATCCTGCGTCGATTGCTGAATTTCGCCCCGGCGGATTATTCTCTACACTTTTCAAAAGGTTTCGGAAAAGAAGTACCTATACCAGACGATCGTGCTCCTCATTCTCGCGCGTTTGATCTTTTTTTTGCTCTGGTTCTGTGCAGGATTACCGTGTCCGCGGATGATCCGTCTGGGAGCAGAACTTCTGTTCTCATGTTCAGAAGTTCAGATCTGTAATGTTGTCATTTTTTGTTTCGCTTCTGCTTTTCAAAATGGATCTATAGAGTTTTGAACCGAAACCCTGAGAACCGACGCAGGAAATCACAGCGTAAGGAACTATAATAATTTATAGTTTGAATGCAACATCATAAAATCACACATTCTTGTGAAGAGACAAGAGACGGTGTCCACACCTTCATTCCAATGTATTTATCCTATTAGGGATCTCAGTGGTCGTTTAGGGAGGTGATGTCAAATGTTTTGCTGAGGGATGGGATAAGTCCTCCCAGGATGACTCCCTATTCATTTCTAACCAAGGCTCTAGTAGTCTCATAGAAACTAGGGAATTCAAAGATGTTTAGTCTTAAGACAGGTTTTCTACAAGTCCTTTTTCATGCCTGAATAGTTGAAAGTTGACGACGTTAGACACAGCAGAGTGTTACATTAGACCTTCGATTTTCCCACCGCACACGTTTCTAAATTGCAAGCGAGGGCCATTGTGTGTGGGACCGTTTTTCAGTCTTCTCACTTGCGCTGGAATAAACGACACGGCTAAATTGCATGTGAGTTTTATAGAAGCGTTATCATTCCCCGCTGACTTGGAACAAGCGTTTTTAACATCTGCTTACAGCAGCTGTGGGCGATAAAAAAACGGACATACTTGTAGGACTTCTCAGCCCTCCTTTTGAATCCTTCCAAAAGCCTGTTCCTCCTCTGCCATTTATCATCACCTCCTCCGCTCTGTGCATTATACGACCCCTCTCTGTAATAACACTGTACTCTTCAACAACGCTATAGCGTTGTGTTTTGTTGTATTCCAGTGGTATTTTTCTTTTTTTTTGCCAATGCTACACCAGAAGTTCAACCGTTCCGCTCGAACTCTGTGATTCCTGATTCACACATAATTGCTCGCCTTCATCAAATCCGACTTCACCTTTTTTTATGAGCGTGCAATATGTATCGGTGCTGTCGGGCGGAAATCGGAGAAATGTATGAATCATGTTTTAACCCATTTTGGGCGGGAACCCCTTTTGGTGTTAGCATTATGTTATGCTTTAGCTATTGAAAAATAGCAGATCTACAAGCTCATAGCGCGCCACCGAGTGGCGCGCTACGAGCTTGTAGGTCTGCTACTTTTGAAAAATCAAAGAACAAAGCTGTCCAAAGCTGTTACTTTCCAAGATTCAAATTCAAAAATAGCAAAAGTAGCAGATCTGCTTCTCTTGGCGCCGCGCTTTGGGCCTCGCGGATTGGCTACTTTTGATGCTTTTGTGTGACACCGTAGTGTGATCCAGTAGGGCATTCATTTATAAAAAATCACACCCGTGTTAACCTAGTGGTGCAACTCCCCCCCTTACACCCCCCCCCCTCTCTCTCTCTCATTAGCAGGCAACAGTGCAACACTATCTCTCTCTCTCTGTTTCTGGCACGACAGCGCCCCTACTGGTACTCATGAGTCACACATGAGTCACACACATTAACACGAGTCACATAGGTGAACACGAGTCACATAGGTAGGTGAACACGGACATTGCTGTTCCTTGGAGTGGTTGCACCACTCAAAAAGAAAAATGTTTCTGACCCGACAGCAACGATATGTTTGTGTTTGTTTGTTTGAAACAGACATCATCCAGAGCTCAGGTCAAACTCTATGGCACATCTTGTGTACCTGTCTGATATACCTCCCGAGTGGACCTCCAATATAGCATGAAGCACCTCTCCTTGCAACAGACCAACAATGACTGTCTCGACGGACATACGCACACACACTGCATTTGTATGTACACTGGCAAACTTCATCCTTTGGAGAATCCTCATCAGTCGAGTGCCCCAGTAGAGCTAATTATAAACATTCGCTGTGGAGAAATATGGATTTTTCTTTTTCTCTTTCTTTCTTTTCTTTCTTTTTTTTTTCTCTCCTCCTCCGAGGTGGAACTTCAAAGGCCTCGGTTATGAATGCGCTCGACGGATATTTATGGTGGAATGTCAATGATTTTTTTTTGGACATAGAAAGACTTTTCTTGTGCGGAGGATACCTGACTGGAACCTAGCTGTATGACGTCTCGTCCCATGGTTGATCAAAAGGATTTTGACCACCCTCACAAGACTGAATAATGGACTTTAATTGTGTCATGGAACATTTCTTGAAATGAGTTGTTCAATGGGCAGTGTTGGGCAATATTACTCAGGAGAGTAGTATATTACTTATTACATATTATTCCTTAAAAAGGTAATATTATATTACTTATTACCCCCCCCCCCCCCCCCCCCCATACACTTCAATTTATTGGACTAATAAGAGTCACCGATCAGCCAAACTGAATAATTGCAAGGCTATAAAACAAAATAGTCGACAGTCTCTCATCTTTTGAACTCTTTTTGTCCTGTTCTATATTCCAGAATTATGTACTGTAGATATCAATATAAAATAAAGCGGCAATATTTTCAAAAGGCAGCCAACAAAACCTGAGGAATTTAATGTGTACTATTTTTTACATAGTAATGTAATATTATAACATTACTGTTTTTGGTCAAGTACTACCTTAGAGTAATATGTTAAAAGAGTGATGACTAGGGCCCGACCGATGCCCGATGTGTGGGTCTGACGCCGATCCCCATTTTGGAGAGTACTAGACTACCAATTACCGATATTTTGTAATAGAAAAGAAAGGTGCACAATCTTGAAATCTTATTTGACTAAAGTTTCTATTTATTATGAGTAGAATTAAATAAAGAATATTATTTCTGTTATAACAAATCAATATGAAAATGACATTTAACTTAAATTATACAATCAACAAGCAAAGAAGTAAATGTAAAATACGCAAATATAGTGAAACTTTATTCTGTTGAACCGCTTAAGCACAACTCAAAGTGTTTCACAATTTTAAAAAGGACAAATCGGCTTTATTTAAAAATAAAGTAGTAACCGATGTGTCAGCCAAACGGATATATGGGCTCTAGTGATGACAAGGTTTTTGCACTCACATGAAACTTGTGTCCGTAATATTTCCTTCATCTATATTCTTATTGCTGCTGTTAGAACTTTATATTATTTACTGCACATTGGGACCCTATTAAAATACTATGGTTAATCTATAGATGACAAACTGTTGTTACGAAATTGGCAACATTTGAATTCACGTGAATGACGATTTTTTTTATGTGCCCATAAGCCCATTTCTATTCGACAGCAGCTACCTCAGCACGCCTTGCAGCATAATATCATAATGTTTTCCCTTCTCTAGTGCGTGTGTGCGTGTGTGCGTGCGTGCGTGTGTGCGTGCGTGTGTGTGTGTGTGTGTGTGTGTGTGTGTGTGTGTGTGCGCGTGCGCGCGTGTGTGTGTGTGTGTGTGTGTGTGCGTGTGCGTGTGCGTGTGTGCGTGTGTGTGCGTGTGCGTGTGTGAATACATATATGACTTAATAATGTTGCATTAACAATTGTGTTTGCCCGTTCACATGTATTCCTTGTAAAGATTAAAGATTCAATAATTGTATCATGTCTTACATATTTGTACATAAGAGACCAACTGCATTTAGTTTTGGTTCCTCGCACATTCTTGCAGCAAAATAATGACAGTAACAAAGAAATAAAGTAGAAGAAGAACATTTTTATTTTGGGGGGTTGGGGCCTGAAAGGTTTGGGAACCCTGGTTGTGTTGTTGTGTGGTTGTGAGAACCAACAATGGTTCTCAAAGGCAGTGGCGGAAAGTAGTACATTTACTTAACGTAGGTACTGTACTTATGTACGATTTTGGACTGATGGCGAAAGAAAAGGCTTCTAAATCCTAATAGTTTTCTGAAAAACCCATGTTTCTATATGTCAGTTGTGCTCAACCTTTTTCATGTCAAGGACCCCCAGAATTATCTCTATTGGGCCACGGACCCCCATCTCAAAATATGTAGTTCCAGGGACCCCCCAGAAGCAAATATTTTAGTTAAAAATGTTCACTCTGAAATATATATTCAAAGATTCACATTTTCACGACTTTTCAAAAATAGCAGACCTACAAGCTCGTAGCGTGCCACTTGGTGGCGCGCTACGAGCTTGTAGATCTGCTATTTTTCAATAGCTAAATTATAACAATGTTTAAAACACCAAAAGGGGTTCCCGCCCAAAATGGGTTAAATAGTATTTTGACTTATTTGGACGTTACCTGAGTATTTCCATTGGCAATACTTTTACTTCTACTCCACTACATCTCAGATCCAAATATTGTACTTTTACTCCACTATATTTATTTGAAAACTTTAGTTACTAGTTACTTGATTAATATTACAAAACATACATTAACCACTTCAGCCCTAAATAATACACTTCGGTCATCAGCAAAAAAAAGCAGATCTACAAGCTCACAAAGTACTGGGACATTCTGCATAACCAGTACTTTTTGACACCATTACTTGTACTTTTACTCGAGTAACTTTTGAATTCCCGTCTCTTATTCGTAACAGAGTATTTCTATATTGTAGTATATATGGATGAAAAACGTTTACTGTTGCTACATACTGTACATAGCAACAAGAACCCCAAAATGGGTTCCCGTCTTGAAAAATACAAACCCCAAAAGGGTTTGGGACTGCCCGTCCTATAAATATAGCATCACAATCCTTTTAACCACTTTAACCAATTATTTTATACTTCATGGAACATTTGTGCAAATCTTTGAATTTATAGGTATTTTTCAAGCCAACGTTTGTAACTCAAATCTGTGCTTCCCTGTCCGTGCATGGAACAAAATATTTTGAGATAGGGTGGGCCAAATGCATACGATTGATTGATTGATTGATTGAACAGTTTGCAGAATTACAGTACATTTCAAGCACAAACTCAATACAAAGACTGAGTGGACGACCCAATTAAGCATTACACTTGTTTACAAGAGGGTCCACCTTGTTCAATTCATCAAAAAAGAATTGGGGGTCCTTCTTGACATGAAAACGTTTCAGAACCGCTGGTATTTCAGCAACATACCTTCTTTAGGAAGCTGTTTTAGAAGACATTTTTCTCTTAGAATGGGCCTCAGGTCGTATTGGGTTAAATTATACACCTTATCTCCTTATCTTCTCGTACAGGTCACCTCTAACCTTCTCACTGTACAGCATCTGGATCCGCAGGAACACTGGCTCCGATGCTTATCTGTCTATACATTCCACAAAGGTGTGTGTGTGTGTGTGTGTGTGTGTGTGTGTGTGTGTGTGTGTGTGTGTGTGTGTGTGTGTGTGTGTGTGTGTGTGTGTGTGTGTGTGTGTGTGTGTGTGTGTGTGTGTGTGTGTGTGTGTGTGTGTGTGTGTGTGTGTGTGTGTGTGTGTGTGTGTGTCTTGTAGAGTTTTCAATGGGCCTGAACATTAAGAACCCATCCGAGTGAGTTATTTGTATCGGGACTTAATTTTTTTCTATTCACACGAATCATTTATCTTTAGGTATTTAGTTGTATGTGCAGCCCTTACTCGACGCCAAGCAGTTAAAATAAATTGTCGTCCCGAACACGACCAACGCCTGTCTGTCTGTCAGCCGGTCTCGTGGGAATCGGCGCTGATGTCATAGACTGGCCTCCGTGTTCTCTGACAATGAGTGCACTAGTACACTGTAAGATTTATAGGTTTCATGACATTAATTTTCATTTTCATTTATTTTTATTTTTTCGTTTTTCTTTTAGGTTTTACACCCAAAAAACCTGAACTTTGAACATTCAGTGGATGTTCTGTGGTCTGGAGTTTTCTCTGGGGTTTGGAAGCCTTTTGAGCTGCAATGAAAACAGGCAAAACAGTGAAAACAGGGACATCTGCTAGCAAATCCCATTGACATATATGGGATTTGCAGGCTGTGACATCACAAACAGCAGGAAAATCAGAGCACTTGTTTGAGCCTTTGACTTTTTGTATGTCCCTTTAACTCTGAGCGTGTACAGATCCAACCAAATGGACCCGTAAGAGTCCATTCGGTTCTATCTGTACACATTCAGAGTTAACAAATTCACAAATAACCACTCAGGATTTAACTGGATATTTAGTTCCCCACCTCGTATCTCTGTGGTCAAGGAACGGAAGATTTCCGCAGTCGGACTGGGTAAAAAAAAACAAAGTCTCAACCAATTACCCTGTAATGTGTTATAGAATTTCGCGCCCGGGCCCGAAGGCACTAGCCTACTGCTTCTTCTCCTCCGGGCTGCTCTAATTCACTTTAAATGACGCACTCAGCGTCATTTGTGTCTTGTTGTGTGTAAAGTGTAGACTCAGCGATTATAGCCGTCAGCCAGCCGTCTCTAGTCCCACCTTTTTAAAGGTGGATATATAATATATATACGTTTGCAGCCAGCTACCCCCCGGGGGGGGGCAGAGATGGCTGTCATTCCTGTGGTCCTCGTGGTGTCCTGCAGCCTCTCCCTCGTCTTATCAGGCTGACCCATCTGTTGTGTGTCTGCCAGAGCCTCTTCAAGGCTCCACCGCGGCTCCTATAAGGCTCCACCGCGGGCCTGTTTTAGTTTTTTGACCTGAGATCAGATTCTAAAAATGTCTTCTACATCCTGACAGTTTTCTGAAAAAGCTATGTTTCTATGTCAGTCGTTCTTTGATTTTTCAAAAATAGCAGACCTACAAGCTCGTAGCGCGCCACTCGGTGGCGCGCTATGAGCTTGTAGATCTGCTATTTTTCAATAGCTAAAGCATAACATAATGCTAACACCAAAAGGGGTTCCCGCCCAAAATGGGTTAAGTAAAGTATCAATGGCGCAATGTAGAAATACTCCGTTACAAGTGAAAGTCCGGAATTCCATTTTTTTTACAAAGGTATTGGCGCCAAAATGTGCTTAAAGTACCAAAAGTAGAAAGTTGCCATTAGGCAGAATGTCCCATTTCGCAAGTTTTCAATGCGTATTCAATTCAATTCAAACTTTATTTGCGGACTCTGGTACAAATACAAGGTACAAAGGAATAGACATAAAAGAAACACGAGAGGCAATATGAAATCATTAAAAGAGTAGAGTAGTAAAAAACAACAGGCAGAACATACAGGCATTTTAACCAGTCTGGTATACAATTATTTGAAAATAGTTTATAGTATATAGAGAAGGGCTGGTTAATGTACCCTTTAGTTATGAGTTACTTCAAAGTAACTAGTATCTAAAGTTTTCAAACAATTGTAGTACTAAAAATACAATATTCTCCTCTGAGATGTAGGGGAGTAGAAGTAAAAGTATTGAAATTGTACATACTCCAGTAAAGTAAAAACAAAATCCCCGAAATTGTGCTTGTGTACAGTAAGTACTTGAGTGCATGTACTTAGTTACTTTCCACCAGAGACTCTCTGTCAGCAGGGCTGCATAACCACCACTCAAAAGGCTCATGCAAGCTTTGCGCCTGCAAGGTTTTGTAATAGCATTGCAACATGCCGTACTCTCCTTCTTCTTTGAGTGAGTGAGTGCGTGAGTGAGTGACCTTCATATTTTAGTTCAGCTATTTTCAAAATATTTATCCGTGGACCACCGAGTCAAACTATGTGCTGCCTACAAATAATTCCAAGTGCTTGTTGTCAGGGTGGGTGGGTGGGGGGTGGGGGGGGGGGGGGGGGGGTCACGATCATGACAAAATTCGCACGCATCTCTTCGTTGATAAAGCGAATTATCCGTCTGCCACGTCGCCCGCTCTCGTCCGAGCACAAACAAACTTTCCACTCCAGTTTCAGATGTTCATACTTCACAATGTTATTTACTGACTCGGTTACGTGAGTGCTTGTATGGCTCTACTGGTATCTCTTTGAGTGTGGATATATTCTAATCCAGAGTACTTTAAGGAGGGGAAGAAGCCTTCCCCCAAAGCTATAGATCCCTAGACGAGACCGCGTCTGCGAAACTGCTTTCTGTCAACTTGAGCACTTAAGTTACCTGCAATCCTTTAATAAGCATAATTTGTTCCAAATATGACCTATCAATCACTGTTAAAGCTTATAGTAGACTCTTCTTAGGGTTGCGTAATCAGGTGCTGTTATTAGGATATGTGATATATTTGCAGCAAGAGTGATGAAATTGACAGATTTGTGTGTGTGTGTGTGTGTGTGTGTGTGTGTGTGTGTGTGTGTGTGTGTGTGTGTGTGTGTGTGTGTGTGTGTGTGTGTGTGTGTGTGTGTGTGTGTGTGTGTGTGTGTGTGTGTGTGTGTGTGTGTGTGTGTGTGTGTGTGTGTGTGTGTGTGTGTGTGTGTGTGTGTGTGTGTGTGTGTGTGTGTGTGTGCCCGCCCGTGTGTGTGTGTGAGTGAGTGAGTGTGTGTGCCCGTGTGTGCGCGTGCGCCATGGCCCAGGGTGTGAATACTTTTGTGTGTGTTTTTTTTAGCTGTTCTGGAATGTGTGTACGTGCGCATGGAAACATTAGTGCGTGCGTGTGCACGTGTGTCTGGGAGAGAGAGAGAGAGAGAGAGAGAGACAAAGAGGGCCTATGTGAGAAACATTATGAACCCGTCTTTGCGCTGCGGTGCCAGGTTAGGTTACATAGTGCAAGAAGAACTCCACCATGTCATGGATGACTGACTGGTATCAGCGACGTCCTCCTCTCCCAACGTACAATCACTTCATTCCAACACTATCAGGACTGTCTGCCTACATGGCTCTGACAAAGCGAGCTGTACCACGTCGTACCAGCACCAGTGTCGGCCAAAACCATGACGAAGAAATGTTCGCCGCCTTTTTTTCCACTGACGAAAACTAAACTAAAACTAAATGAAACGTTGTGAGCTTGTAGATCTGATATTTTCAGCATGCAACCATGCAAGTGTAAAATCAGCCATTACGACGCCATCGAGGCCAATACATTTATACAAAAATCTTATGGTATTTGATAGACTGAAACTAGACTAACACTAAGCATTGCCGGTGACTAAAATCACAAAAAACATAATTACATTTTGTTCAAAAGACTATAGATCAAAATTTGCTGTGAAAATCAACACCGGTTTAGTCTAGATCGGTATTATATAGAGCCAGTTTAGTCCAGAGATTGGTTCCGTTCAGGTACAGAATCCTGCTATAGTCACAGGGACGTTTGTTAACTCGCCCCTTTTTCACAAGGCTTCTGCCAAGATTAAAATGCTGGTTTCTGCAAACTGCTCTCCAATGCAAACACCCTCGCGCAGGCAGAACCCAAAGGGAACTCATAAAGTATACCATCGCCACTGGAGGTCTGCTACGGGAATAGCACTTTAGTACTTCAGTACAGTGGAAATACTGAGTCTGTCTGTGTCGAGGGTGTCTCCCTGATCTGTTTTCTCACTTAATCACATGAACCCATATATACTTCAGTTGACCGGAGTGCCCCAGGGGTCTCCTCCTCCTTTTTCCTCACCCCCCTCTCAACCAAATCCACTTCCGCAGAAATAGCTGATCTACAAGGCGTCGTGAGCTTGTATACGTCGGCTATTTATTTAGCTGAATTTGCCTCTTCTCGCCAAACGTCGGCCTAATTATGACATGCCCATGCAGAATACGGGTGGTTAAGTAGTAGTGAGCCATCACAGAGAGCACAGGCTGGACCCCCAGAGGGAAACTCTGGGCCCCCCCGCGGGTCCTCATTGTGAAAGAAAATGTTGTGCTCGCCTTCAAGCACGAGACAAGATTTCTGCTCATTTCACGCTGTGGTGCTGACCTGCAAAACATAAGTCTCTCTCTCTCTCTCTCCTCCTCTCTCTCTCTCAGCCAACACACACTGTCTCTCGCCCGTTCTTTCTCAATCTATCATTTTCTCTTTCAGTCTCTCTCTCTCTCTCTCTCTCTCTCTCTGTCGGCCCTTTATGCCACTGTTTCCCAAACTGTGGGTCGGGACCCATAAAGGTTAACGGACATATTTTCGAGTGATAACTCGAGTAAAAAAATCCCATTTTCTTTTCCTACTTTTAAAAAAAGAAATATATTATTTAAAAATAAGTTGTAATAGTAGAGAAAATGTGAAGTAATTTAATAATAATTAAAACAAACAAATCAAAGAAATTCCATGAATATTTTTTTTTAGTATTTATTAAGAAGTAGCCTAGTGAAAATTGCCAATCTACAAGATCAGAACGCGGTGTGAAGAAACGTGTTGTGCGCGTGTAGATCTGCCTTTTTCACTAGTTTGGGTTCTGGGCAAATGTCTAATATCTCTTGAGCTGAAAGGTTTGGGAACCATTGCTTTATGTGCCCTGGGAAGAGTTTCTGAGCACACACGGCCTGCACTGCACTGCACACACACACACACACACACACACACACACACACACACACACACACACACACACACACACACACACACACACACACACACACACACACACACACAAACAGTGTTCTTCTGGCTCTACTTCCGCATTATTTCTGATGCAGAAGTGCTAACGAGCGCAAAAAAACGTCCGCCTGCAGTTCCAGCTTTGACCAGTAGGGCTCGGCGGCTTCAACGTTGGCCAGTTGCTCTGGGGGCTTGACACACACACGCACACACACACACACACACACACACACACACACACACACACACACACACACACACACAGACACTTTATGCTTCCCGGGGATGAGCCGCCACATGGGCGTCTTCTGTTGGCTACTGAACTGGTTCTCAAACATTTTAAGGACCCCCCCCAAATTATGTATTAAACGAACCCGTACGGGTCCATTTGAGGACCCGTACGGGGTCCATCTGTACAATCTCAAAGTCATGGGGGGTCCTTGAAATCAAAACAGTTTGAGAACCACTGGTTTAGACTATAAACTGTATGCATGTGTGACGTGATGATGGCCGAGAGACACTACAAAAACAAAAACATCAAGAAGCCTTGTTGTGCGCAACAAGACATGACTCAGTGGAGTTGTTTACGGGAGTGGGAGAGAGAGAGCATCTCTCATCCTCGGCAGACGCGTCCATTTGGCATTTCACTTTCCCCCCCCCCGAAACCAAATGCAGATCGACACGCTTGTTCTTAAAATGTGTTTGTGTCATAGTACTTAACCCATTTTGACCTGGGAACGATTCTACAAATGCCTTCTAAATCCTGACTTTTTTGAAAAACATGAGCTAAAAACAAACGCTCTGAAAGAATATATTCAAACATTTGGGCCACATTTTCACGACTTTTCAAAAATAGCAGACCTACAAGCTCGTAGCGCGCCACTCGGTGGCGCGCTATGAGCTTGTAGATCTGCTATTTTTCAGTAGATAAAACATAACGTAATGCTTGAAACACCAACAGGGGTTCCCGTCGCCCAGAATGGGTTAAAGACAGCACGGCCTTCCATAACCACTGTCATCTGTGGCTCGTTTCTGTGACATCATAGAACAGATGTGGGTTTTTTTAGAAGCCTGATTCATAGTTACAGTTTACAGTGGTGGAAAGTAACTATAGTGCAAGTACTAAAAGTAACAATTTGATGTACGTTTACTTGATTATTTACAATTTCCAATGCTTTTACTTCTACTGCACTGCATCTCGGATCCAAATATTGTACTTTTACTCCTCTACATTTATTTGAAAACTGTGGTTACTACTTACTTTGTAGATTTGTATTATTATTACGAAACATACATTAATCACTTCAGCCGTATACATTTTTTACAAGATTTGTATACATTTGAAAACTTGTGAAATGGGACATTCTGCATAACGAGTAATTTCTACTTTTGGTACATTTTTATATCCATACTTTTCTACTTTTACTCGAGTCAATTTTGAGTATTTCTACATTGCAGTATTGCCACTTTTACTTAAGTAAAAAATAATGAAGTACTTTTTTCCACCACTGGTAGTTTGTCGCAAGGCGGTGACCCTTACGGGTCCATTTGGTTCCATTTGTACACAGTTATGTGGGATCCTTACAAATAATACTTACATACATACAGAACAACTAGTACTAGTTGGACTTCTAATATCACATTAGTAATATGCCATAGTGTCGTAGTAAGTACGTTTGTGAAGAAAACCTGGAGACTGACATTCAGTAATTGGGTCAATATTGTAATGGAGTGTAAAACAGAAAGTCTGTGTACGGACACATACTTCAAGTCCCATTCTGGTCACATCACACCAGCCAGGGCAGTGGGCACTGATGCCAAATAGAAGGACCAGACCTGTGCTGGTTTCGGTCACTAGGGGGCGCTATAAGCTCTGCGTGTTGTGTCACTTTTAGAGGAAGCTGCTCACCCAGTGGTTTGTGTGCTGACAGATTTATTGGGGTGTTCACACCACTGTTCTGTCACACACACACACACACGCACACACACACACACACACACACACACACACACACACACACACACACACACACACACACACACATGCACACACGCACACATGCACGCCCACATGCACTGCCACACACACACACACACACACACACACACACACACACACACACACACACACACGCGCGCACACACAGTCACACACATACAAAATGTCTCTCTCCCACATTCATTCTCACATATATCATCTCTCATGATCGCATACATCAGTCTCAGTCTCTCTCTCGGTCTCCGCTCTCTTTCTCACTCTCTCCGTCTTCTCTCGCTGACAGACCGCCGTGCACTTTCTCACACAGCCCTCTCTCTCTCTCTCTCTCTCTCTCTCTTTCTCGCTCTCGCTCTCTCACTCGCTCTCTCTCACTCACTCTCTCGCTGTGTCTCTCTCTCTCTCCCTCACTCTGTATCTCACCCTCATTTTCTCTCACTCTGTCTTCTTGCAATAACACACACACAGTCACACACACACAGACAGACACACACACACACACACACACATACGCAAAACTATTTCTCTCTCTCTCTCACTCACAAACACACACATACACACAAACACACACACACACACATGCGCGCACACACACTTTCTGCTATCCACATCGCTGGAACATTTCGTTGATGCCCGACTTTGCCCGTGCACATTCTCTCTCTCCGTGCTCTCCCCCTCTGACAGTAACACACACACACACACACACACACACACACACACACACACACACACACACACACACACACACACACACACACACACACACACACACAGCTGCTTACACTTGGAGATGAGGCAACGAGGAGGACATGTGTTTATTTGGCCAGAAATAACTTCCCAAATGTGAAGTGTCATCTTGCCAATTCCCTCCTAGGTGTCAAGAGCAGTGGGGGGGTGAGGGGGGGGACAAGGTGCCAAACCACCCCCCTGACACTTGGCTAGTTTTGGGTCAGTGTTGATTTTGACAGCAGATTTGGATTTTTAAGTTTTAGTCTTAAGTCTTTTGAATACACTTCCATTTAGTTTTAGTCATATCTTAGTCATCTGAAATGTTTTACTTACCGTGAGATTAAATTCGACTAAATTTACAGTTGATTTAGTCGACTAAAATGCATTTAGTTGCGTGCTGAATACAGCCGTTCCACCAGCTCACAGCACTGTTGTTCATCTCTGGGTCTCGGTCGTCTGCCACGTTTGCCTGGAATATGAATCGAATCGCGGCGTTCGTTCACTGAGAACAAAGTGCCCCGAATTTCTCTGCATGGGTGACTTGGGTGTGTGTTGGGGTTTTATTTGGATTGTTTTGTTCCACTTTTGCTTTGGCAATGTAAACGTGTGTTTTCTCTTGCCAATAAGAGGCCCTTTGAATGGAATCGACTGATCGACCGTCACACAATAACATGATGACAGCGTGGAAACGATGGGACTTTGTCCCACAGACTGTCCCTGAGGGCTCTCTGTACTGGTGACTTTTCTTGTTTTCGCTCTCCACTAAATATGCGTCGCTCTCCCTTGCCCTCCTCCTTTCTCTTCTACCCTTTCTCTTGTGGAAATAACAAAAGACGATAGAGCTTGTTTCACAAAAACACATTTCAACCCATTGTTCTACACCTGTAAAACCTCATATTGGGCCCAGATTCACTACACCCATTTTGTGGGTGTAAAGGAAGTAATGTTCCCAACTTCCCACGTCAGTAGTCTGATTCAGTAATCTCTTTTTGTCTGTGAATTTTGCGGAGGGCCGCTCTTTCTCAAGCCTGCTCGGATGCAGTCTTACAAGGGATCAAAGCTTGCTGTATGTCTTTAGAATAACATTTGGAAATTCCTTTACACCCACATTATGGGTGTAAACAGCTTAGTGAATCGGGCCCAATGAATGTAATTGATTACCACCAAGGTGACATTTTAGGCAGCTTCGACCTTCCTCTAATCACCCAACAGCAGAATCTGGAGCTACTTCAAAGGATTCTCATTATCATCTCATTTATACAGTTGAAAACTTGTGAAATGGGACCTTCTGCATAAAGAGTACTTTACTTTTTAATTAGCACTTTAAGTACATTTTCTTTACAGTATTATTTGAATACCGAACTTGTACTTGTAACAGACTATTTCTACACTAGGGAATTGATACTTTTATTTAAGTAAAAAGAAAAAAAGAAAAAGAAAAGTGAGTACTTCTTCTTCCACCACTGGTCATGTCTTCTACCATTCAGAGCCAAGCAAACATGGCTTGTTTTGTGAGGCTTGTCACCAGAGAGTATAGAGGTCAAAGCGAAGGCAGAGAAAGGGGGGGGGTTATGGCGGCGCTGGCGCGTCGGGGTCCTCCTCTCCTGCCGTGGAGGGTCACGCCCGTACGCTGCGTGGGACCTGACGTATTTGACAGACCGCATGGACCCCGTGGGGGTCTCCCTGACCCACGGCGCACGGTGCACGGCGGGCCCCTCTCTCACTGTCCCACTGACTGCTGCTGATGGACGGGTCAGACTATGACGGCCACATACATTCAAGGGCCATGCGGGGCGGGTGGGGGGGGGGGGGGGGGTTACATTCACCCACCCATGTTGGCTGAGAGTGCAAGCTATAGTATTGGTTCTCACACTGTTTTTTAAAGATGAAACATGCATGATTATACTACCTAGGAGGAAGATTTTTTTCAAAAAGATGTACACAAATGTTACAATTATGTTTGTATGTGGCCACACCAGTTCATTAAGTATATCTGGTTTTCACCTTAGCACCACCCACCGGAACTTAAGCCTCGCCCACAACTGTTGTATGATAATGGGGGAGGGGTTAGGGTTATGATGCCACTAAAGTGGTGTATTTTGATTGGGCTCAAAAGGCTTTCAGCTTTCAGGAAGAAACCAAAAATACACAGGGAAGAATATTATAACCACACCTGGGGGTCTATTAGAGTAATGTTAACTCCATAGACACATACAAGACAGAAAACGTAATCCAAAAAAAAGCACAGCACTCCATCTTTAATTTCAAGGACCCCCATGAATCTCAAGAGTTCCAGACCTGTAAGGGTCCCCCTCAAGGAAACACAGAGGCCGGGTCCCTGCCTGGACCCCCAGGTTTGAGAACCCACTGATCGTGTAATGATATGTTGGGAAAAATGTGAACCTGATCCTGTTGAAGTGGATGCTCCATCTGTTTCTCATGTCCCGTTTCAGTTTGGTTAGTTCACTGCCTGTCACTGTGTGGATACGCATGAGGCCACAGCGGCCATCGCTTTCTCCAAGTTATATATTCACACTGCATGGCGCTGTGTGTGTCGGTCGCCAATAACAGGGTTCCCACGGTCATGATGATATACCCTGGAAATATTTTTAAATTAGAAAAGAAAAATCACACCTGTGTGAAGTGAGGGGCGCTCTTATCATACATCATCATACATGACATTCCCTCAAAGAAATCCTGTCCTGGAACAGGTTTGTTATTTATCAAGGGTCCTGGAAAAAAAATATTTTTTGGCTATAGAGCACCGAAGTCTGACGTCACTTTCAGTAGAGGGCGCCAGTACACAGGTTCATGTATTTTTTTATTTGCATTGAAATCCCGATTTTAGGTCGCTTCATATAAGAACTGTGTTTGAACACCGATCATCCCGGGCTTTCTGTCAGGGGGGTGGCTGTGCGTCATTACGGTTAATGATGTCTATTCATATTTGATACAGCCAGTTTCTGGAGAAAATGGAATTAATTTGGCCGCAAAAGCCTTGAAACTACATATGAAAGCAATGTCGCTGCTAATATACGTCACGCCCAGCTGTCAACACATTGCGTTCCTGAGATTCCTCATTGACGTAAACTCAGCTGGCGGTGACTCTACTCGTACTAATCACGAAACCTTAAATATCAATAAAAAATAAATGAAAAATGTAATTAACATGTCAGTTCATGTTGTGCAACGGGCAGCTGCAGCCACCCTGCCTACCCGGAAATGTAGTCTCTGGGTTGTTTGACTCATTTCTAGCTATTATTGTGTTTATATATTTGTACATTTCCACCTTCAGTCGATGCTTCATATCCATATGAGTGAAAAGGCCGGGATGATCGGTTTATTTTTCAAACACAGTTCTAAAATCCCCCTATGGGGACAAGTACACAAACCTGTGGACTGGCGCCCTCTACTGACAGTGACGTCAGGACTTCGGTGCTCTATTGATTTAGTGTATAAGATTACACAAAAGTTTTGGAAATTCATTGGAAAGAATGTGTGGGAACCCTGGAATAAACAAAATGAACTATGTCACTTCACCACATGTTATCGTTCGGTGAAAAATACACCCACGACGGATTGGTTGTAGATGCGAGTGCCCCATTTCCAACGACTTTGGTCAAGGGTTATAGGACCAAAGTCCGGAGTTCCCATGGCTTCCGGAAGCACTGCGCGGTGAACGAATCATTTTCAGTTTCCTCAGTTTCCCTGTGTTATCTTGCAGATTGTGAGCAGAAGTGCTGGTTTTCTGGTGGGTAGTTGATTTGTCTAAGGTTCGGAGTGTTTGTCTCACTGAAAGAAAACACTACACACTTCAGATGCGTTGAACGAGACACGCCAACTCTCCGCCAACCAGACGCTCCGCCCCTTTTTCTCCCGTAAAACGCGAAGTGAGCGGTACGCTGCCGCTTCCGCCGTGTACGTGCGACCGCATGACGTTATGCAGGGTTTGCGTGGCGAGCACGTGGCGAAATTCCTGGCGTTAATTCAACTCTGAGAGTGTGCAAGTTATTGGCTTAGGAATGTGACTAAAACAACAAAAAAGTGCCCTTCTGGGCACAGGTCTTACAAAGTTATCCACAGATCCGTGCAGTTAGAGGTAAAACACTTTTCGGCCAGTTATAGCGCCACCATGAGTTGAAAATGTTCATGTGGCATTTCCTCCTCGGCCTAGTGGGAATGTGCGTGCACAATTTCACGGAAATCACACGATGTGTTCATGATTGCAGCATTTTGTTTGAAACTGAGCACTCCTGCGAACTTTGGAAGCCAGTCTTAGCCAATCAGGATGGAGTCTGAGAAATCTGAAAGACCCGTTTCGTTGAATGGCTCTAGAGAGACTGTGTACCAATTTGCGTGATGTTTGGACAAAATCTGTAGGTGTACTGTCCAAAAACTTGTTTTGCACAAAGCGGCCTCCTGGTGGCGCTATAACAAGCCGTTCTGGAAATTTTGGGGCAGAGGTTCATCGTTGGCATCCAGGGAGTGTGTGTGCAAAATTTGGCATCGAACGGGTTAACGGTGCCGGAGATTAGCTGTTCACAGACGGAAGGACGGACACACACACACGGACACACGGACGGACGGAGTGCAAAACATACTCTCTCCCCAAGCCTTCGGCCTGGTGGAGACAAAAATCTCCATGAATTCAAGACTTCATAGAAATTGACAGAAAACAAGTCATTTTGGGGGCTGAACCACTCCTTTAAATTCGCAACGCCCGACCGCCCGGCGTTGATTTTATCGTGTGTAGCACGTGCATGGGAAGACGAGGGTGTTGTTCGGAGAGGTGAGCTGGGGGCCAAGCCGCTGAACAAATACAGGAGGAAATCCTGTCTGCGATGTCACAGGCCCAAATCATCGGCAACTTGTCTTCTCTAATGTTATGTTTTGACACCTCCTGTCTCCTGCGAGACAAGTGGACCAAATGCTGAGGTGTCAGAGAAGGAAAGGGGAGTGGAGAGGTGTGTGTGTGTGTGTGTGTGTGTGCGTGTGCGTGTGCGTGCGTGCGTGTGTGTGTGCGTGTGCGTGTGCGTGCGTGCGTGCGAACAGCACCTTGGTATGGGTTGGCCTTCAGGCGCTGTTTAGCGGTCGCGACTCCCCCTTAACGTAAACTCTGCGAGTGTCTCTAGCTTAGCCTGGAGGATGGATGGTGGTGATTGGTTGGTTGGTTTGGGGAAGGTGTGCGTGTGTGGAGGGGAGGGGGTGGGGGTCCAGCTCCTTCAAACTGGTATGTAAGTACATTTAAGTACTGTAATTATGTGCAATGTTTGAGGCACTTTCACTTGCTTATACTTACCACTACGTTTCAGAGGCAAACTTTAGCTTTTTACTCCACTACTAGCTACATTTATTTGACAACTTTAGTTACTAGTTACTTTCTACATTTAAATTATTATCACAAAACATACATTGACCACATAATCCTGTGTCTACTCAAAGTCAAAAATCTACAAGTTCATAATGTGTCACATTGTGACGCGTAAGTACAGCTTCAACCACTACTGTCGAAAAAGGTGTGTATATTTTGCACACTTGCTGCTAAACAAAAGTACATAGCATGAATACAGGCCTTATACTTGCAACAGCATATTTCTACATTGTGGTATTGCTAGTACTTTTACTTTAAAGTCAAACATCCGAGTACTTCTGCCCCCACCCAACCCAACCAGTTCAAACAAGGATGAAGGTGTGAGACAGATGAGAGGGTTTTTTTCCCTTTCTTTTCCGCAGGTTGTAGGAAGCAGCTGACGATCGTCAATTAGAGAGGCCTGCGAACGCGCACGCACGGCGCTGCAGCAGCAGTAAATCAGAACGCGCCGCTACTGCTATGACTACATGCATGCTAGGACTTTTATTGCTGTCATAAATACATGGCGTGGCTGGCATATAAGGGCTCCCCGAGCAGATGTTTTGAGAGTGACACTTTGAGGCAAACGGGGAGGATTGGAGCAATCAGCGGGCGGCTTTGCTGGGCTTCAACGGCATTTGTCGGGGCGTTGGTAACTCTGACTTTTGTAAATGGTGCATTTATATAGTGCCTTTATCCGAAGCACTTTACAATGTGCATTACATTCACACACACACACACACATGTACAGTATGTTCATCACACGCGCACACACACACACACACACACACACACACACACACACACACACACACACACACACACACACACACACACACACACACACACACACACACACACCCTTCCTTCCCGTGCCAGAGTTGGCTTTCAACAAGTTAACAACAACAGAGAGAAAGTGCAGAGAAACGGAGGGGTGGTTTATTTTAAGACAAAAACAACAAGGATGTTGCTGGCCCATATCGTTGTCTTTTGCGATATTGATATCCCGCATGTTCATTATCGAGATAACGATACAATGACGATGTATCGTATGTATCAGCCCTAACACACACTGTACACACACCGGAAACCATGCAAGGCACCAACCTGGTCATCCGGAGCAGTTTTGGGTCTCCGTGCCCGTCCGTGTCTTGCTCAAGGACACTTTGACACTAACTCAGGGCGGGGGAGAGAGCCGGGCATCGAACCGGGAACCCTTTGTATCCCAAGCGGCTGCTCTACCACATATTGTCATGATCACAACTGAATTTCCATGGTGGGATCAATAATGATCTATCTTCAGAATCAGAGTCGCATCACAGGTTTGGTAGCACAACCCGACAAAGAGACACTTACACCGGGGCTCCACCGGGCGCGTCAGCGTCGCGTCTCCGTCACCGTCAGGGAATGTTCCCTTTTTAATCAATGAAGGGTGGCTCCACTGCCCGCGTTGCGTTGCGTGACTGCTTTAAAATTGCCCCGGTTAGTTTTTTGACGCACGCGACGGAGACGCAATGCGTCCGGTGGAGCCCCGGCGTTAACAATTAACGTCAAGGCACTGACGCCACTAGCACTCACAACAATGCTACATTATATTGCAGAACATACAGTACACATTCACAGAGAACAAAGCAGAATATACACAGATAGGAAACGAGTCAAATGATCAAAATCAAATGAAATGTAGGCTATGTTGACTATTATAGGAGAGGCAGAAATGATCAGTGTCACGTTCCCAGTCGGATGCAGACATTCTTAGTGTTAATTTACTGTAATTTAACGGTGTACAAATGGAACCAATTGGACTTTTGCACATTCCTGTGAGTATTCACACTGCATGGGTTTTCACCGTGTAGGCAATGCTGTAGACTAGATTATAGCCTGCAGAAATGTGTCAGTGCAGGGAAAGAAAGAATGCCGACTGTATAAACAATAGAAGGTGAGAAGGGTACGGGGTAGAGGTGGGGTTGAGGTTGATGAATGGTGAAAAGATAATTGTGTATATAAGTGTGTGTGTGTGTGTGTGTGCCTGCGTCATCGTCTGCCGGATACTTTTCAATTCTAAATTACTTTTACTGCTATGTCTCAGAGGAAAATATTGTACTTGTACTATTGTTTCAAAACATACTAACCAACTCAGCGGTATATATATTTTGGCCATTTTCAAAAGATTTTTCTATAGGCTACATTTCGAAGTTTTTGGTACTTATATATATATTGTCATGCCAACACTTTTGTTCTTTTTCTCAAGTAACTTGTGAATATTGGACTTCCACTTGTAACAGAGTGTATCTTGCAGTATTGATACTTTTACTTATAAGTAAAACAAAACATTGACTAGTTTTCCCATCACTGCCTGAGGGTCTCTCTAGTCTGGACACACATCAGCTAAAAACAGGCTGAAATGTAAATGATGGGAGCTAGATCTGCATTCCATACTTTGGGAGGCCCGAATAGATAAGAATCCCCATGCTTCAAACGCCTGAAACCTCCACTCCACCCAAAGAAACGCCACTTTCTGTTGTCTCGTCTGCTCCCCAAGGTCCATTATTCCTTCATTCTCCCCAGTGTTGCCATGTCCGCGTGTTATAAGTGATTTTGGGCTTGTTTTTCTTTAATAGCCTATACTTTACGGGTTGCGGGTTTTGGGGGGGCTTCTTTCCAAAATGAGGTTGATTATTTGGGCTTGTTTCCAAAGTGTAGTTGTTTATTGGGCTTGTTTCCAAAGTGTAGTTGTTTATTGGGCTTGTTTCCAAAGTGTAGTTGTTTATTTGGGCTTGTTTCTAAAGTGTATAGTTGCTTATTTGGGCTTGTTTCTAAAGTGTAGTTGCTTATTTGGGCTTGTTTCAAAAGTGTAGTTGCTTATTTGGGCTTGTTTCAAAAGTGTAGTTGCTCATTTGGTCTTGTGTATTTGCCCGGGCCCGTAACAGATTTCTGTTGCTAGAATGATTCAAAAACTTCCAAAACTTCCACATTTTATATTTCGATATTCTGAAAATAGCAGATCTACAACCACATTGTGAGCATGTAGATCGTCTATTTTCAAATAGCCGATGTATACAGTCTATTCTATAGGTTTAAAGTGCTCATGTTGCCTATATTGCTTCTTTTGGACGTTTTCTCATTGCTTGTTTCGCTCACAAAATCGGGCAACGCTGATTCTCACTCAACAAGCACTTATAAAAATGCGTCCTTGGCTCACGAACACGGTCCTCCTTCCCAGCGCATTTGAATTTATTTACGACTGCTTATGACAGGATTCTCACAGGATACACAGATTAAGTTGACGGATTAAAACAAAGAATAAGTGCGTCGTAAATTTTGTCATTCTGGTGCCAGAATTTGTTTGCGTGTGTGCGTGCGTGTGTGCGTGCGTGTGTGCGTGCGTCTCATCTCTGGTGAGGGCTAACAATACCTAGCATATAACCCGCGGTACGGCAGTGTACCTTAAGAAGCTATAGCTTGTAGATCTGCTCTTTTTGGAGAGAAACACGTCTCTCATACAAATATCAATGGGATTGGTATTTAAGATAGTCAAAGGGACAGTGCATGCCCTCAATACACGCATTATCGCATGCCTGTCCACCCACAGCCACAGTGGTTCTCAACCAGCTATATCTCAAGTCAGCTAGCCTATCTCACCAACCTCAGTGGTGGGATGTAACATACAAGTACATTAAAACTCAAGTACAAATGTGACTGAGCAACTTGTAGTTGAGTAATATTTGACTCAAATATACTGAGGTTACTTTGTTGAGTACTTTGTCCACCACGGCCAACCAACCCTCCTCCATTCCTCCCCCTTAAGGCCTGGACGGAGTACTTTTCAGTTGCGTTACCTTACCTTCCCTTCCCCCTTCTCCACAACCTCCACTGTTGCCATGTCTGCTTATTATAAGCAACTTTTGACTTGTTTTTTCTGTAAAAACCCGCTTTACGGGTTGCGTTTTTTTTAGGGGGCTTTCAAAGTTGTAATTGCTTATGTTGTGCTTGCTTCCTAAATGTTGTTTAAACCAGTGGTTCTCAAACATTTTCATGTCAAGGACCCCCAAATGAATATGTAATTATTATGTATTTGTCCACGGACCCCCCCATCTGAAAATATTGTGTGACCCCTTTACCAGATTTGTGTTTCAAAAGAATATTCAATGTTTCCCCTTTTTTCCTTTTCAAGATTTATTTTTTTGAGGCCTATGCACAGCTTTGTGTGCATGTGTGTCTGTCCGTTTGAGCACGGAATGAGCTCAACTGATTGGCTGCTCACTTCACAGTGAGTGTGATTGTTTAATTGGCAGATCTACAAGCTCACAAAGTGTCGCATTGCGATGCGTTGTGAGCTTGTAGATCTGCTATTTTAAAATATCCCTTCCTTATAGCTTTAAAGTGCTCATGTAGCCTAGTCGCTTCTTTTGGGCTTTGTTTTCATCTACCTGGTTGCTTGTTTCTCTCGCAACATCTGGCAACACGGCTCCATTCTTTCCAAGTGGATCACAGGCGCACTCCCTGCCAAAGAAAATAGTCACGTCCAGTCCAACTTTATTTGTCTAGAGAGCACAAGTCATACACAAGTTAAAAACGCAAAGTAGGCAACAAAATAATTACAAAGTACATGCAAAAAGAGTTCTATGACCACAGATGAAAGAATAGTAGATTACATGGCAATTAAAATCAATAGGCTATTAGTTCATCTGGAAATTGTTGATCTTAAATTGATTTCAGAATAAATGGGAGGGGGGGGGGGGGGGGGGGGTGGAAATGTTTCTAATGCAAATAAACTTGTACTAACTATCTTTGTCGGGGCTATCATCAGTTGTTGGCCCATGTCTTATATGCCTCCAGTCATCCACTTGGTTTCCAAATTAAACTAATTCTGTACAAAAAGAAGTCGAGATGGGGCATTTTTTATTTTTTGGCAGACAGAAGAAGGGAGAACCGGGCTCAGGGGTTGAGGGGAGGGAGGGGGGGCAACGGAAACCCTTTCTGGAATTCCAAAAGGCATAAAAGAGTCTAAGCACATCTACAGAGAGAGAGAGAGGGAGAGAGCGCAAAAGGAGGTATGGAGATGAGAAATAGAGAGCGAAAAAGACGACAGAAATAGGTTAAACTGGGGGGGGTTGCCGAAAGTTGTTCCCACAGATTAAACATTTCCTCGGTAGGATTTCGAGTCCCGCGCTGCATGTTTTCACAGCTGCGCCTCCGGTTTCTCCGGCGCGTCTTCCTCCATTTGCGATGAACCGTCAGACTTCTTGGCCCAATTAAAGCCTGCCCTTAATTAATGTGATTATGATCTCCACTCCAGTCCCCTGACCTGCATATTGGGGCCCTGCCCTGTTGCATTTGACGCGGGCCCCTTAAAATGACAGTAGGTGTAAATGAGCCATTGTCTGTCCCCAATGCGCACCTCCAGCCCAATTGGAACCCCATCATGGGGACATTATGTGCTGGAAGCCCTTGTTTTTGTAATGCACACACCTGCATTGACTTGAAGGCAGCGAGGTTTATTATTTGCATGACAGCGGGGTGTCCTTTTAGCATGGAGATGGCTCTAGGTGATATGGGCTTAATTTAATTGGCAGGGGGGAGCCACCATTGTTTTTGCTCTCACCCCTCCACACACACACACACGCGCACACACACACACACACACACACACACACACACACACACACACACACACTGGGGGGATGAAAGTAGGGTTCGGCCTGCTGGCTTCACACAAACACAACGCACCGTCAAAGTGACAGTTTCCATGGAGGTTGGGTGGGTTTTGTTTTTTCGTGTGTTTGAATTTATCTCAAACGTTTTCCTCGCAGAGTTTTGGTGCATGATGGGAGAGGCCAGAAACCATGCAGAGAACAGACATGATTGTTAGGTTCTTGTCCTGCTCTCTGAGAATATGAGATCTTTGTTACATCTTTACTGCCTCAGTTACTCTCACTCTCTTTTGCCCCCCCCCCCCTCCTCTCAGTCTCCAATCATTACCCCTCCCCCTGTCTCTGTTCCTACAATAGACTCTCTCTACTTCCTCTCCCCATCGGCTTCTTGGACAGAAACAAGCCTACTTTCTTATTAGCCATTATTTGATTGATTGATTGATTGATTGACTGACTGCATGACTGATTGATTTGTTTTTCAGTTAATCGAATAATCAAATCAAAATCATTTAATCTATATATCAATTAATCGACGCGAGAGAAGAACAAAATTAACTCCCAAATGGATTAGTCTGTTTAACAACTTTAAGGCCTATTCATACTGTCATCCAATGGCGCCAATCGCTAAGCAACGTGTTGTGAGATATGTCGATCGGGTATTGGTGTGTTGATTATCGATTGTTTTCTTAAATAATCAATGACGACTTGGTATAGTTTGATTAACTGTTGCAGCACCAACCTTACTAAAAACATTTGACTCTGTTGCGTTCTGTCACACACACACACACACACACACACACACACACACACACACACACACACACACACACACACACACACACACACACACACACACACCACACACACACACACACACGTGCACACACACGCACAACAGATGGGACTTGAAGAAGAACAGGGCGGAGCAGTCAGTTGGGTGGTGGCATGCTATCGGTGGTCAGAGAGAGAGAGAGGGAGAGAGGGGGTGGTGTGGGGGCTCTCCTCACTAAAGGAATCCCCCCCCCCCCATTTCACCCCTGGCCCTCTCACCCCCCCCCCCCCCCATCTCTCCCCTAGTCAGTGCCTCTCTCTCCAGTCCCCCACCCCCACCCCCCTGTTAGCGTATTAGCATACCCCCCCCAACCCCCCGGCCTCCTTCACTGTGCCACCAGTGTTGCCATGTCCGCTCATTACAAGTGACTTTACTTGTATATATTGCTATAGTTGCAGGAGTGTAGTTGCTTATTTGGACTTGTTTCTAAAGTGTAGAACTTATTTGGACTTGTTTCTAAAGTGTAGAACTTATTTGGACTTGTTTCTAAACTCCTTGGAACTGCCATTGGGGATATTGGTTGCAAGTAGTTGCATGTTGCAAGCCTGCATGGCGTTTCATAGGCGTTACATGGCAAATTGTTGATTCGTTGGTGCGTTTGGGCTTAAAAATGTTTAAAAAAATATTGCACATTTTCTTCAAGACTTTTTTTTAAATAGCCGATCCTACAAGCTCAAATATATCCTATGTTTGGGCTTGTTTTCATAGACCCGGTTGCTTGTTTCTCTCACAAAATCTGGCAACACTGTGTACCCCCCCCTGGGAGGAGTGAAACTGTAGCCTGGGGGTCTCATTCTGAAGGCCTGCCCCCTAGCTTCTCCTCCTCCTCCTTCCTCAAACACCCCACTCCACTCCCACTGCACTCCCCCAGTCCCCACAGTCACCAAACCTTTATCCCGTGTCAGAAGCCATGAGGGGGGGAGACACACAAAGAGAGGGAGGGGTAGCTGGTTGACATGACAGCCCCCACGCACGCACGCACGCACACACACACACACACACACACGATTACATTCGAGGAGCTTTATTGGCATGAGAAAACATACATTTACATTGCCAAAGCAAAGTGTCGAATAAGAACAATCCAAAACACACAAAAAACGTGTATATGCACAAGCCTAAATGGGATACAAGAAATGTGTAAACAAACTACATGACTTTGCAACTTAAAAAAACGAACTTAACACACACACACACACACACACACACACACTGATCTAGACGCACACGAGCACACAAAAAATGGCATACAGCGAGAAACAGGCAAACGTAACCTATTCCTTATATGAGTTAAATCAGTGGTTCCGAAAACCTTTCAAGTCAAGACCCAAAAGAGAGGTTAGACATTTGTCCGGGGCCCATCTGCTATTTTCACTAGTTCTTTATTATTATTATTATTATTATTATTATTATTATTATTATTATTATTATAATGTAGAAAAAGAAAATGGGATCTTCACTCAAGTCGTGACCCATATACATTGGTCCGTGACCCACAAATGGGTCCCCGAACCACTGTTTAGGAAACGCTGAGTTAAATTAAGTTTTACTAGAGACACACACAAGCACTGAGTTTACTACACACACACACACACACACACACACACACACACACACACACACACAAACACTGTGGCAACAGATGTCAGTGTCGGGCCAGCCATCTGACCGAGGGGCAGCTTCAAATAAACACAGAGTAGATAAACAGTGTTGTGATGTTGGGAGTTCACAGAGGAGCTGACGTCCCCCTACACACACACACACACACACACACACACACACACACACACACACACACACACACACACACACACACACACACACACACACACACACACACACACACACAGACAGACCACACAGATCAACAGGCCTCCTGTGGGACGTGTGATCTGTGATCTTTACAGCGCCACAGAGTGTAGAAGTCTCTTCTTCGGGAAAAACACCTCATTTTTATCCAGTGTTAATGTTGTTGACTAGGACTCTAAAGACTAAGATTTTTTATTGTAATAGGACCAACATTAGCCTTGATCGTGATCGAGTCAATCATTATTATTTTACTGTTATGCAGCTTCCCATTTGTTGACGGCTATTCTTTTGTAAATATTCTAGTCTAGAACTCGAGATAGGCCTACAGATACTTTGGCTATGCGCCCCTTATGATGGCTTTGACCTTTTCATTAGTATTTGTGTGTGAATTTCACACTCCACGTTTCTCCACGGGAGCCATATGTGTTCAAATTGCCAGCAGCCTTGGTTTGTTTATAAATCTAATGGATAATAGCGGCTGGAGGAGGTGTCGCACTTGTCCAGCTGGTGGCGCACATTGCCACCACCTACTGTGGTTCAGGGGTGGGCAACTTTGACCATGGAGAGGGCCACTAATACTATATGTCCATACTCACTCCAGATGGCCACATTGAATATACTGTCGTAGCAAAAATAGCTGATCTACAAGCTCAAAACGCGTCGATCCCATTGGCGAAAAATGTTCGCCGACTAGCATGGGTGGTTTGGAAGGTGCTTTGTTTGATTGATTGATTGATTGATTGAAATATTTATTAACAGTTTGCAGAATTACAGTACATTTCAAGCACAAACTCAATACAAAGACTGTTAACTGTGAGTGGACGACCCAATTAAGCATTACACTTTTTTACAAGAGGGTCCACCATGTTCAGTTTCAGTTTCAGTTTATTTTATTTATAGTACAAAATCACCCCAGGGGGTCTCTGTGCACTTTACAGCATTAATACATCAAAAAACAAATCAAACACAAATAGCATAGCAATAAAAACATAGTAAAACATGGTCAAATGTGCATAGCTGTATGAATCATACTGATTAAAACTAAGCGGAACCGTAGTGTATAGAAAAAAGGTGTGTTTTTAGCCTTGACTTAAAAATGTCCAGGGAGTGTGCATTTCTGACATCCTGAGGGAGGGCGTTCCAGAGACAGGGGGCACGGTGTGTGAAAGCTCTGCCCCCAACCGTTATTTTATTGTGTGTTGTGACTGTTCAATTCATCAAAACATTTAGAGACGTACAGATAGACACTTCTATATAGTCAAAGAACAGAACAGGAATTCATCGTAAAAGAGGTAAAAAGGGGAAAGAAACATATACAGTGAGGGGAAAAGGGGGGGGGGCCTTTCAAACGGGAAGCGAGGAACGCATGCGTTGTTGCCTGGATCAACGACAGCTCTGCTACAGGTCTGCTCAAGAGGGGCACGACAACGCAAGCGTAAAAAAAAAAGCTAAACAGAACCCAGGTCTGGTGAGTCGCGGGCGTGTGCACGTAACGAGCACGCGCGCAACAAATTCACGGGACCGCACTCACGTGAATACGCTTGCGTTGTCGCACCGCGACTTCTCCGCGTAAAAACGCAGGTCTCATTGGAAATGAACTATAGGCGCGTTATATCGCTTCACGTTTGAAAGGCCCTTTACCCTGCTTCATTGACATGCAGTCAGGCTCTGGTCTTTGGCAGTGGTCTTTTTTTGGGGGGGTGCAGACGTTTATCCGACATACCAAGATTCCGACAGTCATTAGTCAAACAAAACCGTCACTCCAGACATGCGCTGCATATTTCAAATCACCCGTCGCTCCTGACATGTGTTAGAAATGGGTTAGAAATCGGTCGGGTGTCGAATTAATGACTCTTGTTATGTCGGAGCGAATGACTGCACCCCTTTTTTGGGTTCTCAAATAAGAAGAAGAAACTTATCTTCTGAACTTGAAAACTTAATCCAAGAGTGAGGATGACGGTTGCAGTGCAGTTTAAGATGACCAGAGCAGTTCAACCTGAAGTGAACCACTCACTCCTGTAGTTTTCCCAGACGTCCGGCCCCAACTGTGTTGAAATACACTATAGGCCTGACAACTTTCAATCGTGTTGAAATGCGCTGTTGAAATATTGACTATACAACTGTTTCATCCTCTTCTTCTGACAACCCTGTCTGTCTTTGATCACCGCTGAATTTATATGAAAAGTTCTCAAAGTGATTTCAGTGCTAAGGTTTTGAGTTTCTTTTTGTTTTTCTTTGGAAAAGGCCATCAAAGCAGAGTTTGCATCAGTAGCATGTATAGAGGGTATGCGCGTGACATCATGATCAAACCAGGAAGTTATGCAGGAACGCCTACTGTGTGGCAAATAACTATACTTCCTGGCCTCGACAGCCCAGACAGCCAAACAGAAAAGTCCTATCTGATTGCATTAAACAACATTAAACAATGTTAAACTCACTTTGCATGTTGCTTTGCCACTCGATTTGCCACTCGATGTGCCATTCACTTTAAGCATGCGCATACCCTCTATTATGAAATGTCAGGCCTAGTCGTACATGATCACCCCTCCAATTAATTCATTCATTCATTAATTCTGAAATAAAAAGTTTATTATTATTATTATTAATTAATTAATTAATTAATTCATTCATTCATTCATGCATGCATGCATTCATTCATTCATTAATGCATTTATTCATTAAATTATTCATTAATGCATTAATTCATTAATTCATTAATTCATTCATTAATTCATTAATGCATTCATTCATTCATTCATTCATTCATTCATTCATGCATTCATTCATTCATTCATTCATTCATTCATTCATTCATTAATGCATTCATTCATTCATTCATTCATGCATTCATTCATTCATTCATTCATTAATGCATTCATTCATTCATTCATTAATGCATTCATTCATTCATTCATTCATTCATGCCAGTGGTGGAAAGTAACTAAGTGCATGTCTTTCATTCTGAGTCCGAGCCGAGTTAGAGCCTTTGAATGACAAGTCCAGGTCGTGGACTTTGGAAGCCATAGCAGACTTTGTCTGGGACTTAATTTAAAACTCACATTTTGCAACGTTTAACCGAGGACACGAGCCACTTTGTTCTGGCAGAGTGTCCACATGGCCTGAGAGAAAGAAAGCCCACGCAGTGACAGGCAGCCAGGCCCCGTCGCTGGTTTTGGTCCCAGCAACAGTGTTCCCGTCCAAGTCTTAATGCGTTCAAACCGGCAAAGCATCCGTGTTATTTTAGATTTGAGCGTTGGCTATACAAAAGGAGCAGATACAACAGCAGATGCAAGCTTGGAGCGCGGCCACATTTCGTTCCACGCCATGAGTGTTTTTTTTTCCTGAAAACTGTTGGGATTTAGAAGGCATTTGTAGAATCGGCCTCAGGTCTTAATGGGTTAATATTCTGGAAAATGGAAAATATGGGACATGAACAGTGTGCTATGTCCTGTTCATATCAACTAACTGTCCTGAATTAGCCTGGACCTGAATATCATGATTTTAACAAACAGGTTTGACACAAAACACTGGTTTTAATAAACAAGACAGATGGCCATATCTTGCGCAGCACCTTATTCTTTATCCCTAATATTCATTGTTTACTTGAAACTATTTGAGAAATATTTTCAAATAGTGAAAATAGCTAGCTGATCTACAAGCCCACAACGAGCAGGTATGAATTGACTATTCAAAGTATAAAAGAAAATGCTTAAGTAGATTAGGGATAAGGCCCAAGATAGGGCCCCGAGTCTAATAAATGGCTGCTTTAGTAGAGTGATATATGGTCTATGTCTCCTGTGGCCAAATGGAAACGGCAGTCTTTATACTTCACCTCTAAGTACAAAAGTGCATCACAAGTCACAACTTGGACAATGACCTTTTTTATATGGCCAGAGGAGGTGGTTCTGTAATCTGTATCGTGACATCTTGAGGCCTGGTTATACTTGCCGCTTCCGCCAAGCCACGAGAGTCTGCGGATCGCAGGACGCGTGTGTAGGTCGTTCTGTTTACACTGCAATCTGCAGACGCAGCGCAGACGATCTGCAGACACGCACGCTGTCCACACATGAGCCTCGTACATGGCTATATACTTCTACGTTCTGCCTTCGCTGCACACTTTCATCTCGCCCGACAATAAACAGCCATTTATTTCCGAGACCTTTTAGGCAACATTTAAGGGTCGTCTTTATGGGCTTTTACTAACGAGTTTTAAAGATGTGGTTTAAACACGTCCGCTCCTCAAACAGCCTCCATGTTTTAGCACTGTCTGTATGTTGTTCAACAGAACAGAACACCATAAACATGTTTTTTTTGTAAGAACATAAAGCACTCAAAACAAGTGCTATTTCAACTGTGGTGAAAAACAAGACAATTTGGTAGTAAATGTTGACAACTGAGGCCATTTTTGTATTTGTCGTCGGTACTTGTACAGGACGCCTGGTGCACCCTTGACCTCTGTGAGCTGTCTGCTTTTGAGGGGACACATACATGCATGAAAAATTATTTCATGCACGTATGTATGCATGTTTTATGCTGCCGCGTGGTGGTGGTAGGTGTAGTGATGATTTTGACGACTAAGGGCGCTTTCACACCAGGACTGTTTGGTGCGTTTAAAACGGCCCATGGTCCGCTTACCCCTTTGGTTCGGCTGGTGAACGTGCATTCAAACTCTGGTTCGGATCAAAGAAATGGATCATGGTCCGCCTAAAAAAGGTTCATTTCCAAATGGACCACATAACAACGGACCAAATCTAGGTCAAGATTTGCCATTGACCACGGTAAGAGAATTCCAGTCAAATGTCCGCTAAATTTTGTCCCTGCCCGTCTCAAGTTTTGCCATTGACGATGAACGGAGAAATTCCGTCAGAATTCCGCTAAATATGACGTAAATTAAACATCAAAACATTAAAACGCCATTGACATTGAAGGGACAATTTACGTCATATGTGAACGAGAAATCAGCTAACCAATCACAGGCAACAGGCATTCTGATTGGCCAGAATTAACCAATCACAGGCAACAGGCATTCTGATTGGCCAGTATGAGATGATGCATGATGATGTATGATGATAAGAGCTGATGATTCCGCTAAATTAAATATCAAAACATTAAAAAAAGATATGCACGGAGCAGAGCCATCTAATAGAAGAGTTGCGATATTGAGGGGGCAGAAAACAGCCCGGTCACGTGATTCATGTACTCGCGCGAGCCCATAGACTCCAATGCATTCCGTAAACTTCCGGTTATCCCCATGCTCAATAGAAGTCTATGTAGAAGAGCCGCCATTGGACTGGCCTCATGAAGTGAATGGAGTTTGCGTAACTCTGTCTTACTCTATGGCTCTGGCACGGAGGTGCCTGAGCCAAAAACACCATATTTGTCTTTTTGTTTTACAAGACCTATGATATCATCCGTAACCGCTTTTAACATCTGTCCGGAATGTATGAAAGAGCTTTGAAACATGTTTACATTTTACACCGGAAGGAAACATTGCAATATGCCTTCTTTTAAAAACTTAATCCACTTTTAACCGCTGTGCTGTCTGTCTTTGGCCCGCCGCGGGTCCATGGCAGAAAGTGGGTCTTACGACCATCTGTTCAAGGTCCTCCTGATCGGCGAACCCGGCGTGGGAAAGACCAGCCTGCTCAGGCGCTACGTGGACGACACCTTCGCAGAGGACGGCGGCGCTGGCGGCGAGGGCGTCGCTGGCGCCCCCGCAGACTACAAGAGTAAGTTCATCGAGATAGACGGCGACGTGGTCAAGCTGCACATATGGGACATGAGCGGTCCGCGGAAGTTTAAGGGCATCGCCGCCAAATGCCTCCGAGGAGCCCAGGGCTTTCTGCTGGTGTACGACGTGACGCGGAAGTGTTCGTTCAAAGCCCTAAAGCGCCACTGGCTCAAGGAGCTCGACAGGCGTGTCGACAAGAGTGTCAGGAGGATGCTGGTGGCCAACAAGTGCGACGGCGAAGAGTTCGTCTTTGCCGCCGCCAGGAAGTTGGCCAACAAACGGGAGATTCCTTTGATGAGGGCCAGCGCTAAAACCAACGACAACGTGCAGGAGGTCTTCGCGAGCATGGCGGCCGAGATCAAGGAGGAGGAGATTCGTGCGAAGGTGCGCGAAGGTTACGAGAGCATCGGGACCCTTTTCGACAGGATGCACGTGTGGGAGAGGGCCGAGGATGCCCGCAACGGTGCATCAGAAGGCGGAGCTATCCTCAGCAGCGCACCAGAGGGTGGAGCTATCGTCAGCGGCGCGCCAGAGGGCGGAGCTATCGACAACGCTACGCCAGCCGGCGCAAAGAAAGGAGTTCTGAGCTCAGTTTTAGCTATTTTTTATAGGCTATAGGCCTACACTCAAGATATGAAAATTAATATTATCATGGCTGAGGAGAACATAATTTCCCCTTCTGTCCATGTGTGTGTGTGTGTGTGTGTGTGTGTGTGTGTGTGTGTGTGTGTGTGTGTGTGGTATTTTTTTAATAAGCATCTGTGAAATGTGCGCATATAGGCCTATACAGTTTTCACTGTTGTTTATATACAAAAAAATCACACCCGTGTGAAATGAGGGGCGCTCTTTTCATCGTAAATCAATGTTAGCAGACTTTTCATCATCAATCATGCATCATCTCATACTGGCCAATCAGAATGCCTGTTGCCTGTGATTGGTTATAGGCCTACCTGATTTACTCGTTTACATATGACGTACATTTGTCAATGGCGTTTAATGTTTTGATGTTTCATTTAAGTCATATTTAGTGGAATTCTGACATCATTTCTCCATTCATTGTCAATGGCAAATCTTGAGACGTCAGGGGGTAAAAGCTGTTTATAGAAGGGGCCAGCGTCCCTTAAAAATAACAATCACAACACGCTGCTGTAGTTTGTCACTGTCAGTAGATCAATGGCCACGTGTCATTTTGTTTTCTTATTTGGTTCCCTTAACAAAGTCCTGTGTGAACGAACGTTAACCAGTCCAGAATGCAACTATTTTAGTATTTGGTCCCTGATCCAGACCTTCTAAGCAAACTTTGGGTGTGAAAGTGCCCTAAAACTATGATGAAAAATGTTCGTCGACTCGACAATGAAATAGAAATCACACCCGTGTGAACTGAGTGGTGCAACTACACATTTATTGTTATAGTTACTGTACATTAGAACCAGGAAAGCATCTGACGTGATGTCGGTGATGTCAGTGACGTCACATGCTAACCATAGCAACCATGCTCACCCGTACAGGCACAAACACACACGGGTACTAACAAAGCCAGTTGTTGGAGTGGTTTGCACCACTCAAAAACTAGACTAAAATGTTGGGGATGGGAGGGACTATAGCGGAGAAGAGATCCAGTAGAACTAAAAGGCATGCCATTTTATGCTTGGGTGTGCTCGGGTTGAACTAAACAGTGGTGTACCGTTATACACTACGTAGTATGCCGTGCTGAAGTTTTGGGGGGGAAAGCGTATATACCGTCTGCTAATCATTTCATCCATTGACCACACGCAAGAGTATATAGGCCAGGTGTAGCTAATCAGTGCTGATTACATCTCAGGAATGGCTGAGCCCTGGACACACCCCTCTGTGGATTTGTGTGCATGTCGTGTAGGGTGCCACAGACGAAAAACAGTCTAAGTCCACACTATTTATCCATAATGTATAAATGATAGATAAGGGGTCAGGACAACGAGGCCTTTTCGTGGAGGGGTCAGAATGAAATTTGGACTTAGACTGTTTTTCGTCTGTGGTACTCAATTATAGTTACTATGAAAACCTGCATAGCCCCGCGAGAGAGAGAGAGTGTGTGTGTGTGTGTGTGTGTGTGTGTGTGTGTGTGTGTGTGTGTGTGTGTGTGTGTGTGTGTGTGTGTGTGTGTGTGTGTGTGTGTGTGTGTGTGTGTGTGTGTGTGTGTGTGTGTGTGTGTGTGTGTGTGTGTGTGTGTGTGTGTGTGTGAGAGAGAGAGAGAGAGAGTAAAACGTACTGTGAAGGCTTTAGAACAGCAGAGTTGGCACCTCGACAGAGTGCATTTCTAGTTCGGAAATGCTTTTAGATTATTTGTTTTAGATTTAACAATAATCCAAAACATGTAAAAACATTATCCGAGACCCACAAATGGGTCCCGAGCCAGTGTTTGGGAAACAGTGCTGTACCGTGTACTGTATGTACAGTACAGGGTCTTTGTTCCCCCGCCTGCGGTCACAGGTGGTCACCGCACGGCAGGCTGCAGCGCCACCTGAGCAGCACAACACGATATGGAAGGAGGAGGAGGAGGACCCCGGCCGGCCCCGTGGCTATATCCAGGCATAAAACCCTATCCGCGTCGCAGGCGGGTGGTCCAGGTGTGAGAAACGGGACGCAGGGCGGGCTCCCCCGCAGGCGTGCATGTATACAGTATGCATATCACTGTGTGTGTACAGTTATATGTGTCATTTATACCCTGGCCCGGTCGGTGTCACTTGCCTCATGGCACGGTAACAAATCATCCTCCGGAACAAAAAAGTCACTTTTTACGACTTTGTCGTATATACGATTTCACGGTGCATTTGGTCATTCATTCTTTATTATGCATTTGTTTAGACTTGTTTCGATGTATTTTTTTTTTTGATTTTAAAGATTACATTTTTAAAAGAACTTAATAAATAAAATGTAATTCTAGTAATTCCATCAATTCCACAAAAATAAAACTTTTAAGAAGAAGCGGAAAATAGCCGATCTACATATAACTCGTTATTTTTTTATTTATTTTTTATGTATTTTTATTGAGGCTCTGAGATTTCACAACTGTTCAATCACAATTCAATGTATATAGAACCACACATTCTTCTTTTTTCATAACTCGTTATTTTGTTTGTTTGTTTGTTTGTTTGTTTGTTTGTTTGTTTGACTGGTTGCTCTGCATAAAGTTCCTTTGTAATTTACCCTGATTTATAATGTATTGTGTTTTGGATGTGTTGATTATACTATATGTATTTTGTAACCTCGGCTACATTGAAAATGAGGGCTTGCCCTCAATTATACTTCCGAGTATAAATAAAGGTGATGATGATGATGATTGATTTGGAACCCTGAGGGATCCCACTTTTGGGAACCAACTGCTCGTATAAGTTAAATAAAACACTAAAGCGTTTTACTGTGCATGAAACGTCGGCCATACCAGCAAACCAGCTAGACTCGACCTGGCTGGGACGTTACCAAATGCCAGCCGGGGTTAAGAAGGGGGTTCGATTACCCCCCCTTCCTCTCCCCCCTGGGGCCAGTTCCCCTGGGGGTTAAAAAAAAGTATTCAGTCGAGGTATACCGCTAGGGCGCGCTTTCCTTTGGGTGCAAGTGTCCACAAAGTGCTATTGTGGTTGAACACGTTGAACATACATTTGGGATGGGCCCTTGTGTGTGTGTGTGTGTGTGTGTGTGTGTGTGTGTGTGTGTGTGTGTGTGTGTGTGTGTGTGTGTGTGTGTGTGTGTGTGTGTGTGTGTGTGTGTGTGTGTGTGTGTGTGTGTGTGTGTGTGTGTGTGTGTGTGTGTGTGTGTGTGTGTGTGTGTGTGAATAAGTCCATGTTTATCCCCCTGTCTTGCAACGACACACACACACACACAGTCTGCCTGATAACGTCGAGGTATTTATGACACCATAAGACAATGAAACTCAACATCCAGTTCTCTCTCTCTCTCTCTCTCTGTCCTTCAATCTTGGCGTGTCGTTCTATTTATGTGACTCTCTGTTTGCTGTGCTGCCCTGTCTGTCTGTCTGTCTGTCTGTCTGTCTGTCTGTCTGTCTGTCTGTCTGTCTGTCTGTCTGTCTGTCTGTCTGTCTGTCTGTCTGTCTGTCTGTCTGTCTGTCTGTCTGTCCCAGTATGATCATCATGCCTCCTCCATGCCATGAAGTTCCTTCCCACTGCTCTGTGTTGTCGACAGCCTTTTTTCACTGACGAGAACTAAATAAAAACTAAGCTATACGATGATAAAACTAAGACTACATATATTGACAATTTCGTCAACAGATCGAAACTAGAATAACATGTTAGGGAGTGACTAGTGATGAAGAGAACAGAGTCATTTTATGTATGGTCGTGCTCTGAAAATAGCAGATCTATTTTCAGCATGCAACCAACTGTAAAATCAGCCATTTCGACGGCATCAAGGCCCGCCAACATACTAAGATTTAGTCCAACTAAAATCTATTTATATAAAATTAGACTAAAACTAAAACACTTCAGTTGACTAAAATATGGAGCGAAAAACGGTATACCGTTTTAAAAGTGGTATAAACCCACCTTTTCAACCACTTTTTGAGCTCGCCCCAAAAAGTGCTGTCAAAATCAACACAGTATAGGCTGCGGCCCACTAGCCAACCCAGGGGGGATGTGGTTGTGGTGGTGGGGGGGGGGGGGGGGGGGGAGAGAAGGGACCTTTGAGTATTGTGAACCATCAGAAACGGGAGACTCTCTCTCCCTCGCAACGGCGTTATTGTTTTGTTCTCCGAACATCCCCGCGGATCGGCTCGCGTTGCATATCCAATGTCCATGTCATGGTTTTTCACTTTGAGAACGAAAAGAAAGGAAAACACGGCCTCAGCGTGTACCACATTGTAATAATGGCTGGTATCCATGCATGTGCAGCTCTTAAGGCAGCTTGACACAGTGTTGTTCGTTGGTGTTGATGTCGAACACATTGCCTTTTTCAGCTTCATCTCTTCTCCCTGCAGGAAGTGAGCTATCTCTTAGGTTAGGCCAGGGGTTCTCAACGTTTTTGGCTGGAGACCCAGTGAATGCTTTGGCCATGTCTCGCGACCTCAGTTTTAGTGTCCGTTTAACTCTGAGAGGGTGCAAATGGAACCAAATGGACCGGGTCCATTTGGTTCGCGGCTATGCGCGTGACATCATCGTACCCGGAAGTTATGCGGGAATACTCACCAACATTGCAGCTGTACGGAAAGCTTGAATTATCCTCTTTCTATCTGCAAAGTTTTTGTTTCATAAGTATACACCATAGACCTGTTGTGAGCTATACTGTCTGTCAAGAAATTCCATGCAGGCGATTATGTTACAAGGTGTCGGTGTTCGGAAGCGCTCGTTTTCAATTCTGCAACGTCCTGCCGCCTCCTGCATTATGTGCACTTTAGAAACAGGTGGTATACGCAAGACCACCGTTGAGTTTCCAAACTCCAACGTCCCAATGCCACTCATTCCAGATGAGGTGGAAAAGTGAGGCATGTGCATACATACTCTCTATTGAGCGGTGCATATGGTGGAATCGGGGGGCTTGAAAGCTTGCCCACATACAGAGCCACGCCGTACGTCATGAACACGTCATAGAACCACATGTGAAGGCCAACATCCACATGGATGGCCTTATTAGACTCAGTCTTGTGTTTGTAACGGCGGAAAAGAAAAGTGGAGATGGACGGACAGCGTTGACCGCACCCTGGTCTCTGGTCCTACATCAAGCAGCCTTGTCTTCTCCCTCTGGGCTGTGACCTGGTGATGAAACTGCCCCCCCCCCACCCCCCCTCTCTCTCTCTCCCTCCACCCCACACACCCCCCCCCCCCCCCCTCCCCCCAGGCGCGTGTTGCCAAAACACAGCAAGCTAAAGAAGGGGTGGGGTGGGGTGGGGTAGGGCGCTGCGATTGGCCCCGCTCACTCGGGAGCTGACTAAATAATAAGACTCATGAGAAGACGGGGTCACCACACTGGCCATGTGGAGAGGAAAAGGAGGATGAGAGGGGGGGGGGGGGGGGGGGGGGGGGGGGGCGTTGAGGGAGAGTTTGAGAGAGGTGAGGAAGGAAGAGAG